>NC_053392.1:19940713-20305012 GCF_905171765.1 Bufo bufo | reverse complement strand
AGCTATTTGTATCTACTGAGGATTTCATACAGAATTAACACAAAGACTCTGAGAACTAATAACACTTCAGGCAACGATTAAAAAGAGTCTAATGCCTAAGATTAAAATCACAAGGAAACTGCAAGTGACATAAACTGTCATTATTTATAGATCCACTCAACCTTAAAAGGTCCTGCAGTGTGAGCCCTAATCTGTGTACATCATCATCCTCAGTGTCATTGACGGATGTTACTTGATAAATTGCACATTTCTTATACTTTAGTTGTGTTTTTAATTTAAGAAAAAAATTCTTATTTTAGTATTCCAAAATATTGGTCCCCATTATAAATTTTTGCTTTGTACAGTAGCTTTCTGTGGTGGGAAGAAGAGTTCTGAGAAAGTTGGAGAAGACATCGTAGATATTCTCAGACATTTCTCTTTTGTACAAAAAAGCCTCTTCTTTTGCCCTTTTTAATACACCTCATTGGATTCCACTTGATTACCAATCTGGTGGTGGAAAGGTTATTGCAAACCATGTGTTTCTCGTAGTCCGTTCTAGTGTCTTTGATTATTGGTTCCTTTTTGGTCAGAGCAGACACCTTTAGGTAGAGGGAGGAAGGTCCTGCGCTACCATTTCTAGTGGTAAGAGCTATAATATCTATTGGTAGTTAGTCTGATCAGGTCATTGATTTTAACAAAGCCCCAAGCAGAAGAAGAACCTTCTAGTTTAAACCCTAGAATGTCTGATCCATGATGACTCTGTTTTGATAATTCAGTTCTGCAAGGAAGACAAATCTGAGTTAGGCCCTTAAATCTAACACTGAATCTTACGTGTGGGTGCTGTAGTGAAAAGGCAGACGTGGGTGTCAACTTCTATTAAACTTTACTTCAACAGGGGCACAATGCTTGATGGTTACACTAACAATGATGACAAGATTTTATGGATATAACGTGGGACTTGGTGGCTTAACAGTCTCTTAAAGCTTCAGAGTGCAGAGAACAGTCTCCTTTAACAGGCACATTGCATCCTGGTATTGGTCTGAAAAGCCTATAAGTGCAATTCACAATATCTGATTATGAGTAGGCTCGGTTGCTGGTAGAGATGAGTAAATCAGTTGTAGACTAATTGGATTCATCACAAATCTCAAACAAATCCAAAGTTTTGGGGATTTGGTTCAGATGAATCACCATGCAAAATGGTGACCAACATTTTTTACCTCAAAATTCAGTACAATAGCCAGGAAAAAAGGTCAGTAAAGATAAAGTTAGAGAGTTAGTTGCACCCCGGCTTGTCCACCATGGTTTGCTGTCAGACTGGCCACTAATTAGAAAGAAGGATATTGGCTGGTCCATCAGGTTCTCTGCTAGCTATTTAGAGATGAGCAAATTTTTCCAAAATTCGATTCGGCCGGTTCGATCCAAATTTATTCGCGGAGAATTACGTTAAAAAACGTCTATTTCCGGGCTGCAAAGAGCCTTTATAGTGGTGTAGAAAAGAACACTTTGCCTTGCAGTAACACACATAGGGAGTCTGCTGTGGTAGTGAAATAATACTGTGAGTCAGTATGACATGCAGATGACAGCCGTCGCTCTTAGAATCACTGCACACTTCACTTATTTGGGCAGTCACGGGGCCAAAACTGACTAAATAACTCACGTATGAACTCAGCCTTACAGGTCAATGTTAGCGCCAAGAAGCAGCGCACTCCTTTTACACCGTCGTCAGCTGATTCCACATAGATGTCTACAGAACCAGTTCTATTAAACACTTATACAAATAGAGCCCCCGACAGAGTGGAGAGGGTGTCAGCAGTAAGGTTGTGTTGACGTCACTAATTAATTTTCCCCATTCTCTGATTTGTCAGAACAAAAACCCACAAAAATGTCTGTGGAGCATCCACCTTCACTCGGTCAGTATTTGGTCAGTAATCCATCAGTATTGCTAATGCCAAAAAAAACAGGAGTGGATCCAAAACAGAGATGACACGTGAATTGAATATTTGCATGTCTTCTGTGTTTTGTACCCACTCCTGCTTTTGGCTACCAAATAATAAGCCAATTCTGATGGGACTATACAGACCTTAAAGCTGCTACACAGACAGGATCCGTTGTGCGTCTCATTTTTCCTTCCTTCTGACAGATCAGAAGAAGTGTCAAACAAATGATAATGTCAGCCAGGCCGAAAGCAAAAATAGCGGCCCAGTCATGAAGTGGGGAGGGTGGGAACAGCATGAGAAGTTCACAGAGTGGCCCAATGACCGAGTTTGGAGTTGGCAGCAGCATGAGGAAGCCACAGAGTGGCACAATCACAGAGTCTGGAGGTGTCGGCAGCAGCAGCATCATGAGGAGGCCACAGAGTGGCACAATGACAGAGTCTGGAGTTGGCGTCAGCAGCATTAGGAGAAGGCCACTGAGTGGCACAATGACAGAGTGTGGAAATGGCGGCAGCATCAGGAGGAGGCCACAGAGTGGCAAGGTATTATAGTGTGGATAAGGCAGCAGCAGCATCAGGATACCCCGCAGTGGCAAGGTGACATAGAATGGATACGGCAACAGCAGCATCAGGATACCACAGAATGGCAAGGTGACATAGTGTGGATACGGCAGCAGCATCATCATCAAGATGCCACAGAATAGAAAGGTGACATAGTGTGGAGATGGCAGCAGCAGCATCAGGATACCACAGAGTGCAAAGGTGACATATTGTGGAGATGACAGCAGCTTCAGGATACCACAGAGTGTCAATGTGACAAAGCATGGATACAGCAGCAGCATCAGGATACCACAGAGTGGCAAGGTGACATAGTGTGGATAAGGCAGCAGCAGTATCAGGGTGCCACACAGTGGCAAGGTGACATAGTGTGGATACAGAAGCAGTAGCATCAGGATACCACAGAGTGGCAAGGTGACATAGTGTGGATATGGCAGCAGCAGCATCATGATACCATACAGTGGCAAGGTGACATAGTGTGGATAAGGCAGCAGCATCAGGATACCACAGAGTGGCAAGGTGACATAGTGTGGATAAGGCAGCAGCAGCAGTATCAGGGTGCCACACAGTGGCAAGGTGACATAGTGTGGATACAGCAGCAGTAGCATCAGGATACCACAGAGTGGCAAGGTGACATAGTGTGGATATGGCAGCAGCAGCATCATGATACCATACAGTGGCAAGGTGACATAGTGTGGATAAGGCAGCAGCATCAGGATACCACAGAGTGGCAAGGTGACATAGTGTGGAGATGGCAGCAGCAGCTGCATCAGGAGACCACAAGGTGACCCAGTGACAGAGTGGGGCAATGGGTCGCATTACCAGTACCTGCTGATGAAGGTGGGTGAAAAAAGGAGCACTTGGCATCAGATGTGTGGCATCAGGTGGGTGACAGCATCAGAGTAGTGGCTGAGGCAGGTAGCCAGAAGAAACCAGTCTCTTTTGTCAAAGTGGTGTGGCACCATTGATGATCTAGTCTGATGCATCTGGAATTGGTGGGTGGAAATTCTGGCTAATCCACGCCTGATTCATCTTGACAAAGATCAGTCTCTCCACATTTTGGGTGGACAGGCGAGTTCTCATTGGGGTAACTATGGCCCCCGCTGAACTAAACACCCGCTCTGATGCCACACTACTGGCTGGGCAGGACAGCTTTTCCAGGGCAAACTCGGCTAGTTGCGGCCACAAACCCAGTTTGGCTGCCCAGTAGTCCAGCGTATCCTCAATGTGGGGTGGCAGGGTGCTGTCCAAGTATTCCACCACCTGCTGGTTCAGGTCCTGCTCCAGGTCTTCCTGCTGCTGCTGGTGAGTAGTTTCTTCACTAGGCGAGTGAAGAAATCTACTACTCACTAGTGACTGTAGACTCAGGCTACTGCTGATGGAGCTGGTAATGCTCCTGCCTCCCCACCCCTCCCACCCCTCCCCAGCAGTCATGGCAGAGGAACTTGAGCTCAGAGGGCCCCCCTGGTCAGAACAGCGAGAGAATGGACGATGGCGCAGATAGGCAGCGGCCAACTGACTACATAGGATGTCTCTGTAGTAGTTCAGAAGTCACCCCTCTGCTGAATGGTTACAAATTGGCTGTCACTACTCAAGCAAGTCAGTATGCATCAGGCCATTTGTGCAAGTGACTCGGAGGGACTCCCTGCCTCTATCTCCACTGCACACTGCAGTGGGTCTTCTGTCTCGTCTTACTCATCGCCTTGTATCTCCTCTGGTGCTCCTGCTCCTCCTCTCCTGTCACCTGAGTAGAAAAACCACCTATTTCGCTACACATTGCTTGTGCATTAATGTCCTCCTCCTCCTCCTCCTCCTCCAGCTAAGCCCCCACAGGGCTCATGTGGCGATGAGATCTAGGCGCCACGTCTCCAGTGCCCTGACCAGCCATTGTTACCAGCATCTGTTCCAGGACATGAAGCAGTGGAATGATGTCGTTCATCCCGTAGTCCTGGCGACTGACAAATAACTTGGCGTCCTCAAAGGGCCTGAGCAAACGGCAGGTGTCAAGCATAAGATGCCATTGGCTGGCATCAAAGTTACACAGGGGAGTACTCCTGTCCACTTGGATCATCAAGAAATCGTTGATGGCCTTTCTATGTTCGTATAGTCGGTCCAACATATGGAGGGTGGAATTACAATGGGTGGAAACGTCGCATATCAGCCTATGTTGGAGGATGCTGTTCTGCTGCTGCAGCTCAAGGAGGGTGTGTTTAGCGGTGTATGAGTGGCTGAAGTGCATGCAAAGTTTCCTGGCCATTTTTAGGATGTCTTGCAGATGGGTGGAAGACTTCAGGAACCGCTTGACAACCAGATTGAACACGTGTGCCATGCAGGGCGCAAGGCTCAGCCTTCATTGACGCAGCACCGACACCATGTTCTTCCCATTGTCGGTCACCATGGTTCCGATTTTGAGTTGTCGCGGAGACAGCCAGGATTCGATTTCTTGATGAATCACACAGAGCAGTTCCTCCCCTGTGTGACTCCAGTGTGCAAACCAGGTGCAGAACAGAGTGACAACGCTGTTCCCTTCACATGTGGTATGCTGTAGGGGCACTGTTACTTGTCCCTGCAGTGGAGGATGAGGACACGGTGGAGGATGAGGAGGCAGAGGCGGACATTGTCGCAGGACCAACGCGTGACAACGTGGAGGCGGAAGCGGCGTGACCTGGCCAAGTTGCTGGTGTGGCTGTGCAGGAACCACATTCACCCAGTGGGCTGTAAAGGACAAGTACTGTCCCTGACCGTAGTTACAGCTCCACATGTTGGTGCTGCCGTGCACTTTGGCAGACACCGACATGCTCAAGGACTGGCCCACCTTCTGTTCTACATATTTGTGCAGGGCTGGTACTGCCTTTTTGGCAAAGAAATGACGGTTTGGGACTCTCCACCTCGGTTTGGCACAAACCATCGGTTCTCTGAATGGTGCCGAGTCCACCGCTTGGAAAGGGAGTTACAGACAGCTCCCTTCGGCTGAGGTAGTGGAGCCTTGACTGCCAGAAACCGGGTGCATGCCAGTTTGTGATGCAGCGGTTGCAGCGGCAGGCTGGACCACCACATCAAAGCCAAGGATCTCCCAGGCCACTGGGTGGCGACGCTGCACATGTTGACACAGGGCCGTAGATTCTACATATGGCCACGTTCACCTCCTCCGGCGGCTTCACAAAAAACTGCCACACCGCCGGGTAGGTGATTTCCCCCCCAACAGTCCGTATTGCCTCTGAGAACCCCTGCACCACTACTTCCCTGGCAGGTAGGCTGCTGCAAAGCAGGTGGTCTACCCCATGCCTGTTTAGCTCCTGACCTCCCACTGGTGCCACCCTGCTTACTCCCGGCCACCTTATCGATTTGATGGCTCTGCTGCTGGCTCACAGGAAAGCTGCCACCCTCTTCTCCTGATGATGATGAAGCCTCTTCTGCACCCGGCTCCCAAGTGTGATCAGCTTCATCATCATAAAGTAGTGTCATCATGTCACTGATGTCCTCCTCAACGGTCTCTGGGCCAGGAGCCTGACCGCTCGCAACACCACCTCCCACGCCACTCTCCTCATCATTACTTGCCCGCCTAGAGGAGGAAGTGGCGGATGTCTCCTCCAGATCATGGCTGGCCAGTAGCTGCTGATTGTCCTCTAGTAGCTCGTCTTCGCTGTATAATGGAGCTGAGCCAACACCAGTGGCGTAGCTATAGGGGTCGCAGCGGTCGCAATTGCAACCGGGCCCCTGAGTCAGGGGGGCCCACAGGGCCCCCTCAAGCCAGGAGAACGCAGCCGCAGCTGAATAACTAAGATACGATTTACAGGGGGCGGAGCGGAGGCCGAGAGGAGAGGCCCTGTGTGACGCGCACTGTGCAGGGCAGCTGGGCAGGCGAAGTGAGGAGGAGGGGCCGGGGGAGCGGCTTCAATTGAGGTGCGACGCAGGACTTAGTCACGTACCTCACTGTGACCTCCTGCGTCGGATCTCGAGAGATGACGCGGCGCGGGAAGGCACAGTGAGTGAGGCATTGGTGACCGCCTGTACCAGGATGCCACAAGCTGTGAAGGAGAGAGAGGTAAGTATTAATTATTAATTTTTTTTTTATGTACCCTACGTTCTACCCTTATTGCAGAGGCACTGGGGGCACGAGAGGAGGACCACTGAGAGTACTCAGTCAGTGGACATCATAGTATTAATAAGAGTGGAGACTGGAGAGACTACCATTATATTAATAATAAAGAGGGGGCTATTATATTAACAACGAGGGGGACATTATATTATTAATAAAGTGGGGGTCATTACATTAATAATAAAGAGGGGGCCACTACATTAATAACAAAGAGGGGGTCATTATATTAATAAAGAGGGGGCCATTATATTAATAACAAAGAGGGGGACATTATATTAATAACAAAGAGGGGGCCAATACATTATTATTAATATAATGTCCCCCTCTTTATTATTAATGTAATGGCCCCCTCTTTGTTATTAATATAATGGCCCCCTCTTTATTATTAATGTAATGGCCCCCTCTTTGTTATTAAAGAGGGGCCATTATATTAATAATAAAGTGGGGGCCATTACATTAATGATGAAGAGGGGGCCATTATAATATACAGGGGGAATAATATTATGGGGAATGGGGGACTATCTGGCTCTAGCACAATATTGGGGGGCAGCAGGATGAGTTGTTGAGACACCAGGAAGGAGAGGATGAGAGTAAAGTGAGGAACCTAAAAAATAATCTGTGAAACTCTGCAGAGACGAGAAGCGGCTGAAAGAAGGTATCATGGCGGTCTTATCTCTGGATGAAGACGTTGAGAAAAGTGTACATCACAGGAGACGTCACTGGATGTAACAGGTATGGTGCGGCATTCTCCTGTAATAATATTACCCATGCACATATCTGTTTCTCGGTAGGGTAAGGGGTATATAGAATTTGACCCACACTGCCGCATCCGGCCCCAGACTTCAGGTAACACTGTGTTCTGAATTCTGGGGCCTCACACCCATCTACAACATTATCTGTACTCAGAGAGTTATCACTGTGTTACATAGGACTGCTAGTGATCTACTACAGTATTTGTTAAAAGGGGCGTGCCCGGGGTAGGGGGGTGGCACCATTTTTGGCTTTCCCCGGGTGCAGGCAACCCACGCTATGCCCTGTGAGTGTGACTGCGACTGCGAGACACACTGACTGACTTACTGAGGTGAGCGTCCGACCGACCGGGGTCCTGGTCCGGTCGGTCCAGTGAGTGAGTGACTACGACTCTGTCTGTCCTGAGTGAATCCGGGCTCTGACCCGCCTGGTGGGAGCGCCGGTGAGATTGTGATAATAAGCCCCATGCCAGGGGGTCCCTGATGTATTAACTGACCAATAACATAGAGATCCCAGTGCCAACTGCCTTGCTGGTGAACGATTGGCATATACTTCTGCTGTGGAGTAGGGGGGGGCCCAAATTGAACTCTTGCACCAGGGCCCATGAGCCTATAGCTACGCCCCTGGCCAACACCATACAATACTTCTGTGGGTGATGGAACAGCAAAGGACAGAGGCAGGTTGAGGACAGGCGAGGGCACAGGGCCTGCTCCCACGCCATGCCAAACCCACCGACTGTTGGCTGGGTGTGTCTGAGGTCACTTGGGATGACGTGGATGACAGAGTTAACCAATCAAGAACTGCTGGTTTGCTGGTCAAGACACGACCGCTAGATGACACCGGGACTCAGGACTCTCACTGCGACTCCTTCTGCCACGTCCCCTTACTCTGCTGCGACCAGTGCCTGCGCCAGAAACATTTAGGCCTTTGCCACTCCTCTGTGCATGGCCTGGCACTTCTCTGCCTGACATACAGTGAGGAACAGAAGTATTTGAACACCCTGTGATTTTGCAAGTTCTCCCACTTAGAAATCATGGTGAGGTCTGACATTCACATTGTAGGTGCATTCCCACTCTGAAAAACAGAATAAAAATGAAATAAATCATGAAATCACATTGTATGATTTTTAAAGAATTTATTTGTCTTGCACTGCTGAACATAAGTAATTGAACACCTGAGAAACAGCAAGAATTCTGGCTCTCAAAGACCTGTTACCTCTACTCCACTCATTAATCTAACTTAGTAGCACCTGTCTGAGCTCTTTAAAGACACCTGTCCACCCCACAGTCAGTCATACGCCAACTACTACCATGCGCAAGTCCAAAGAGCTGTCAAAAGACACCAGAGACAAAATTGTGGACCTCCACAAGGCTGGAAAGGGCTACGGGGCAATTACCAAGCAGCTTGGTGAAAATAGATCAACTGTTGGAGCAATTGTTAGAAAATGGAAGAGGCTAAAGACGACTGTCAGTCTCCCTCGGACTGGGGCGCTTTGCAAGATCTCACCTCATGGGGTATCACTGATGATAAGAAAGGTGAGGAATCAGCCCAGAACTACAAGGGAGGAGCTGGTCAATGACATGAAGAGAGCTGGAACTACAGTTTCAAAGGTCACTGTCGGTAGAACACTACTCCGTCATGGTTTCAAATCATGCCCAGGCCCGTCTGAAGTTTGCCAATGACCATCTGGATGATCCATAGGCGGCATGAAAGAAAGTCATGTGGTCAGATGAGACCAAAGTAGAACTTTTTGGTCTAAACTTCACTCGTCGTGTTTGGAGGAAAAAGAAGGATGAGTTGCATCCCAAGAACACCATCCCTACTGTGAAGCATGGGGGTGGTAACATCATGCTTTGGGGGTGCTTTTCTGTGAAGGGGACAGGACGACTGCACTGTATTAAGGAGAGGATGAATGGGGCCATTTATTGTTAGATTTTGAGCAACAATCTTCTTCCCTCAGTCAGAGCATTAAAGATGGGTCATGGCTTGGTCTTCCAACTTGACAACGACCCGAAGCACACAGCCAGGATAACCAAGGAGTGGCTCCGTAAGAAGCATATTAAGGTTCTGGAGTTGCCTAGCCAGTCTCCAGACCTAAATCCAAAAGAAGATCTTTGGAGGGAGCTGAAACTCTGTGTTGCTCAGCGACAGCCCCGAAACCTGACAGATCTAGAGGAGATCTGTGTGGAGGAGTGGGCCAAAATCCCTTTTGCAGTGTGTGAAAACCTGGTCAAGAACTACAGGAAACGTTTAACCTCTGTAATTGCAAACAAAGGCTTCTGTACTAAATATTAACACTGATTTTGTCAGGTGTTCAAATACTTATGTTCAGCAGTGCAAGACAAATAAATTCTTTAAAAATCATACAATGTGATTTCCTGATTTATTTATTTTATTCTGTCTCTCAGAGTGGGAATGCACCTACAATGCGAATTTCAGACCCCTCCATGATTTCTAAGTGGGAGAACTTGCAAAATCGCAGGGTTTCTCACTGTACTTTTAGCTGAACTAAATATATTAAACGCAAATTAAAATACCCCTAAAAGCGACAAATATATTTTTCTTGTTGTACTTAAATGCGCCCCTATACGATTTCACCAAAAAATAATTGCAGAAGTGAACTGAGAATATATTATTCTTGTAGTACTGAAATATGCCCCTATAAGCTTTCACCGGTAAAAAATTAAGCAGTGAAGTGCATATCGATTTTTCTTTTTGTTACAGAAATACGTCCCTATACCTTTTCACCAGGAAAAAATTAAGCGGTTAAGTGTGTATAGATTTTTCTTTTTGTTACAGAAATACGTTCCTATACCTTTTCACCAGGAAAACATTAAGCGGTTAAGTGTGTATAGATTTTTATTTTTGTTACAGAAATACGCTCCTATACGCTTTTACCAGGAAAAAATTAGGCAGTCAAGTGCGTATAGATTTTTCTTTTGGTTACGGAAATAGGCCAACAAACGCTTTCACCAGGAAAAAATTAGCAGTGAAGTGTGTATAGATTTTTCTTTTTGTTACAGAAAAAGCCCCTATACGCTTTCAGCAGGATAAAGTTAGGCAGTGAAGTGCGTATAGATTATTATTTTTTTAATGAATTACGCCCCTATATGCTTTCACCAGGAAAACATTAAGCAGTGAAGTGCATAAAGATTATTATTTTTTTTAATGAAATACGCCTCTATACTTTCACCAAAAAAAGTTAAGCAGTGAAGTTCGTATAGATTATTCTTTGTTCAAAGAAATACGCCCCTATATGCTTTCAACAGAAAAAACTTAAACAGTGAACTGCATGTAAGATCCTCACCTGCTTTGCACTCCAGGGGAACCAAGAGGGGTCCTCGTGGAGTTGCGGGACAGGTTATGCGTGTCTCTGATGCACCAGCGCTGACCCCTTTGCGAGCCAGTGCTGGGATGCGTTCGCGTGGACATCGGAGGGGAGGACCGTCGGAGTCCCGGGGACAGAGTGGCCAGGCGAGTGACAAGACGCCGCAGGCAGGGTTGTCTCCGGTGTCTCCTGCGACTTCCGTTTCCGCATCTGGGTCCACGCGCTTGCATACTCGCGCTGAGTCAATCATGCGTCCGTGCGTACGCACGAGGGCAGGTTCGCAAAGGGTTACACGGTCGCGAGTACGCGCTTCTTATGCGCTTCGTCGACCAGTGGCGCATAATATACTGACTCACAAGAGCAAAGTGGATTAGGGAGCCAGCCATGGGTTAATCAACTTCTGATTGCCTTAGGCCATGTACTCAGGTGCAGGGCAATTTGCTCACCTATGGTAGTGGACACTTGGCACCCTGGGATTGGTCAGCAGGCATTCAAAAGGAGGTCTCTCAGGGTGATCAGTGCCCACTGTTATTTTCCCTCAACCAGGTATAGGTCACAACTGCTAGTGACTGAAGACTGCCAGGAACTTTGTCCTTTGCAGCGGACCCAAGATCTGGAGTGACTCGACTGCCAAGTGCACAGCATCATTCAGCACTGGTTGGGACTATTCCTGGAATCTCCTTGCCTGGTTTTTGTTATTATTCCTTGTTACCAGCAAGTGTCCTGGACGTTTATGTTTCTGGTGAATAAACACCTTTTTGCGTTCATCACTGGTCTGTTTGTTGGTGCCTTGCATTACAGAACAGTGGGCCCAACTAACAGTTGCCATGGACAAGATCCAGCAGCAGCTGAGTGAATTAACGGGAGCCGTTAACCTGCTGTTCCAACGACGCCCAAATATACCAGCAGCCGCTGCAGCGCAAATCCAAGAGCAACTGACAACTGTGATGGAGGAGGTTCAGCAGCTTATCCAGGGAGCCTCAGCACTACCCGTCACTATCGCAAGGCATCAAACAGAACCTAAGATCCCTCTGCCTGACCCCTTCACAGGAGAGCGACAGGAGTTCTTAAACTTCAGGGACTCCTGTCTCCTTTATTTCCAGTTGCGTCCGATGGCTTCTGGCACTCTCAGGCAGAGAATTGGGATTGTAATGTCACTGCTACGTGGAGACCCCCAACGTTGGGCATTTAATTTGCCTCAAGACCATACAGCTTTTTCGTCAGTGGACGCCTTCTTCGAGGCTATGGCTGTGATTTACGATGACCCGGATCGTACTCGCACCGCAGAGACCAATCTTGAGCATATTCAACAAGGCCGCCGCCCAGCTAAAGAATACGCTGCAGAATTCAGGCGATGGGCAGCTTTCACCACCTGGGGCGACGCAGCCCTACGCCATCGCTTCCGTTTGGGACTTTCGGATGCGGTCCGGGATCTTCTTTTGGCCTTGCCTACCCCCTTCTCGTTGGAAATGGCTATCTCTCAGGCAATCGATGCCGACAGGCGAATCCGTGAGAGGCGAGTGGAACGGTCGTCTCGGTTTTCATCCTCTCGACCACATCCAGGGCCTCTTAAATCGGCCGAAGAGCCAATGGAGGTTGGATCCTCCCATCTCACACAGGCAGAACGAGCTCGTCGCCAACAGAAAGGCCTGTGCCTATTTTGCGGAAAGTCTGGACACCTCGTTAAAACCTGTCCCCTCCTGCCGGCGGGAAACGAATGAACCTAGGGGGCATAGAGGAGAACCCCCTAGGTGCTATTATCCCTCCTTCAAGCCGGGTGATGGTATCCATATCCTTACGGTGGCAAGACAAGGTCCATGAGTTTTCAGCACTAATCGATTCTGGGGCCGCTGGGAATTTTGTGGACTCAACCTTGGTTCGTCGACTTGGCATCCCGTTGATCCAGCCGAAAACCACCATGTCAGTGACCGCGATTGATGGTTCCCCTCTTCAAGATGGTCGTGCAGTGTGGATGACTCCGGGAATACAGGTAACGGTGGGGGCTGATCATCGGGAGACCTTAAGCCTTTTTGTCCTTGACATGCCATCCACTCCCGTGATTTTGGGTCTCCCTTGGTTAAGGCTCCATAATGCAGTAGTGGACTGGCGCTCGGGTCTTATTTGTCAGTGGAGTACGGAATGCCTTACTAAGTGCATTCGTCCCGACCTGTCACTAGCCTCCATGGAAGTATTAAGTACTTTACCACGGCAGTATCATAATTTCCGAGATGTGTTCAGTCCTCAGGGGGCTGATGTGTTACCTCCCCACAGGTCATATGATTGTCCTATAGACCTGTTGCCAGGTACCATGCCACCACGAGGGCATCTTTATAATCTCACTGGGCCTGAGGTTCAGGCTCAGCGGGAGTATATTAAAGAGAACCTTGAGAAGAATTTCATTCGTCCATCCACTTCCCCTGCTGGAGCTGGATTCTTCTTTGTGGAGAAGAAGGATGGAGGCTTGAGACCTTGCATCGATTATCGTGCCCTTAATCGGATTACGGTGAAGAATCGGTATCCACTGCCTCTGATTGATGATCTGTTTTCTCAGGTGGCAGGGGCCCGAGTCTTCACCAAACTCGATTTAAGGGGTGCTTATAATTTAGTTCGCATTAGAGAGGGTGACGAATGGAAGACCGCATTTAATACCAGAGACGGGCATTACGAGTATCTCGTGATGCCTTTCGGTCTCTGTAATGCTCCCGCGGTCTTCCAGGAGTTCATCAACGATGTTCTCAGAGATTTCTTGGATAGATGTGTTGTTGTCTATCTAGATGACATACTAATCTACTCTTCGGATCTGGTCTCTCATCGGAGACACGTGTGTCAGGTTTTCCAGAAGCTGAGGGAGAACCGCCTCTATGCCAAACTTGAGAAGTGTCTGTTTGAGGTGAAGGAGTTGCCTTTCCTGGGGTACATTATCTCAGAAAAGGGATTGGCTATGGACCCATCCAAACTTTCTGCTGTCTTGGATTGGCCTCAGCCTAAGGAT
Organism: Bufo bufo; assembly: GCF_905171765.1. Classification (NCBI taxonomy): domain Eukaryota; kingdom Metazoa; phylum Chordata; class Amphibia; order Anura; family Bufonidae; genus Bufo; species Bufo bufo. The sequence continues at coordinate 20,291,373 of NC_053392.1, read as the reverse complement.
CTTAAGGGGTTGCAGCGTTTCTTAGGCTTTGCCAACTTCTACCGCAAGTTTATAAAGACATTTTCTGCGATAGTAGTACCTCTCACCAACCTCACTAAGAAGGGAGCTAATCCTTCTAAGTGGACGAGAGAGGCAGTCAGAGCCTTTCAGACGCTGAAACAGGCCTTTTGCACGGCACCAATTCTTACTCATCCAGACACCTCCAGACCTTTTGTTCTCGAGGTCGATGCCTCAGAGGTCGGTGTAGGGGCAGTTCTCTCACAGTATTCTGGGGACCCTGAGAGGTTACATCCCTGTGCCTTCTTCTCTCGGAAGCTCTCTCCAGCCGAGTGTAATTATGATATCGGCAATAGAGAGCTTCTGGGAGTAAGATTGGCTTTTCAAGAGTGGAGACATAGGCTAGAGGGTGCAGAACATCCCATCACGGTTTACACTGACCACAAAAATTTGGAGTATCTAGAGAGTGCCAAAAGACTCAACTCCGGTGGGCATTGTTTTTCACCCGCTTCAATTTCCGCCTCACTTATAAACCAGGTTCCAAAAACGTGAAGGCAGATGCCCTGTCCCGCTGCTTCCCCGAGGCTGCTTCCGTCCTGGACTCTGAGCCAGAAACCATTCTCCCAACTAAATGTTTTCTTGCTGCCCTGGGGGCTGCAGAAGTAATGGAGGACTTGTCCTCTCTTCTTGAGCCTTCACAGGCAGAGAGTCCACCTGACAAACCCGAGGGTCGATGGTTTGTACCCATTAACCTTCGATTGAAGGTCATCCAACAGCTTCATGACTCAAAGTCTGCCGGGCATTTGGGTGTTAAGAAAACACTTGCCCTTGTTAAACGTCACGTGTGGTAGCCCAACATGTCCGTGGATGTTAAGGCCTATATCCAGGCATGTACTGTTTGTGCCAGATGTAAACCGTCCCGGTCTGCCCCTTCTGGGACTTTACTCCCACTGCCAATTCCCCAGGCTCCATGGACTCACATTTCCATGGATTTCATCACAGATTTGCCAAGGTCCTCTGGAAGTACGGTAATCTGGGTAGTGGTGGACCGTTTTAGTAAGATGGCCCATTTTATCCCACTCCCTGGATTGCCCTCGGCCAGAGAATTGGCAGATCTGTTCTTGAATCATGTCTTTCGATTACACGGAGCGCCGGATGACATTATTTCAGACAGAGGAGTGCAATTCATCTCTCGCTTCTGGCGTTCTTTCTGCTCCCGATTGGGTATTAATTTGTCTTTTTCTTCTGGTTTTCACCCAGAGACCAACGGTCAGACGGAAAGGACTAACCAGACCCTGGAGCAATATCTCCGGTGCTTCGTGTCAGACTGCCAGGAGGAATGGGCAGCGTATCTACCCTTTGCGGAGGTGGCTTATAACAACTCTGAGCATGCTTCCACTAAGATGTCTCCATTCAGGTGCGTGGGGGGCAGGGATCCAAGACTCTCTTCTTTGGCCGGACCCTCCACTGACTCACCGGTGGTGGATCAATGGTTCGAGGATAGACATCCCATTTGGTCGTCGGCCCAGCGGAATCTCCGCAGTGCGGTGGCGCAACAGAAGAAATTTGCTGATCGTCATCGCACCGTAGAGCAAAAGTTTAAGGTGGGAGATCAGGTGTGGGTCTCCACCCGGAACATTCCGCTGCGTCAGCCATCTTCCAAGTTGGGTCCTCGATTCATTGGCCCATACCCAGTGACACAAAAGATCAACCGAGTTACGTACAAGGTTGCTCTTCCACCGTCGATCCGAGGAGTGAACACCTTTCATGTTTCACTTCTCAAATCGGCAGCCGACTCCGCTCCCTTCATTCAGACCCCATCCCCGCTGGAGGTCCAAGGGGTACCGGAGTTCGAGGTGAACAGAATTTTGGACTCTCGTTTTGTCCAAAGGTCTCTTCAATACTTGGTGGACTGGAAGGGTTTTGGTCCAGAAGAGAGATGTTGGATACCTGCTCGCCAGGTGCATGCGAATGAGTTGGTGGCAGCCTTTCACCGGGATAATCCGGGGAAAGCTTGCTTGGAGTCTTCAGAGCCGCCTCCTCGAGGGGGGGGGTAATGTAAGATCCTCACCTGCTTTGCACTCCAGGGGAACCAAGAGGGGTCCTCGTGGAGTTGCGGGACAGGTTATGCGTGTCTCTGATGCACCAGCGCTGACCCCTTTGCGAGCCAGTGCTGGGATGCGTTCGCGTGGACATCGGAGGGGAGGACCATTGGAGTCCCGGGGACAGAGTGGCCAGGCGAGTGACAAGACGCCGCGGCCAGGGTTGTCTCCGGTGTCTCCTGCGACTTCCGTTTCCGCATCTGGGTCCACGCGCTCGCATACTCGCGCTGAGTCAATCATGCGTCCGTGCGTACGCACGAGGGCAGGTTCGCAAAGGGATACACGGTCGCGAGTACGCGCTTCTTATGCGCTTCGTCGACCAGTGGCGCATAATATACTGACTCACAAGAGCAAAGTGGATTAGGGAGCCAGCCATGGGTTAATCAACTTGTGATTGCCTTAGGCCATGTACTCAGGTGCAGGGCAATTTGTTCACCTATGGTAGTGGACACTTGGCACCCTGGGATTGGTCAGCAGGCATTCAAAAGGAGGTCTCTCAGGGTGATCAGTGCCCACTGTTATTTTCCCTCAACCAGGTATAGGTCACAACTGCTAGTGACTGAAGACTGCCAGGAACTTTGTCCTTTGCAGCGGACCCAAGATCTGGAGTGACTCGACTGCCAAGTGCACAGCATCATTCAGCACTGGTTGGGACTATTCCTGGAATCTCCTTGCCTGGTTTTTGTTATTATTCCTTGTTACCAGCAAGTGTCCTGGACGTTTATGTTTCTGGTGAATAAACACCTTTTTGCTTTCATCACTGGTCTGTTTGTTGGTGCCTTGCATTACACTGCATATATATTTTTCTTGTAGTAATAAAATACACCCCTATACGCTTTCACAAAAAATAACTGCAACAGTGCAGTGCGTATATATTTTTCTTTTTTTTACTGAAATACGCCCCTATACACATTCACTGGAAAAAAACATAAACAGTGAACTACGTATATATTTTTCTTGTAGTACTGAAATACGCCCCTATATGCTTTCAGTGAGAAAAAATTATGCAGTGAAGTGAGTATAGATTTTTCTTTTTTTACTGAAATACACCTCTATACGCTTTCACCAAAAAAAACTTAAACACTGAACTGCATATATATTTTTCTTATAGGACTGAAATACACCCCTATATGCTTTCACCAGAAAGAACTGCAACAGTGCAGTGCATATACTATATATTTTTATTTTTCCACAGATATACAGGGAGTGCAGAATTATTAGGCAAATGAGTATTTTGACCACATCATCCTCTTTATGCATGTTGTCTTACTCCAAGCTGTATAGGCTCGAAAGCCTACTACCAATTAAGCATATTAGGTGATGTGCATCTCTGTAATGAGAAGGGGTGTGGTCTAATGACATCAACACCCTATATCAGGTGTGCATAATTATTAGGCAACTTCCTTTCCTTTGGCAAAATGGGTCAAAAGAAGGACTTGACAGGCTCAGAAAAGTCAAAAATAGTGAGATATCTTGCAGAGGGATGCAGCACTCTTAAAATTGCAAAGCTTCTGAAGCGTGATCATCGAACAATCAAGCGTTTCATTCAAAATAGTCAACAGGGTCGCAAGAAGCGGGTTGGAAAACCAAGGCGCAAAATAACTGCCCATGAACTGAGAAAAGTTAAGCGTGCAGCTGCCAAGATACCACTTGCCACCAGTTTGGCCATATTTCAGAGCTGCAACATCACTGGAGTGCCCAAAAGCACAAGGTGTGCAATACTCAGAAACATGGCCAAGGTAAGAAAGGCTGAAAGACGACCACCACTGAACAAGACACACAAGCTGAAACGTCAAGACTGGGCCAAGAAATATCTCAAGACTGATTTTTCTAAGGTTTTATGGACTGATGAAATGAGAGTGAGTCTTGATGGGCCAGATGGATGGGCCCGTGGCTGGATTGGTAAAGGGCAGAGAGCTCCAGTCCGACTCAGACGCCAGCAAGGTGGAGGTGGAGTACTGGTTTGGGCTGGTATCATCAAAGATGAGCTTGTGGGGCCTTTTCGGGTTGAGGATGGAGTCAAGCTCAACTCCCAGTCCTACTGCCAGTTTCTGGAAGACACCTTCTTCAAGCAGTGGTACAGGAAGAAGTCTGCATCCTTCAAGAAAAACATGATTTTCATGCAGGACAATGCTCCATCACACGCGTCCAAGTACTCCACAGCGTGGCTGGCAAGAAAGGGTATAAAAGAAGAAAATCTAATGACATGGCCTCCTTGTTCACCTGATCTGAACCCCATTGAGAACCTGTGGTCCATCATCAAATGTGAGATTTACAAGGAGGGAAAACAGTACACCTCTCTGAACAGTGTCTGGGAGGCTGTGGTTGCTGCTGCACGCAATGTTGATGGTGAACAGATCAAAACACTGACAGAATCCATGGATGGCAGGCTTTTGAGTGTCCTTGCAAAGAAAGGTGGCTATATTGGTCACTGATTTGTTTTTGTTTTGTTTTTGAATGTCAGAAATGTATATTTGTGAATGTTGAGATGTTATATTGGTTTCACTGGTAAAAATAAATAATTGAAATGGGTATATATTTGTTTTTTGTTAAGTTGCCTAATAATTATGCACAGTAATAGTCACCTGCACACACAGATATCCCCCTAAAATAGCTAAAACTAAAAACAAACTAAAAACTACTTCCAAAAATATTCAGCTTTGATATTAATGAGTTTTTTGGGTTCATTGAGAACATGGTTGTTGTTCAATAATAAAATTAATCCTCAAAAATACAACTTGCCTAATAATTCTGCACTCCCTGTAAGCCACTAAAGGCTTTTCAACATAGCACTTGCATCCCAAGAACAAATAGCTGGAATGACAGAGCTGTATAATGGCTATTTGGATCCCCAAATAATCTTTCCCTGCACTTTCAAATCACTTTTCTGATGTCTCTCCCTGCACTAAGATGCTGTGAAATGATTCCTCCCTATCTTTTCCCTGGACTTATAAATAGTTTTTTTTTTTTTGCCTTCTCACATATGTCCCTGCACTCAGAATTCTGGAAAATGGCAGAATGTATAATGGCTGTCGTATTTAAAGGGCTGTGACATCACAGTGTTGGCTGGCTGCTGATTGGTTGCATGCATGCATGTCAATCTGGGTGATCCCGCCTTCCCAGAGTTCCTTGCCCTATGTCCTCAGTCCTCACACGTGTAGCCGCCATTTTAGGAAAAATGCGATTCGTTACCACGAAGCACGAGGAAATTCGCATTCATTGCAAATCAAATTTTTCCTGAAATTCGGATCTAATTCCACTTCGTCAATCCATCCATTTTAGAGCCTTGCAGGGACAGTATAGAGATTGTGAAGAAGATATAATTAGGCATCTTGAATACTAGGTAAAAAGTCGGGTTTTATTATTAGGGACAGGATATGGGCAGTTAGTTTACTCTGCGTCTTAGGCCTCTTTCAAACGGGTGTCCCGGATTTGCTCCGGATGCTTCGCGTGTGCATTGCGGGAAACCACATTCAGTTTTTTCTGTGCGAGTGCAATGCGTTTTGCACGCGCATGAGAACATGGTTATAAAGTAAAATAATAGCATTCTTAATACAGAATGCTTACTAAAATGTGGCCTTTCTTCTTTTTTCAGGACCTGTCAAAAAACCTTTGATGTAATCGCGCTAACCACGTGGTGAGTGCGGCGACGTCAGCGCAGGTCCTGCTGAATGAAGATAGAAGGTCTTCTATTTTTATTCAGCAGGACCTGCGCTAACGTCACCGTGAGCGCGATTATGTCATCAAAGGTCCTTTGACAGGTCCTGAAAGAAGAAGAAAGAAGACATGCCGGCTGCGCGAACAAGTGGATGAGGTGAGTTAATTTTTTTTATTTTTTTTTTACCCCTCAAGCCACATTTTAGTAAGCATTCTGTATTAAGAATGCTATTATTTTCCTTTATAACCATGTTATAATGGAAAATAATACAGTAAATTGACTTTTATCAATTTACTAACATCATCTCCTAGCAACCGTTCATGAAAATCGCATTGCATCCACGCTTGCTTGCAGATACTATGCGATTTTGACACATCCCCATTCATTTCTATGGGGCCTGCGTTGGGTGAAAAACGCAGAATATAGAACATGCTGCGATTTTCACACAAAGCACAAGTGATGCGTGAAAATCACTGCTCATCTGAACAGCCCCATTGAAGTGAATGGGTCCAGATTCAGTGCGGGTGCAATGCGTTCACCTCACGCATTGCACCCGCACGGAATTCTTGCCCATGTGAAAGGGACCTTACACTTGCTGGAGCTGTTCACAAATCATATGTATATAGGCCACTGCACTTCTGCACAGAGATTTCTAAAGAGACAGTACACTTTTTAGTGCAGAAGATAGGATTTTTTGTCCAAAAACCTGTTTCAAAGCTTTTACAGTTTATATATAAATGTTTTATAGGCATATTCCCAGCATCAACAGCAGCATATATTTCACTACGCATGCTGAGCAATTCTACCCTTCTGTTTCGAAAAACCTGTTGCAATTGTTCTGTTTTGTTTATAAATGTGCAAATTATTTTGTTTTAGTGCATCAATAACTGTGTACAATGTAGTCACAGCCAAGGAATGTCTGTACAATAATATTCAGGCCAATTGGAGCACTTCTGATTTGGGTAGAACTGATTTAGACTCAAACTGAATTTAACCCCTTGGATCTAAAGTTTTTTTTCTTCTCATTTTTGCGTTTTCAATTTCCTTCCCTATCTTCCTGGAGCCATAACTTTTTTTTATTTTCGTGCTCACATATCCATATAAGAGCTTGATTTTTGTGGGACAAGTTGTACTTTCTAATGCCTCCATTTAATATTGCATACAATGTAGTGGGAGGCGGGGAAAAAGTTCCAAATGGGGTGGAATTGGAAAAAAACCACAATTTCTCCATTGTTTTACGGGTTTTATCCCTACGATGTTCCCTTTGTCGCAAAAGTAACTGTGCCTTTCATTCTCTGGGTCAATACAATTGCAATGATACCACATATGTATAGGATTTTTATATTTAAATAGTGTAAAAATAAATTAAAATATATATTTTTTTTACATCACCATATTCTGACCCCCCATAACTTTTTTATAGTTATGTGTACAGAGCTGTTTGGGGAGTCATTTGTGCGGGACAATCTGTAGTTTTTATTGATACCATTTTGGAGTGTATGTGACTTTTTGATCATATTTTATAAAAAAAATTTGGGTAACAGAAATTATGAAAAAATGGCAAATCGCCCATTTTGATATTCTTTTCCGTTGCACCATTTGCCATATTAGAAAATATTTTCATATTTTAATTATACGAGCGTTTTCAGATGCGGTGATACCCAAGATGTTTATATTTTTTGTTAGTTATGTATTTTTTTTTTTGTTCTACGTAAAGGGTGGGTGATTTAAATATATTTTTTTCATTTTTAAATATATTAATTATTTTTTTATTTGTTATGTTTTTGTAGTCAATTTTTGAGGCTACAAGAGCCACTATTTTTTTCTTCAATATTATAGTGTTTCGATAGAGAAGCCTGCTAATAGCTGAAAGGCTCATTTCTTATGTTGATCTGTCACCTGCTGGCCAAGATAAGAATTGTAGCTCCAATACACTGGGTCTCTTCAGAGAGACACAACGCATTAAAGTCAATTACTGGCATTCCCATTGGCCACAGGGGATGCCAGTAAGGACCTGGAAGCACAAGCTTCCAGGTTTTTGAGCTTTTAGATGCCGTGATCATTAGCCGCGGGTCTCATCTGCCATGTCGCCTGCTATACGTGCGAGTGGGCGCCATGTTTACCCATCGCTTCAGCGCCATACATGTATGGTGCTCGTAGTGAACGGGTTAAGCAATATTCTTATTAGTTTGATATGAGTTTAGGTTTAATGAATGTTTATGAGTTCAGGAGATTGCAGATAAGGCTTTACATGCGCCATCAGCTGACAGGACTAAGAATTGTTACTCTGCACATTTACTGAAATTTTATAACTCCTGTATCTCAAAAAACATTTGAACATTTTTAGTGAAGGCCAATAAAAAATGATTTTTAGTTCAAAATGTGTAAAATGCAATCTTAAAAAAAATTGGGAATGAGAAAATAGCCTTTACGTATATACCCATAAAAATATGAAGTAAACTAAAACTGTGGAATACTGTATATCATTTACAAATTATGGCAAGAGTAAAATTGATGAACATAAGGTCCTCCTCTATCTGGAAACCTGATGTCTTGAATTTTGCCTCAGCTGTATTCAGTGGTGGAAAAACAAATTCCTTTCAAATGCTAAACTGTTATCTCTTGTAAAAATATTTTTATTAAGTTTTTAAAAAAATACAACAAAACATGCTTTTCTATATTGAAAGCTAAAAATTAAATATAACATACTTCATATTAATGAATATATAATATGAATATAACCAATTTTATATAATTGCAATGTTAAAGGAAGATTTTACCTATATAATATTGATTGCATATGAACATTTTCTAATAGTGGCATAGTAGGAAATATAGTAGTCATCTATATTGGCTATTGTATTAAATTTGTATCTAATTGTTCAAGAAACGAATATTAGCATAATGCTTGTATTTAAGATCAGTTTTGCAAAGAAATATTAACAATAATACAGAAACTTATAACATAACGTAACAGTGCAGGAATAACCCTCAGAGTTGAGAACAGTAGTAGCTACTGTCTAACCACTTGTCCCATCTATAATGAAATGGAGATTTTGTTTTGGACCCGTGCAATTGTTTGTTCGAACGAACAAGTGTTGTTCACAGTTTGCCATACTTCCTTTATGTGGGGAGTGTTTGTTGACTTCCAATGTCTAGTTATGGCTAATTTAGTAGCCATGACTATATGCGCTACTATTGACTTGGAGTCGTCTGGAAGATTGTCTAGTCCTATTAATAATAAAGCCAATTGTGGTATTAGTTTAAGATGGAATTTCAAGACAGATTTTATAACAGTTTCCGTAGCCTTCCAAATCGGTCTTATAGTATCACATTCCCAAAGAGTGTGTAAAAGTGTGCCTTTTCCCCCGCATTGTCTCCAGCATTTATCTGATGTGTCAGGAAAAATCAGGTGTAACTTGCTTGGGGTATGATACCATCTAAGATATGTCTTAAATACAACTTCTTTATGATTAGTACTGTGAAAGTATTTTGTGGGTGTTAGAAAAAGAAGCATGCCAGTCTCGCAAATCTATTTTCATTTGTAGATCAACCTCCCATTTGTCCATATGTTTATTAGCTGAGATATTTAGTGAGTCTGTTAGTTGCGTATAAAACATGGTAATTCCCTTCTTTTTCTTGAACAGGTTAGCTATTGAGGTCATATGATGTAGCTGTGCCCTCTCTACTATTTTGTGCTTATTAATAAATTCTCTAATATTCAAAAATCTATAGAAGTCATTTCTCCCAAGTCCGAATTGTATTTTAAGTTTTGAAAAAGAGGTAAACGTCCCCTCTTCAAAAAAAACTTGAAGGGAGTCAATACCTACAGCTTTCCATTCTGGAATAGGGACCATAGCTACTTGATCATGTAAAATCTCTAGTGTGAAATCCGTTAAGGGGGAATGGAATTTCCCTTTCCTCATTTTAAGGAATAGTTTCCATGTCTCATCCGAGACTCTAATCACATTAATGGGAGGGGAAGGAGGGGGAAATCCCCAAATAGGAGCTAAAAGTCTGGTTCTCAGTGTAGTTAGGAGACAAATATTTTTCTCAATTTGGACCCACAATTTTTCAGGGTTATCAGACCACCAATGGGATAGTTGATCCAATACAGCCGAAAAATAATAGTTTTGTATATGTGGGACTCCCAATCCGCCCTTTTTGTGATGCCCCATAATAGTTTTAAAAGCAACCCTGGGTTTCTTATGATTCCAAATGAACAACTTAAGCTTTGAATTCAATGATGCAAAATATGAATTAGGAATATCAATTGGTAGTGACCTGAAGAGGTACAAAAGCCTTGGCAGAAGCAACATTTTATATGCTGCTATTCTGCCTAGCCAGGAGATTGTATTTTTGGAAAATTCAGCCATGTCTTTGCCAATTTCAGAGGCTATTTTGGGGTAATTGTTTTCAAAAAGTTTTGACGAGGGATGTGACACCTGTATACCCAAGTATGTAATTTCCGTCATTTGCCAGTCAAGATTGTATTGATTTTTAAGGTCACTCAATAAGGTCGGATTTATATTAAGTGGCAATGCCTTAGATTTGTCTTGGTTTATTTTGTAATATGATATATTACTAAAGGATTGAGTAATTTCAAAGAAGGTTTTTAATGAGGTTTGAGGGTTGGTAAGTGTTAAAATGATATCATCAGCAAATAAAGCCAATTTATAGTCGTTATGGCCTAAGTTAATTCCGTTTATATCCGGGTTTAATCTGATGGCTGTTGCCAGAGGCTCCATTGAAAGTACAAATAGTAGAGGGGAAAATGGGCATCCTTGACGGGTGCCATTTGTGATATTGAATGGTTCAGATAAAGAGCTGTTTACATAGATGTTAGCAGAAGGGTTACTGTAAAGTGCCTTAATACCAGAATGAATAGCTCCAGTTATTCCAAATTTCTCTAAAACCTTGAATGCATATGTCCAATTAATGCGTTCAAATGCCTTCTCAGCATCAATTGTTAGAAAAATGGATGGAGTTTTGTATTTTTCACAATATTAAAGCAATGATACAATTCGTCTGGTGTTATCTGGGCCTTGTCTTCCTTTTCAAAAGCCTACCTGATCTTTGTGAATTAAATTTGGAAGAATATTTTGGAACCTGTCCGCAATGATTTTAGCATAGATTTTTACATCTACGTTCAATAAAGATATGGGTCTATAATTTTTTACTTCCGAGTTATCTTTGCCCGGTTTTGGGATGGTCACAATAGTAGCCCTTAACATATCTTTAGGAAAACTACCTGTGTTGAATGCTATATTATACACTTTGTGAAGATATGGGAGTAATATATTAGTGCATTTTTTATAGTATTCAGCTGTGAATCCATCAGGGCCTGGGGATTTCTGGTTGGGGGATGACTTTATGGCCTTTGATATTTCTAATAGGGAAATTGGAAGGTTTAGTTGTTGGAGTTGTTCTAATTTGATTTTAGGCAAATTAAGTTTTTCCAGGAATTCTTCAATATTAGATTCTTCTATAGGTAGTGGGAAGTCTGAAGCTAAATTATATAGTTTTTCATAGTAATATTTAAACGCATTGGCGATATCTCTGGGGGCAATTTTAATCTGTTTCGTATCGGGGTGAATAATTTGTCTAATTTTAGTCTTTTGTATTTTAGCTTTCAGTCTTCTGGCTAGTAGTGTTCCCGATTTGTTATCGTGTGAATAAAAATTAATTCTAGACTGTCTTAAGGATTTTTCATACTTATATAACAGCAGATTATACATCTTAAATCTTGCCTTTTGTAACTCTGCTGTTATTTTATAGGACGGTTTTGACTTATTTTTGGATTCCAAATTTTTGATTAGTTTCAGAGATTCGTTTATGTCTTTTTCTCTTTGCTTTTTTATAAAGGAGCCTAATGACATAAATGAGCCTCTAATCTTGGCTTTATGGGCACTCCATACAGTGAATGGTTTTATGTTTGGGGTATCATTTATATCGAAATATTCTCTCAGATCTGTCTCAATTGAGTTCGCTAATTTATCATTATTCAAAATATATGGGTTGACTCTCCACATATAGTCATTAATCTGATTTTGTGTAGTAGATATGGTCAGGCTAATTGGGGCATGATCGGACCAGATGATATTTCCTATTTCTGTTTTTGATATCAGATCTATAAGTGGTCTTTCAATTAGGAAGTAATCTATTTTTGAGTAGAAGTTGCATTTATTTGAAAAATGGGTGCAATCTTTCTCTGAGGCATGTTGGAGTCTCCAGATATCATATAAATTATTTTGCTCCACTAATTTCTGGAAAGCTGAATGCCTGTACCTACCACCATGTGTGGTGACTGATATTGAGTTAAGGACTGCGTTGAAATCTCTCCCTATTAATAGATATCCCTTTTTCATGGTGTTTATTCTTTTAAGTAATTTTCTCAAAAATGTAGTTTGACCCAAGTTGGGGGCATATACATTAACTAAAGTAAAGAGTTTATTTTCAATTAAAGCTATAAGTATGATAAACCTCCCTCCCGGATCAATATATTGTTCCTGAATGTCAACAGAGATAGAATCTTTGAATGCTATCAAAACTCCTCTTTTTTTTCTTCTTATAAGTAGAGTAAATTATTTTTGGGAATTTTCTATGTCGAATCTGTGGAGTACTATTCTTGGCAATATGGGTCTCCTGGGCATACAGTATGTCACATTTCCGATTCAAAGCCTCATTCCATAATTGATTCCGCTTAAATGGGGAATTTAAACCCCTTACTTTAATTGAAGTTAAAGTAATAGCCATTTTTGATAAATAGACATAGCTGAGTACCTTATCACCTTCAGGTCACTACACAATCCGCATTCAATGGAGATTGCATCATTTTTTCCATCTGAATGAACAGGTCTGAGAAGACAGAAGTGGTCAATGGTTTTGAGGTGTTGGGTTATTCCTGCATAAAAAATACTAAATAAACAATCAATTCTTAAAGAATTAACAATAAGTGAAAACAATAAAGTATATAGCCCAGTATCAAACATGGCAAAAATAAGTAGATGAACCGGTGTCATCAATAGGACTTGTAGGGCGGGTAATTCTGGCAAACATGAAGTTCACCTCCTCCACTCTAAGTCAAGCTCCTAGTGGCTTCTTCAAGCATTGTCTCTTTGTCTAGGGTGCTTTGTTTGTCTTTTATGGTCGTATAATCTGAGTGTTGACTTTCTTGCGGTCTTCTAGAAGCTTTGTCTTGGTAGCTTGGGAGTTGTTCTATTTGCAGATTCCATTCTTTGAGAGTGACTAATGCTGATTCTGGAGATTTGAGCACATGCAGAGTGCCATCTTTGAATACTAGGATTTTCACAGGGAAACCCCATCTGTAATTAATGTTGTTGGCAGTTAGAGTCTTAGTAATCACATAAAAGTCTTTCCTTGATTTGATAGTAGCCGCTGAAGATCTGTAAAAAGCTTCAATCCAGTAAATTGTTTTGGTAGGGTAGGGTCCTTTCTCATTTCTCTGAGCATCTGTTATTTGATATGAAAGAAAGTAAATCTAGCAAGGACATCTCTGGGAATGTCTTTAGGTAGATATGCTAGTTTAGGTACTCTGTGTGCTCTGTCTATACTTAATTCAAAGTCCTTGGCGTGTGGTACCAGTACTTTGATTAAATCTGTTATATATGGGACCAAATCATTGTTAGAAATATTTTCGGGAACACCTCTGAATTTAATATTATTTCTCCTGCTCCGATCTTCCAAATCGATTATTTTAGCTTTGATACTTTCGACTCGATCTTCCATGTCATTGTGTCGATCAATTACCTCGTTATGAGATGTTGCAAAATCGTCCATTTTATTTTCTATGTGTGAGACTCTATCTCCCAGATCTTCTACAGCTTGCTGAAAGTGTAATATAGTCTTTTTAAAATCGGCATTGATCGAACTTCTCAAGGCTAGGAGCATGTCCTTAATTAAGTTTGCCGATAGTTCTTTATCCATAGCTTGAAAATCGGCAAAATGATCGAGCACATTTTCATTTGCATGCTGAGTACTCACTGCGTCCTGAATCGATTGTTGCTGAATTTCGATTTTTTTCTTTTGAGGACTCGCTGTTGGCGTGTCATCCTCATGATCCTTTGAATCTTGAATATTCCCCTGTTGATCGCATTCATTGTCATCAAGTGAATCAGATGTTTGGGGATTTGATCTTTTGATCGACGCCATAGCGCCTTCCTCCATTCTTCTATTGTCTGTTTCAGACGGGGCCCTTTGTGGGTCGAATTCAGTATTCAATTTTTTCTAAAATAAATCCGCCGATTTCCCCTTTTTAAACGGGGTGTTAGGAGGCAAGTGTGGCATCTTTCTGTCCGAATTAATCGGTGTATTGTAGATCGATTTCCTTTCAGAGACGCTAGCCTGCTTGTAGCTGGAGCTTGATGATGCCTCTGTGAGTGTTCCAGCGTCCTCTTGATCCTCGTGCTCGTGGCTCGAAAATGATCTATTCCTCCGATTTGAGCGTTCGGAATGTTTGGTTCTTCTACTTCTCGATTGTCTGAATCGGTTGGTACCGAAATAGCGGTCCATCTCGAAGTTCTGGTCGATTTTTAGTCGCTTTTGGAGCTATGGTGCAGAGGAGCTCTCACTTCATGCGGCCATCCGAGTCTGCAGCCAAGACACGCCCCCCACCTCGGCCTATTTTCTTTGCTTAACACTGAGATACAAATTGGCTGCTCTGAGCCGTGGAGCCCAAGAGAAAGCTGAGAGGAGAGGGGACCTCTCCTTCCCCTTGCTCCTCACTCCATTTCCTTCTTCCTCCACACTCTAAACTCAACTTCCTGACTAGGCCTGAACTGTGCTATATATACTGTGGTGCTATCCCCATCTAGTGGTGGAATGTAGTGCACCTGACAGCCTGGTAACATGAAATTCACATAAGAATGAAATATAGCATGATACAACATACAGTCCTGATCAAAAGTTTAAGACCACTTGAAAAATGGCCAAAAATCATATTTTACATTGTTGGATCTTAACAAGGTTCCAAGTAGAGCTTCAACATGCAACAAGAAGAAATGAGAGTGAGACAAAACATTTTTTGAGCATTCAATTAATTGAAAATAACGATTAGACTGAAACAGGCTGTTTTTCAGCTGATCCAAATTTTAGGACCACATGCCTTTAACCACCTCAGCCCCCAGTGCTTAAACAACCTGAAAGACCAGGCCACTTTTTACACTTCTGACCTACACTACTTTCACCGTTTATTGCTCGGTCATGCAACTTACCACCCAAATGAATTTTACCTCCTTTTCTTCTCACTAATAGAGCTTTCATTTGGTGGTATTTCATTGCTGCTGACATTTTTACTTTTTTTGTTATTAATCGAAATTTAACGATTTTTTTGCAAAAAAATGACATTTTTCACTTTCAGTAGTAAAATTTTGCAAAAAAAACGACATCCATATAGAAATTTTGCTCTAAATTTATAGTTCTACATGTCTTTGATAAAAAAAAAATGTTTGGGTAAAAAAAAAATGGTTTGGGTAAAAGTTATAGCGTTTACAAACTATGGTACAAAAATGTGAATTTCCGCTTTTTGAAGCAGCTCTGACTTTCTGAGCACCTGTCATGTTTCCTGAGGTTCTACAATGCCCAGACAGTACAAACACCCCACAAATGACCCCATTTCTGAAAGTACACACCCTAAGGTATTCGCTGATGGGCATAGTGAGTTCATAGAACTTTTTATTTTTTGTCACAAGTTAGCGGAAAATTATGATTTTTTTTTTTTTTTTTTTTTTACTTACAAAGTCTCATATTCCACTAACTTGTGACAAAAAATAAAAAGTTCTATGAACTCACTATGCCCATCAGCGAATACCTTGGGGTGTCTTCTTTCCAAAATGGGGTCACTTGTGGGGTAGTTATACTGCCCTGGCATTCTAGGGGCCCAAATGTGTGGTAAGGAGTTTGAAATCAAATTCTGTAAAAAATGACCTGTGAAATCCGAAAGGTGCTCTTTGGAATATGGGCCCCTTTGCCCACCTAGGCTGCAAAAAAGTGTCACACATCTGGTATCTCCGTACTCAGGAGAAGGTGGGGAATGTGTTTTGGGGTGTCATTTTATATATACCCATGCTGGGTGAGAGAAATATCTTGGCAAAAGACAACTTTTCTCATTTTTTTATACAAAGTTGTCATTTGACCAAGATATTTATCTCACCCAGCATGGGTATATGTAAAAAGACACCCCAAAACACATTCCTCAACTTCTCCTGAGTACGGGGATACCAGATGTGTGACACTTTTTTGCAGCCTAGGTGGGCAAAGGGGCCCATATTCCAAAGAGCACCTTTCGGATTTCACTCCTCATTTTTTCCTGAATTTGATTTCAAACTCCTTACCACACATTTGGGCCCCTAGAATACCAGGGCAGTATAACTACCCCACAAGTGACCCCATTTTGGAAAGAAGACACCCCAAGGTATTCCGTGAGGGGCATGGCGAGTTCCTAGAATTTTTTATTTTTTGTCACAAGTTAGTGGAAAATGATGATTTTTTTTTTTATTTTTTTTTTCATACAAAGTCTCATATTCCACAAACTTGTGACAAAAAATAAAAACTTCCATGAACTCACTATGCCCATCAGCGAATACCTTGGGGTCTCTTCTTTCCAAAATGGGGTCACTTGTGGGGTAGTTATACTGCCCTGGCATTCTAGGGGCCCAAATGTGTGGTAAGTAGGTAAATGACCTGTGAAATCCGAAAGGTGCTCTTTGGAATGTGGGCCCCTTTGCCCACCTAGGCTGCAAAAAAGTGTCACACATCTGGTATCTCTGTATTCAGGAGAAGTTGAGGAATGTGTTTTGGGGTGTCTTTTTACATATACCCATGCTGGGTGAGATAAATATCTTGGTCAAATGCCAACTTTGTATAAAAAAATGGGAAAAGTTGTCTTTTGCCAAGATATTTCTCTCACCCAGCATGGGTATATGTAAAATGACACCCCAAAACACATTCCCCAACTTCTCCCGATTACGGAGATACCAGATGTGTGACACTTTTTTGCAGCCTAGGTGGGCAAAGGGGCCCATATTCAAAAGAGCACCTTTCGGATTTCACAGGTCATTTTTTACAGAATTTGATTTCAAACTCCTTACCACACATTTGGGCCCCTAGAATGCCAGGGCAGTATAACTACCCCACAAGTGACCCCATTTTGGAAAGAAGAGACCCCAAGGTATTCGCTGATGGGCATAGTGAGTTCATGGAACTTTTTATTTTTTGTCACAAGTTAGTGGAATATGAGACTTTGTATGAAAAAAAAAATAAAAAAAAAAATAAGCATTTTCCACTAACTTGTGACAAAAAATAAAAAATTCTAGGAACTCGCCATGCCCCTCACGGAATACCTTGGGGTGTCTTCTTTCCAAAATGGGGTCACTTGTGGGGTAGTTATACTGCCCTGGCATTTTCCAGGGGCCCTAATGTGTGGTAAGTAGGTAAATGACCTGTGAAATCCTAAAGGTGCTCTTTGGAATATGGGCCCCTTTGCCCACCTAGGCTGCAAAAAAGTGTCACACATGTGGTATCGCCGTATTCAGGAGAAGTTGGGGAATGTGTTTTGGGGTGTCATTTTACATATACCCATGCTGGGTGAGAGAAATATCTTGGCAAAAGACAACTTTTCCCATTTTTTTATACAAAGTTGGCATTTGACCAAGATATTTCTCTCACCCAGCATGGGTATATGTAAAATGACACCCCAAAACACATTCCCCAACTTCTCCTGAGTACGGCGATACCAGATGTGTGACACTTTTTTGCAGCCTAGATGCGCAAAGGTGCCCAAATTCCTTTTAGGAGGGCATTTTTAGACATTTGGATACCAGACTTCTTCTCACGCTTTGGGGCCCCTAGAATGCCAGAGCAGTATAAATACCCCACATGTGACCCCATTTTGGAAAGAAGACACCCCAAGGTATTCAATGAGGGGCATGGCGAGTTCATAGAAATTTTTTTTTTTTGGCACAAGTTAGCGGAAATTGATATTTTTAATTTTTTTCTCACAAAGTCTCCCGTTCCGCTAACTTGGGACAAAAAATTCAATCTTTCATGGACTCAATATGCCCCTCACGGAATACCTGGGGGTGTCTTCTTTCCGAAATGGGGTCACATGTGGGGTATTTATACTGCCCTGGCATTCTAGGGGCCCTAAAGCGTGAGAAGAAGTCTGGAATATAAATGTCTAAAAAATTTTACGCATTTGGATTCCGTGAGGGGTATGGTGAGTTCATGTGAGATTTTATTTTTTGACACAAGTTAGTGGAATATGAGACTTTGTAAGAAAAAAAAAAAAAAATTCTGCTAACTTGGGCCAAAAAAATATCTGAATGGAGCCTTACAGAGGGGGGGGGGGGGGATCAATGACAGGGGGGTGATCAATGACAGGGGGGGTGATCAATGACAGGGGGGTTGATCAATGACAGGGGGGTTGATCAATGACAGGGGGGTGATCAGGGAGTCTATATGGGGTGATCACCACAGTCATTGATCACGCCCCTGTAAGGCTTCATTCAGACGTCCGGATGCATTTTGCGGATCCGATCCATCTATCAGTGCATCCGTAAAAATCATGCGGACATCTGAATGGAGCTTTACAGGGGGGTAATCAATGACAGGGGGGTGATCAGGGAGTCTATATGGGGTGATCACCACAGTCATTGATCATGCCCCTGTAAGGCTTCATTCAGACGTCCGGATGCGTTTTGCGGATCGGATCCATCTATCAGTGCATCCGTAAAAATCATGCGGACATCTGAATGGAGCTTTACAGGGGGGTGATCAATGACAGGGGGGTGATCAGGGAGTCTATATGGGGTGATCACCACAGTCATTGATCATGCCCCTGTAAGGCTTCATTCAGACGTCCGGATGCGTTTTGCGGATCGGATCCATCTATCAGTGGATCCGTAAAAATCATGCGGACATCTGAATGGAGCTTTACAGGGGGGTGATCAATGACAGGGGGGTGATCAGGGAGTCTATATGGGGTGATCACCACAGTCATTGATCATGCCCCTGTAAGGCTTCATTCAGACGTCCGGATGCGTTTTGCGGATCGGATCCATCTATCAGTGCATCCGTAAAAATCATGCGGACATCTGAATGGAGCTTTACAGGGGGGTGATCAGGGAGTCTATATGGGGTGATCACCACAGTCATTGATCATGCCCCTGTAAGGCTTCATTCAGACGTCCGGATGCGTTTTGAGGATCGGATCCATCTATCAGTGCATCCGTAAAAATCATGCGGACATCTGAATGGAGCTTTACAGGGGGGTGATCAGGGAGTCTATATGGGGTGATCACCACAGTCATTGATCATGCCCCTGTAAGGCTTCATTCAGACGTCCGGATGCGTTTTGCGGATCGGATCCATCTATCAGTGCATCCGTAAAAATCATGAGGACATCTGAATGGAGCTTTACAGGGGGGAGATCAATGACAGGGGGGTAATCAATGACAGGGGGGTGATCAGGGAGTCTATATGGGGTGATCACCACAGTCATTGATCATGCCCCTGTAAGGCTTCATTCAGACGTCCGGATGCGTTTTGAGGATCGGATCCATCTATCAGTGCATCCGTAAAAATCATGAGGACATCTGAATGGAGCTTTACAGGGGGGTGATCAGGGAGTCTATATGGGGTGATCACCACAGTCATTGATCATGCCCCTGTAAGGCTTCATTCAGACGTCCGGATGCGTTTTGAGGATCGGATCCATCTATCAGTGCATCCGTAAAAATCATGCGGACGTCTGAATGGAGCTTTACAGGGGGTAATCAATGACAGGGGGGTGATCAATGACAGGGGGGTGATCAGGGAGTCTATATGGGGTGATCAGGGGTGATCAGGGGCTAATAAGGGGTTAATAAGTGACGGGGGGGGGGTGTGGTGTAGTGTAGTGTAGTGGTGCTTGGTGGGACTTTACTGAGCTACCTGTGTCCTCTGGTGGTCGATCCAAACAAAGGGGACCACCAGAGGACCAGGTAGCAGGTATATTAGACGCTGTTATCAAAACAGCGTCTAATATACCTGTTAGGGGTTAAAAAAAACACATCTCCAGCCTGCCAGCGAACGATCGCCGCTGGCAGGCTGGAGATCAACTCTCTTACCTTCCGTTCCTGTGAGCGCGCGCGCCTGTGTGCGCGCGTTCACAGGAAATCTCGCCCATCGCGAGATGACGCATATATGCGTGACTCTGCGCAGGGCTGCCACCTCCGGAACGCGATCCTGCGTTAGGCGGTCCGGAGGTGGTTAAAAGGCCAAATCTGTGCAAAGATGTGGATTCATTGTCATTTTCTGTCAGGTAGTCACACGTTGTGATGGCAAAGGCAAAAAAAACTCTCCCTTTCTGAACGTGGTCGGGTTGTTAAACTGCATAAGCAGGGTCTCTCACAGCGCGCCATCGCTGCTGAGGTGGGAATTCATTTCGAATATCCTGGTGGATTGGTCGTCGTGGGCCAGTTGAATGGCCCCCAAGGTCTCCCGATCTGACCCCCTTGACTTTTATCTTTGGGGTTATCTGAAGGCAATTGTCTATGCTGTGAAGATACGAGATGTGCAGCACCTGAAACTACGGATACTGGAAGCCTGTGCTAGCATTTCTCCTGCGGTGTTGCTATCAGTGTGTGAAGAGTGGGAGAAGAGGGTTGCATTGACAATCCAACACAATGGGCACATTTTATAAGTGCTCAGAAACTTGTAAATAACTCATGAAAGAATAAAGTTACGTTAAAACCAAGTTTTTCTTGTGAAATTCCCAATAAGTTTGATGTGTCACATGACCCTCTTCCTATTGAAAAAACAAAAGTTGGATTCAAAATGGCTGACTTCAAAATGGCCGCCATGGTCACCACCCATCTTGAAAAGTTTCCCCCCTCACATATACTAATGTGCCACAAACAGGAAGTTAATATCACCAACCATTCCCATTTTATTAAGGTGTATCCATATAAATGGCCCACCCTGTATTACTTTGTCACTGGTGGCGCAGGGACAGGCAAATCACACCTGATAAAGTGCATCTATGCTGAGGCAACAAAGATACTCTGTAAACTTACCAGACTACGCGAGGAAGCAGACATATCCATGCCCAGCATTTTACTAACTGCATTTACAGGAACAGCAGCTTTCAACATTTCAGGCAACACTTTGCATTCTCTGCTGAAGTTGCCAAGAAGCTTGAAGCCACCCTACCAAGGACTTGGAAATCTCATAGATGAAGTGAGGGCACAGCTGTCAAATGCGGAGATCATTGTTATTGATGAGGTGCCAATGATTTCAAAGTCCCTGTTTTCTTACATTAACTGGAGATTACAGCAAATCAAAGGCAGTAAGAAACCTTTTGGTGGTATGTTAGTATTAGCAGTAGGAGACTTTTACCAGGTCCTGCCGGTGGGAAAAAGTAAGCCACTCTGCGTGTTTAAGGAAAATACCAATGACGTCTGGAAATACTACTTTCAGATGATCACGCTGACAGAGATCATGCGACAGAAGTATGACATTTCATTTGCTGAGCTTTTAACCCCTTAAGGACACAGCCTTTTTACACCTTAGGACCAGGCCATTTTTTGAAAATCTGACCAGAGTCCCTTTAAGTGCTGATAACTTTAAAACGGTTTGACTTATCCAGGCCGTTCTGAGATTGTTTTTTCGTCACATATTGTACTTCATGACACTGGTAAAATGGAGTCAAAAAAAAAATTTTTTTTGCACCAAAAAATACCTAATTTAACAAAAATTTGAAAAAAAATAGCAAATTTCAAAGTTTCAGTTTCTCTACTTCTGTAATACATAGTAATACCCCCAAAAATTGTGATGACTTTACATTCCCCATATGTCTACTTCATGTTTGAATTGTTTTGGGAATGATATTTTATTTTTTGGGGATGTTATAAGGCTTAGAAGTTTAGAAGCAAATCTTGAAATTTTTCCGAAATTTACAAAAACTCAATTTCTAGGGACCAGTTCAGGTCTCAAGTCACTTTGCGAGGCTTACATTATAGAAACCACCCAAAAATGACCCCATCTAAGAAACTACACCCCTCAAGGTATTCAAAACTGATTTTGCATACGTTGTTAACCCTTTAGGTGTTGCACAAGAGTTATTGGCAAATAGGGAGGAAATTTGAGAATTTCATTTATTTGTCTAATTTTTCATTTTAACCCATTTTTTCCACTAACAAACCAAGGGTTAACAGCCAAACAAGACAGTATCTTTATTGCCCTGACTCTGCCATTTACAGAAACACCCAATATGTGGCCGTAAACTACTGTACGGCCACACAGCGGGGCGTAGAGTGAAAGGTGCGCCGTTTGGTTTTTGGAAGGCTGATTTTTATAGACTGGTTTATTTACACCATGTCCCATTTGAAGCCCCCCTGATGCACCCCTAGAGGAGAAACTCCCTAAAAGTGACCCCATCTAAGAAACTACACCCCTCAAGGTATTCAAAACTGATTTTACATACGTCGTTAACCCTTTAGGTGTTGCACAAGAGTTATTGGCAAATGGCGATGAAATTTGAGAATTTCATTTTTTTGCCTAATTTTCCATTTTAACCCATTTTTTCCACTAACAAAGCAAGGGTTAACAGCCAAACAAGACTGTATCTTTATTGCCCTGACTCTGCTGTTTACAGAAACACCCCATATGTGGCCGTAAACTACTGTACGGGCACACAGCGGGGCGTAGAGTGAAAGGTGCGCCGTTTGGTTTTTGGAGGGCTGATTTTGCTGGACTGTTTTTTTGGCACCATGTCCCATTTGAAGCCCCCCTGATGCACCCCTAGATTATAAACTCCATAAAAGTGACCCCATCTAAGAAACTACACCCCTCAAGGTATTCAAAACTGATTTTACAAACTTTGTTAACCCTTTAGGTGTTGCACAAGATTTAATGGAAAATAGAGATACAATTTCAAAATTTCACTTTTTTGGCAGATTTTCCATTTTAATATTTTTTTTCCAGTTACAAAGCAAGGGTTAACAGCCAAACAAAACTCATTATTTATGGCCCTAATTCTGTAGTTTACAGAAACACCCCATATGTGGTCGTAAACTGCTGTACGGGCACACGGCAGGGCGCAGAAGGAAAGGAACACCATATGGTTTTTGGAAGGCATATTTTGCTGGACTGGTTTTTTTGACACCATGTCCCATTTGAAGCCCCCCTGATGCACCCCTAGAGTAGAAACTCCAAAAAAGTGACCCCATTTTAGAAACTACGGGATAGGGTGGCAGTTTTGTTGGTACTAGTTTAGGGTACATATGATTTTTGGTTGCTCTATATTACACTTTTTGTGCGGCAAGGTAACAAGAAATAGCTTTTTTGGCACCGTTTTTTTTTTGTTATTTACAACATTCATCTGACAGGTTAGATCATGTGGTAATTTTATAGAGCAGGTTGTCACGGACGCGGAGATACCTAATATGTATACAATTTTTTTTATTTATGTAAGTTTTACACAATGATTTCATTTTTAAAACCAAAAAAATGTTTTAGTGTCTCCATAGTCTAAGAGCCATAGTTTTTTCAGTTTTTGGGCGATTATCTTAAGTAGGGTCTCATTTTTTGCGGGATGAGATGACGGTTTGATTGGCATCTATTTTGGGGTGCATATGACTTTTTGATTGCTTGCTATTACACTTTTTGTGACGTAAGATGACAAAAAATGGCTTTTTTTACACCGTTTTTATTTTTATTTTTTTACGGTGGTCATCTGAGGGGTTAGATCATGTGATATTTTTATAGAGCCGGGCGATACGGACGCGGCGATACCTAATATGTATACTTTTTTTTTATTTATGTAAGTTTTACACAATGATTTCATTTTTGAAACAAAAAAAATCATGTTTTAGTGTTTCCATAGTCTAAGAGCCATAGTTTTTTCAGTTTTTGGGCGATTATCTTGGGTAGGGTATGATTTTTGCGGGATGAGATGACGGTTTGATTGTTACAATTTTGGCGTACATGCGACTTTTTTGATCACTTTTATTACCTTTTTTGGGAAGTAAGGTGGGCAAAATTTCAATTTCATCATAGTTTTTTATTTTTTATTTTTATGGTGTTCACCGTTCGGGTAAAGTAACATGACCGTTTTATAGATCAGGTCGTTACGGACGCGGCGATACCAAACATGTGTAGGGAATTTTATTTTTTTCATTTTTTATCAGTGATAAATGTGTTTTTTGATTTTTACTTTTTTTTCACTTTTATTCACTTTTTTTTGACCCAGACCCACTTGGTTCTTGAAGATCCAGTGGGTCTGATGTCTGAATAATACAGTACAGTACAATATATATTGTTCTGTACTGTATTTTACTTACACTGAACAGATCTATGCCATTCAGCACAGATCTGTTCAGCACCATGGACAGCAGGACGCCTGAGAGGCGTCCTGTTGCCATGGGAACCTTCCCCGTCTGCTCAGTACTGCTCAGAACTTCGCAGACGGGGAAGGGTAAGGAGGGGATCTCTCGGGGGGCTCTCTGGGGGCTCTCTCCCTCCCCATCGGGGGGCTGCAAAGGCACAGCAGCCCCCCGATGGGAGAGGGAGGGAGCTCCCTGCGCTGTTAACCTTTTCCATACAGCGGTCCGTACCGACCGCTGTATGGAAAGGGTTAAACGGCTGACATCGCATCGCAGATGTCAGCCGTTTATACCAGGGTGCCAGCAATGTGCTGGCACCCTGGTATCCCCACTAGACACCAACGATTATACAAGGGGAGGCGGGCGGGGGATCGCGATCCCGCCTGCCGCACCGCCCGCCTCCCGCACCGCCCACACCGCCCGCAACCCTCCCCCTGCACCTCCCGCCACCATAAAAATCATTCGGGGGTGCAGGGGGGGGTAAATAAAACTTTTTTTTTGGCATATAAAGTTTCTGATCCCTGCGGTCAGGGACTGCGGGGACCAGAAACTTCAGAAATCGCAGCAAACCGCAGGTCTGAATTGACCTGCGGTTTGCCGCGATCGCCGACATGGGGGGGTCACGGGACCCCCCCGCGCATTTAGCCTAGGTGCCTGCTCAATGATTTGAGCAGGCACCGGGTTCCGATCACTGCCAGCCGCACGGCAGTGATCGAAAATACACAGGGCGTACATGTACGCCCTGTGTCCTTAAGTACCAGGGCACAAGGGCGTACCTGTACGCCCTATGTCCTTAAGAGGTTAAATAGGATCAGAGTGAAGCAGAAGACTGGCACCTTAAGCAATGATGACAAAGCTCTGCTTGCTCAGGCTTTGACAGATCCCCTCCACTGCCCTAATGACGTGCTGCACATCTTTGCCACCAACAAAGAGGTTCACAAACATAATGCCGCAACTGTGTCTGTTCTCCATTCAAACGTCACCAACATAGATGCCGACGATTACAGAAAAGACCCTAAAACTGGAGTGACGCAGAGGCAACACCAACCTTTCAAAGGACACAAAGACAATCTGATTGACACACTGCAAGCAGCTGAAGGTGCCCGAATCATGATCACAAGAAACATTGATGTTGAAGATGGGCTTGTTAACGGGACATTTGGCAAGATTGTAAGAATAATCACCCAGACTGAGAATGGTGCTACTATGGTAAACAAGCTTGTGCTGGACAATCCAAATGCAGGACAGAGATGCCGTAACAAGTCGTCTGGTGATTCTGACAACTTGGTGTACATAGAAAGGGTAGAGGAAAACGTGAGACAAAAGTAGTTCTTCCCCCTGAAGTTGGCTTTTGCATGTACGATTCATAAGTGTCACGGAATGTCGATAGTCGGCAGTGGTCTCATTGAAACGGGTCTTCCAACCGGGAATGGCCTATGTTGCAAGTGAGTAGAACGACTACACTGCAAGGACTGCACATAACCAACTTTGATGAGAAGATGATCTTTTCTGATCCTGAAACCACAGCCTCCCTGGACTCAATGAAGAATGCATCACTTGAAAATGTTCTGCCCCTCTTAAAGTTTCTACAGACAACAGACAAACAGCAAACCTTAACAATTATCTATTTCAACACAGAAGGATTACCAGCTCACATTGAAGATGTCAAATCTCACCATGAAAGTCTCCAGCTGGAGGGCAACAACCTGTTCAAACGCAACAGACACCTCTCATACATGAACCTTCCTGACATTGCAAGTAAAAGTGGCGGAGGTGTTGCCTTGTATGTCAGAAACCATTTCAAGGCCTTTGGAAAGCAGTATCATCACAATGTGACTGACTTGGAGTTCTTGGTTGTCAAACTGGAGTCCCCTGTACAAGCTTTGATCGTCGTTGTTTACAGGCCACCAGACTACAGTATTGGCCAATTCCTTACTAACCTGCTGGGCCTTTTGGAATCTTTGGAAAGAATGGATTGCCAACCGGCAACCTATAATACTCTTTGGAGATTTCAATAAAGATTTTCTGTCCAGAGCAAAGAAGCCATTATCTGACCTTCTTCACTCAAGAGGATATACCCAACTGGTCAGGGCAGCCACCACAGAAAAAAAAACACTGTTGGATCACATTTACATCTCCAGGGTGCAGCACTGTCTCCAGTCAGGAGTACTGCACAGTTATTACAGCTATCATGATCCTGTGTATTGTGTTTTGAGCAGTGGTTGTGAACGCGCTTAGAGCCTGCATAAACGGGGCATGAGCTATGCCAGGAAACAGTGGTTGTGAATAGGGTTGAGCGAACCCGAACTGTAAAGTTCATTCAGTAAAAGTTCAGGTTCAGGTTCGGTGTTCGGCAATTTAATGGCACTTTTTAAAAAGTCTGCAGAGCAGCCAATCAACAAGCGTTTAACTCTGTGCCCTTAGAAGCCATCACAGCCATGCCTACTAATGGCATGGCTGTGATTGGCCAGAGCAGCATGTGACCCAGGCTCTATATAAGCTGCAGTCACATAGCACTACACGTCACTCTGCTCTGTTTAGTGTAGGGAGAGGTTGCTGCTGCTGTGAGGGACAGAATAGGAAAGAATCTTTAATTAGAAGTGCTTATTAACTCAGCGATCTACATAGATATAGTTGTGTGGGTGCAGTGCACAATCTTTTTACCCTGCCCTGAGCCCAGTGACACAAAAAATAAGTTTTATCCATCTGTTAGTTAGGTGGGCGGCGGCGGCCATTTTGTGCAAGTTCAGTGCACCAGCACAGCATATGTGCCAGGGACAATAATTTAATCTAGTTATTTTGTTCAGTGGGCAACATATACCCATTTTTTAAGTGCACCTACACTGCATATGTGCCAGGGGAAGGGAAAATAATATAGGGAATCTGTCTGTGAGTTCAGGGACCCAGGGGGTGACATATTCAATTTTTTTTCTGTAAAGTACAATCCAAGTAAATCCATCTGTTAGATTCTGTGGGGACAAATTATTATTTTTTTGCTAAAAAGTACCTGCACTGCATTTCTGACAGTCCAATACAAGCGTTAAATAATGCTGTTATATTGTGGTTTTAAAAAAACACCCATTTTGTGCAAGACACTACATTTGCGGCCTTTGCTGCATTTCTGACAGTCCAATACAACCAGTCAATACTGCAGTTACATTGTTGGTTGACAAGTTAACATTTTTTATGACCGTGAAGTAATTGTATAAAATTCTCCTGTCACACTGTTGTGTGACCTCAGGAAATGTTTCCTCTTTATGACACCAGCACTGCCCTACTCTTAGTGAACTTAATTGTTGACTATTGGCGGTTACATTGTCACCCGACATAAACCATCTGTTAGTTTGTTGGGTGAACGCAAGGAATGAGGAGAGCGTCAAATAAGGGACGTGGCCCCGGTCGTGGTGCTGCTGGTGGAGCTCCTGTTGCAGGGAGATGATGTGGTCGATCTTTGCTAGCTACACGCACAAGTGAAACCCCTTCCTCAGGTGCGAGTAGGCGACAGAACCTGCAGCGGTATTTGGTCGGGCCTAATGCGGATCTACGAATGCTGAGGCCAGAACAAGTACAGGTGATAGTAGATTGGGTTGCTGACAGTGGATCCAGTTCCTTCACATTGTCTCCCACCCAGTCTCCTGCTGAAAGATCAGAGTTGGCAACTGCAGCCGATGTCCATCAGTCTTTCACCTCACCCCCTTGCAAAT
This sequence comes from Bufo bufo, assembly GCF_905171765.1. Lineage (NCBI taxonomy): Eukaryota > Metazoa > Chordata > Amphibia > Anura > Bufonidae > Bufo > Bufo bufo. Next base: position 20,263,529 of record NC_053392.1, on the reverse strand, counting down.
CAGCCAAGCAGTCTGAGCGCCAAGTCATGCAGCAGTCTCTTCTTCTTTGTGATGACTCTGCTAGCAGGGTTTCCCAGGGCCATCCACCTAGCCCTGCCCCAGAAGTGGAAGAGATTGAGTGCACTGATGCCCAAACACTTATGTTTCAGGATGAGTACATGGGAGGACCACTGCAGCACGTCTCTGATGACGAAACACAGGTGCCAACTGCTGTGGCTTTCTGCATTGTGCAGACCGACAAGGACGGCAGGGGTGAAGACTGGGTGGAAGATGAAGTGGAGAACGATGGGGTCCTCAACCCCACATGGAATCAAGGTTGTGCGAGTGACCTATGTAGTTCGGAGGAAGAGGCGGTGGTCGCACAGAGCCACCAGCACAGCAAAAGAGGGAGCAGGGTGCAAAAGCGGAGCCCTACTGCCCACTGCACCAAGGGACCGAGCACACCAAAGCCAGCTCCAAGGAGTTCCCTGGCATGGAAGTTCTTCAGACAATGTGCTGACGACAAGACATGATTGGTTTGCACGCTGTGCAATCAGAGCCTGAAGCGAGGCATAAACGTTCTAAACCTGAGCACAACCTGCATGACCAGGCATCTAAGTGTAAAGAACGAACTGCAGTGGAGTAGACCCCACAAAAACAAAGAAAGGTCTCTGCCTTCTCCTGCTTCCTCTTCTGCTGCAGTCTCTGCCTCTTCATGCACCTCTGGAGTGACAGTGCCACCCCGCAAACAGAGGCTCTGCCAGCAACACCACCACCTGGGTCACCAAGAATCTCCACAATGTCCCACTGAAGCGTTCAGCTGTCCATCTCCCAAGCACTGGAGCAAAAGAGGAAGTACCCCCCTACCCACCAGCGATCCCTGGCCCTAAATGCCAGCATTTAAAAATTCCTGGCCTTTGAAATGCTGTCATTCCCTCTGGTGGAGACGGAGAGTTTTAAAAGCCTTATGGCGGTGGCTGTCCCACATTATGTCGTTCTCAGCCGCCACTACCTTTCCAGACGAGCCATCCCTTCCCTGCACAACCAAGTGGGGGACAAAATCAGGTATGCACTGCGCAACGCCATCTGTGGCAAGGTCCACCTAACTACAGATACGTGGACCAGTAAGCACGGTCAGTGACGTTATATCTCCCTAACAGCACACTGGGTAAATGCAGTGGAGGCTGGGCCTGAGGCGGATAGCAATTTGGTGCATGTCCTTCCACCACCGAGGATTGCAGGGCATTTCTCTTTGCCTCCTGTTGCTTCCTCCTCCTACTCTGCTTCCTCATACTCTACCAGCTCCTCATCCAGTCAGCGTAACACCTTCACCACCAACTTCAGCACAGCCAGGGGTAAACGACAGCAGGCAGTTTTAAAACTTATCTGTTTGGGGGACAAACCCCACACCGCGCAGGAGCTGTGGACGGGCATGGAACAACAGACCGATGAGTGGTTTGTGCCAGTGAGCCTCAAGCCCGGCCTGGTGGTGTGCGATAATGGGCGAAATCTTGTAGCAGCTTTGGGCCTAGCCGGTTTGATGCACATGACGCATGCCTGACGCATGTGCTGAATTTGGTGGTGCAAAAATTCCTGAAAAATGACCACAATATGTCAGAGCTGCTGCACAAAGTGCGGGCCGTCTGTGCGCGCTTTCGGGGTTCTCACCCTGCTGCTGCTCGCCTGTCAGCGCTGCAGCGTAACTTTGGCCTTCCCGCTCACCGCCTCATATGCGACGTGCCCACAAGGTGGAACTCCACCTTGCACATGCTGGCCAGACAGGCGATAGTGGAGTTTCAGCTGCAGCACGCACCGGTCAGTCACTCTGCAGAACAGCACCAAGAGTTTCAGGCCAGTCATTCACAAGTGGCTCCGAGGGTGGGTTCCTGCACCAACATACGCCAGGTACACAATTGTCCAGCCAGGGCACAGTTCTGGAGGATGAGGAGGTGGACGATGAGGAGCAGGCGATGGAGGAGGAGGAACCGTGTCCACAGCAGGGTGGCACCCAAACCAGCTCATGGCCATCACTGGTGCGTGGCTGGGGGGATACAGAGGACACAGACAATACACCTCCCACAGAGGACAGCTTTTCGTTGCCTCTGGGCAACCTGGCACACATGAGCGATTACATGCTGCAGTGTCTCCGCAACAACCGCCGAGATGGCCACATTCTAACTTGTGCTGATTACTGGGTGGCCACGCTGCTGGATCCCCATTACAAGCACAACGTACAGTCCTTACTTACGTCACTGGAGCGTGATCGGAAGATGCGCGAGTACAAATGTGGAAAAGCTTTGTCAGCATGCCACAACAACCAGCACCACCAGACGATATGGAACAACTTAGCAGGAGGCAGCATTTCACCAACATGGTGGAGCAGTATGTGTGCACACGCCTACACGTACTGACTGATGATTCTGCCCCCTTCAACTTCTGGGTCTCCAAATTGGGCACATGGCCTGAGCTTGCCCTTTACGCCTTGGAGGTGCTGTCCTGCCCTGCAGGCAGTGTATTGTCTGAACGTGTGTTTAGCACGTCAGGGGGCGTTATCACAGACAAGCGCAGCCGCCTGTCCACAGCCAACGTGGACAAGCTCACGTTCATTAAAATGAACCAGGCAGGGATCCCACAGGACTTGTTCGTACCTTGTGCAGAATAGACATGTATACCGGCACTAAGCAGCCATTGTTATACTCCAGCGCACTTTCTCATTGTTTTATTTTTTATTTTATTTTAATATTTCCCAATGTTAAAAAAAATAAAAAATATACCAGTGTTGGCTACATCCTCCTCCTACCCCGCCACTTCCACCTACACCGCCACGTCCACCGCCTCCTCAACCTCCTAGATCAAGATTATTATTTTTTTTTTAATGTATTTTATGTTATTTTAAGTAATTTCACTAATTTGTCTGATACATTGTTGGGTCGACATATCCCAAATTTTTGACTGTGATATTCCCCTGCTCTACATAGCGAACAGGGAAATACATTTCACTAATTCGTCTGTGACATTGTTGGGTGACAAATGCTCATCTTTTGCACTAGAAAGTACATTTGCAGTCTACACTGCATTTAGGACAGTACGAATGGTGAGGCCAGAACAAGTACAGACAATAGTAGATTGGGTGGCTGACAGTGCCTACAGTTCCTTCACATTGTCTCCCACCCAGTCCCCTGCTGAAATATCAGAGTTGGCACCTACAGCCCATGGCCATTTGTCTTTCACCTCACCCTCTTGCAAATCAGGCAAGCATTCTGAGACCCAAGTCATGCAGCAGTCTCTAATCCTTTTTCTGACTCTACTAGCAGGGTTTAGGTGGGCTATACACATAGCCCTGCCCCAGAGGTGGAAGATGCACTGATGCCCAACTACTTATGTTTCAGGATGAAGACATGAGAAGACCACTGCAGCACATCTCTGATGATGACAAAACATAGGTGCCAACTGCTGCGGCTTTCTGCAGTCTGCAGACCGACAAGGAGGGCAGGGGTGAAGAGTGGGTGGAAGAATATGTGGAGGATGATGAGGTAGTAGACCCCACATGGAATTAAGGTCATGCGAATGACCTGTCTAGTTCGGAGGAAGAGGCGGTGGTCGCAGAGAGGCATCAGCACAGCAAAAGAGGGAGCAGGGTGCAAAAGCATCTGTTACATTCTTGGGTGACATTTTACCATTTTCGCCGTATACAAACACCTGCTCTGCATAGTTGAGAGGGACCTAATTTTTGCAAAATTGTCTGTTCAATTGGTGGGTGACATGAACCCAGTTTTTCAGTGAATAAACCCCTGCTGTGCAAAGTTGACAGGGACCAAAATTTTTTAAAATTGTCTGTTCCATTGGTGGGTGACATTAACCAATTGTTGTCATTGAAAAACCCCTGCTCTGCATAGGTGACAGGGACTTAAATTGCTAAAATTAGTCTTTAATTGACGCGCGCCACCTCCTTTCATTCGATCCTTCCACTTTAATAACTTGTCCCACATTTCTGCCCGATCACATTTCAGTTATTGACCTCCCTTGGATGTGGTATCCCTTTCTCAGGCTCCCTCTCTGGCATTGAACCCTCATTCCCCATTACCTGTGATCACCATGGTAGGTGCATAAAAGAACATCGAAAGTTGATAGGCAAGATATCCAATTAGATCAAGGCCCTCACGGGGACGTGCGTGCAGGCAGAAGTTATCTAGAGTCAACAAAGCGGCAGCAGGGTCTCTCCTGTCTAATGTTTCCTAATACAAAATACCCTAGTGACATTCCCTGTAATATTTTATTAATTATTCCAATAACAGGGCATCTTAAGAGTCCTTTACTTGGATGCTTCTGCTTCAATAACTTGTCCCACATTTCCGCTCGATCACATATCATCCATTGACTTCCCTTGGATGTGGTATCCTTTTCTAACGCTCCCTCTCCGGCCTGGAACCCTGATTCCCCGTTACCCGTGATCACCATGGTAGGCGCATAAAAGAACATCAAAAGTTGATAGAGAAGATATCCAATTGGATCGTGAACATCACGGGGACGTGTAACATGGTAGAGCAGTATGTGTGCACACGCCTACACGTACTGAATGACGGGTCTGCCCCCTTCAACTTCTGGGTCTCTAAATTGGGCACATGGCCTAGCTTGCCCTTTGTGTCTTGGAGGTGCTGGCCTGCCCTGCAGCCAGTGTATTATCTGAACGTGTGTTTAGCACGACAGGAGGGGGTTATCAACGAGAAGCGCAGCCGCCTGTCCACAGCCAATGTGGACAAGCTCACGTTCATTAAAATGAACCATGCAGGGATCCCACAGGACTTGTCCGTACCTTGTGCAGAATAGACATGTATACAGGCCTCACCCAGCCATTGTTGTACTCCAGCGCACTTTCTCTTTTATTTGTTCTTTTATATTTCCCAATGTTTTGGGGTCTACCCAAATTTGAACAAAAAATAAATAAATAATAAAATAAAATAAAAAACAAAACCAAAAACCAGTGTAGGCTTCCTCCTCTTCCTCCACCGCTGCTTCCACCTACACCACCACATCCACCGCCTCCTCAACCTCCTACTCCATATGGACCTCCTCCTCCTAGATCAAGATTATTATTTTTTATTTTTACGTATTTTATGTTATTTGAAGTCATTTCCCTATCCACATTTGTTTGCAGAACACTTGCCATGCTCTTAACCACATTTTGCTGCATTTTGCAGCCCTCCATTACTTTTTTAGAGCCATTTTAGTGCTCCAAAGTTCGGGTCCCCATTGACTTCAATGAGTTTCTGGTTCGGGGTCAAGTTTGGGTCAAGTTCGGGTCCCGAACTCGAACTTTTTTGTGAAGTTCGGCCGAACCCGTCGAGCCCGAACATCCAGGTATCCGCTCAACTCTAGTTTTTGAACACTGATTATCATCAAACAGATAGCACACCTTCACCTTTATTCTACATCAAGATACTGAACCCCCCCAAATGTATGTGGTCATACCTTCATCTGCTAGGCTTGATAATGCTGCTAATGTTTTGATAAATGTATGTTTTAATGTAACTGTGAGGCACTTTGGGTAACAACATTGCAATTAAATGTGCTATATACCGTATTTTTCGCCCCATAAGACGCACTTTTTCCCCCCAGCGTCTTATGGAGCGATGTATCAGCTGGACGGGGGAGGGACGAGGGGCCGGTGTCATGGAAATGCGGCGGGGCCGGTGTGGTCACTGTACTCTGGCCCCACCGCTCAATCACTGCTTTATTGCCTAAACATTTTATAATAATAGCTTTCATTGAAGTTCCGATCCCCAGCCCCATCTGTACTACTTACTAAATGTCCTGTAGCAGGCAGAGCAGGGCGGGCGACGTCACGTGCCTGCGCCACCTACTTCTTTCATAAAGTTACTCTGCCCAGTCCAACCTTTCCACAGTTACTCCAGCCATTCCAACCACACAACAGTTACTCAAGCCACTCCAGTTGTAGACTACTGGTGGAGGCAAGAACACTTCACACAATTTCCCTAGAAATTAAAGCTTTTCTAGTTATTATGATCATTATTATTATTATTATTATTATTACTAGCAGAAGGACCCGGCTTCACACGGGTATAGTTCATTTATTTTATTTAATGTTTGTGTGTGTCGTTTAAAGATATCAACAGTATCCACTAGTGTTGGGCGCAAATATTTGAATCACGAATATTAATCGCGATTATCGTCACTTCGAGAATTTGCGGATATTTAGAATAGTGATATATATTCGGAATTTCAAATATTCTAGATTTCTTTTCATCAGTAACCTCCCTTCTTGCTTGTGGGCCAATGAGAAGGCTGCAATGTCTTTGTCTGATCTTAACAACATCCCTAGCAACCAATAGGAAAGCTGCCTACCTCTTACTATATAAGAACCTCCCCAGAAGCCATTGTATGCAATATTTTGCAGATCTAAGAGAGCAGTGTTATTGCTGTGCTCTCTGCTTTCCTGTGTCATTACATTAGAGAGTTAGTTAGTTAGTGAGTTAGCTTATATATAATACAGATAGTTAGTGTAGGTTAGATAGTGATATAGAGCTGATAGGTTCTGCTGTCCATACATACATAGTGCTGTGATGTCACAAGTTCACAAAAATACTTAGTGCACCAATCACTAATATGTAGTCAGACCTGCTAAAATGTGAAGTTACACATATTACGCCAAAATACTCGCATCATTAGCGCCAATTTTAGCTATCACGAATATATTGGAGCACTCTATCTGCATATAAAGCTATTGTAATGTTCTGCCGTGCCAACCATTTTCTACAGTCTCAGGAAACTTCTAGTAGCTTGAAATATATAGCTATAGTGACCCGCGCCTGTATTGCGCGAGCATTACGCGAATATTACATTGCCGATTTTTGCAATCAAGAACATAATAGCAAATTCTCGAATTTGCAAATATATGATGAATATTCACCCAAATATTCACAAAATATCGCAAATTCGAATATGGCCCCTGCCACTCATCATTAGTATCCACTATAACAGTGCAGAAGGAGAAAAAACAACTGAACCTTTTTGATGGCGCTGTCAGCAGGAATCAGATAACAGGTGGGTATTGATAAACACAATACTTTTTATTCTCAGTCTACGCGTTTCAGGGGCGGAGAGCCCCCTTCATCAGGACAATATACTTGCAAGTACAAACACTATCTTTATGTAATATATGTTGGCAGGTCGACAACACTGCTTAAATATCTCTGTTAGTTTACACACATGAAACTGTGTCCATGATAAAAATGGATACAGTTTCAATAAAAGTAACAAAACACCATCACATTATATGGATACTCTTGATCTTTCGATCTCAGGAGGATATTTGTCTTGGTATTTCCTCTACCCCCATCCCCTATCAATATGAGAAACTATAAAATAAAATAAAATAACATCTACATATAACATCTACATATAAAATTCTTTAGAAATGTTGGCCCATATTGATAGGATAGCATCTTGCAGTTGATGGAGATTTGAGGGATGCACATCCAGGGCACGAAGCTCCCGTTCCACCACATCCCAAAGATGCTCTATTGGGTTGAGATCTGGTGACTGTGGGGGCCATTTTAGTACAGTGAACTCATTGTCATGTTCAAGAAACCAATTTGAAATGATTCGAGCTTTGTGACATGGTGCATTATCCTGCTGGAAGTAGCCATCAGAGGATGGATACATGTTCTCATTCTGTTTACGCCAAATTCGGACTCATTCGGACTACCATTTGAATGTCTCAACAGAAATCGAGACTCATCAGACCAGGCAACATTTTTCCAGTCTTCAGCAGTCCAATTTTGGTGAGCTCGTGCAAATTGTAGCCTCTTTTTCCTATTTGTAGTGGAGATGAGTGGTACCCGGTGGGGTCTTCTGCTGTTGTAGCCTATGGCGAAAATAACCTCGCCACTGGGTTTTGGAGGGGCATGGTTGCCAGCCTCTTGCCCCAGGATTATGGGCCCCCTTCATCAGCCCATGCATAACTTAAACCCCATGGCGATTTGACTGTGTTTGTGTCACGGAACCATGAACCAGACGTACAACAAGAGATAAGTGAAAATAAGAAGGCTTTATTAAAAATAAAGCTGTAAAGCAAAAGTCCAAACGAATGGTGAAACCGAAGCAGAGTCTTTGAGAGGCCAGAGATCAGGAACCAGAAGGGTAGTCAGACGAAGCCAGGATCAGGAACCAGCAGGGTAGTCAGACGAAGCCAGGATCAGGAACCAGCAGGGTAGTCAGACGAAACCAGGATCAGGAACCAGAAGCAGCAGCAGTCTAAGAAGCATGTGAACACAGGAGGACCAAGCAAGGAACTGAAGCCACAGACCTCCTATATATATGAGCTAGGCATCCAGCTCCTCCCAGTGGGAAGGAGGAGCCGCAGGGTGGAAGGCTACAAGAAACCCAGAAACCAAGATGGCCGCCAGCACATGTCAAACGAAGGAGAACAGCAAGAAGGTAAGACCATGACAATACCTCCCCCTCAAGGGCCCCTCCTCCGCGGAGCAAAAAACGGTTTCTGAGGGAAGCGTGCGTGGAAGGCTCGGAGCAAGGCAGGAGCATGGACATCTGCGGAGGGAACCCAGGAACGCTCCTCTGGACCATAACCACGCCAATGGACCAAAAACTGCACCCGACCGCGGACCAGGCGTGAGTCCAGGATATTGCTCACCTCATACTCCTCATGATTGCCCACTCGGACCGGACGAGGCCGAGGAACCGAGGAAGTGAAACGATTACACACCAGTGGCTTCAACAGGGAGACATGAAACACGTTAGAGATCCGCATGCCAGGAGGAAGCGCAAGGGCATAGGCTACCGGGTTTACCCTGTGAAGCACTCGGAAGGGACCAACAAAGCGAGGCGCCAGCTTGGGAGTGGGCACTCGAAGGTTGAGGTTGCGGGTGGACAACCATACACGGTCTCCGACCTGGTAGGAAGGAGCAGGCGCTCGTCTGCGATCAGCCTGGAGTCTCTGGCGCTGCGCAGAGGCCTCAAGGGACTTCTGGATCTGTACCCAAGAAGCACGTAGGACGGAAAGGTGATCCTCCACCGCCGGAATATCCTGGGGAGAGAATACCTCCGGTAACACGGCAGGTTGGAACCCATAATTGGCCATGAAGGGAGACGTCCCAGAGGAAGAGTTCACCGCCGTGTTCCTGGCAAACTCAGCCCAAGGCAGAAGGTCAACCCAATTGTCTTGGTGATCGGAGACATAGCAACGAAGAAATTGCTCCAAGGCCTGATTGGATCGTTCTGCGGCCCCATTGGACTGAGGGTGGTAGGCCGAGGAGAAGGAGAGATGAATCCCCAACTGGGAGCAAAAGGCGCGCCAGAACCTGGACACAAACTGACTCCCCCGATCCGACACAATCTCCTTGGGCAAACCGTGCAACCGGAAGACCTCCCTGGCAAAAATCGTGGCCAACTCTTGTGCAGAGGGTAACTTCTTGAGAGGAACACAGTGGCACAATTTGGAAAACCGATCCACAATCATGAGAATGACCGTATGGCCTCGGGATGCAGGGAGGTCCACAATGAAATCCATCCCCAGGTGTGACCATGGGCGCTCCCCGGTGGCTATGGGTTGCAGAAGGCCCAACGGAAGGTGCCGGGGGGACTTACTCTGGGCACAAACGGAGCATGGCGCTACATATGCGGCGATGTCGGAACGTAGGGAAGGCCACCAGAACAGACGTGAAACAGCCCAGGACAGCTGATTCTTTCCAGGATGCCCCGCGGTCTTGGAGTTATGGTAGGTTCGCAACAACCGAGTGCGCAACTCCTCAGGCACAAAACATCTGCCGTTGGGTCTCCCAGAGGGAGCACCAGATTGAGCCGCCAAAATCTGCTCACCCAGGGGAGAGGTCAGGCTGGTGCGAATGGCGGCCAGGATCTGATTCGGAGGTATGACCGAAGTCGGAATCGACTCCTCCCTGGACAGCTCGGAGTACTGCCGTGATAGGGCATCCGCCCTGATGTTCTTGAAACCGGGTAGGTAGGAGACCACGTAATTAAAACGTGACAAGAACAGAGCCCATCTGGCCTGACGTGGTGTCAATCTCTTGGCCTCAGAAAGGTAGGTCAGATTCTTATGGTCCGTCAGGATGAGAACCGGAACCACCGAACCCTCGAGCAAGTGCCTCCATTCTTTAAGGGCCTGCACGATGGCCAATAACTCCCTGTCACCAATCTGATAGTTGCACTCCGCGGAAGACAGTTTCCGGGAGTAAAACCCACAAGGAAGCAGAGGACCCTCTGGTGTTCTACGCTGAGACAGAAGGGCGCCTACTCCCGTCTCAGACGCGTCCACCTCGAGGACAAAGGGCAACCCAGGGTTGGGATGTGACAGAATCGGAGCCGACACAAAAGCGGACTTTAGGGCCTCAAAAGCTCGGATGGCCACGAGCGGCCAGACCTGGGAATTACTGCCCTTCCTGGTCAGATCCGTGAGAGGCTTGGCCAGCATGGAAAAGTCCCTGATGAACTTCCGATAATAATTGGCGAAGCCCAAAAAGCGCTGCAGGGAACGAAGACCACTGGGCTGGGGCCACTGTAAGACAGCCGAAACCTTCTCAGGATCCATGGAGAACCCCTCAGCGGAAATGATGTAACCTAAGAAGGTTACCTGGGATCGGTGAAATTCGCATTTCTCAAGCTTACCGAACAGCTTGTTCTCTCGTAACCGTTGCAACACTCGTCTGACATCCAGAATGTGGGCCTCCATGGATTCAGAATATACCAAGATGTCATCCAAATAGACCACCACACACTGCTGCAACAGGTCACGGAAAACATCGTTGATGAATTCCTGAAAGACTGCGGGCGCATTGCACAACCCAAAGGGCATAACCAAGGATTCATAATGACCGGTCCTGGTGTTAAACGCGGTCTTCCACTCATCGCCCGCCTTGATCCTTACCAGGTTATATGCCGCCCTCAGGTCGAGTTTGGTAAAGACCGTGGCCCCTTTAAGGCGATCGAACAGCTCGGAAATCAAGGGTATCGGGTAAGCGTTCTTGATCGTGATGCGATTGAGACCCCTGTAATCGATGCAAGGCCTCAACTCACCGCCCTTCTTTTTAACAAAGAAAAATCCAGCCCCTGCCGGGGACGAGGATTTGCGAATGTGTCCGCGTGAAAGCGCCTCCCTCACGTACTCCTCCATGGCCTCATTCTCCGCTACCGACAGTGGATAGACTTTGCCACGAGGAGGAACGGCACCAGGTTGTAACTCTATGGCACAATCGTATGGGCGGTGCGGAGGTAGGGCAACCGCGCGCACCTTATCGAATACATCCCGGTACTCCTCGTATTCAGGAGGCAACAGAGAGTCAGAGGAAGTACACAGCAACTTGACAGACCCATGGATGCAACTAGCCCCACACTGCGGTGACCACGAGAGGATCTCGGCCGATCTCCAATCGAAAGTCGGATTATGCTTCTGGAGCCAGGGGTACCCCAAGACCACCGAGTAGTGTGGAGACGAAATAACCTGGAGACAGACCGACTCTCTGTGAACGGCACCAATGGCTATCCCCACTGGAAGGGTCTCATGAGTCACGTGTGACGACAGAAGGGGTCTGCCGTCTATCGCCTCGAGAGCCAGTGGGGAACCACGAGCCTGCAGAGGAATGGAATTGGCGGCAGCGAACACACTATCAATGAACAAACCACCAGCACCAGAGTCCACCAACGCCTGGGTCGGCACCGAGCCCCCGACCCAGGAAAGGACAACAGTGATCAGTGGTTTGTCAACACGGGAAACCGGGGACGAGGAGACTCCACCCAAGATCTGCCCCCGACAGGATCTCAGGTACGAGCGTTTCCCGGACGGTTCGGACATGTCAACCGAAAATGCCCACCGAGACCACAGTACATGAATCGACCCTCGCGTCTCCGGAGTACCCTCTCCCCCTCGGACAGGTGAGCAAACCCCAGCTGCATGGGTTCACCCCCAGACAAGTCATCCCCAGGAGGCGTGGGAGGAGAGGGAGGCACGGGTGGGACAGCAAACGTAGGCGCCAATCTGTTAGAAGACCTCCGCAGGCTCTCCTTAAAGGAAGGTCTCTCCCTGAGTCTGGTGTCAATCAAAATCAGGAAAGAAATAAGAGACTCGAGCTCCACTGGTAGGTCCTTAGCTGCAACCTCATCCTTCAAGGCATCCGAGAGACCATGAGAGAAAGCAGCGACCAGAGCCTCATTATTCCAGCCCACCTCTGCTGCCAGGGTACGAAACTCAATGGCGTATTCAGCTACGGATCGTGGACCCTGTCTGATGGACATAAGGAGCTTCGCAGCAGAGGCAGCACGAGCCGGCACATCGAATACCTTCCGAAGAGAAGCAACAAAACCGGAAAACTCGGCAACCACCGGATTGTTGTTCTCCCATAAAGGGCTGGCCCAGGCCAAGGCCTTGTCCGAGAGCAGCGAGATCAAGAAGCCCACCTTTGATCTCTCAGTAGGAAAGGCATGTGGCAGCAACTCGAAATAAATGCCCACCTGGTTAAGGAAACCTCGGCACTGAGTTGGCTCTCCCCCAAAGCGCTGTGGAAGAGGGGCAGAACCGGTCATACCCCGAAGCACCGCAGGCGCAACAACAGGTGTCGGGGTAGACTCTGGCGCAACAACCGGAGCGGCAGTAGGAGCGACAACCGACCCATCGGCAACGGGAGCGAAATGAGCCGTGCGTTCAAGCAGGGTTTGCAACGCCACAGCGAACCGACCCAACAGGTGATCCTGCTGATCAAGTCTGGCAACCAGCATGGGTAGCGAGGATGGCCCTGTACCGTCAGAACTCATGGCTTGGTCCTAATGTCACGGAACCATGAACCAGACGTACAACAAGAGATAAGTGAAAATAAGAAGGCTTTATTGAAAATAAAGCTGTAAAGCAAAAGTCCAAACGAATGGTGAAACCGAAGCAGAGTCTTTGAGAGGCCAGAGATCAGGAACCAGAAGGGTAGTCAGACGAAGCCAGGATCAGGAACCAGCAGGGTAGTCAGACGAAGCCAGGATCAGGAACCAGCAGGGTAGTCAGACGAAACCAGGATCAGGAACCAGAAGCAGCAGCAGTCTAAGAAGCATGTGAACACAGGAGGACCAAGCAAGGAACTGAAGCCACAGACCTCCTATATATATGAGCTAGGCATCCAGCTCCTCCCAGAGGGAAGGAGGAGCCGCAGGGTGGAAGGCTACAAGAAACCCAGAAACCAAGATGGCCGCCAGCACATGTCAAACGAAGGAGAACAGCAAGAAGGTAAGACCATGACAGTTTGTGGCATCTGAGCGCTCAGATCCAAGCCATATGGGGACATGTGGGGTTTTGAGGTGTGTGACAGAACCATCTGTCTGTGTAATTGTATTGTTTGTTATGTGAGGGTACCCAGATAGCTAATTGTATTGTATTTGTGTATTCTGAGTGCCATTCACCTAATGATATGCACTCAGACTTGAGCTATCTGGGAATATGTTAAATGTCTGTGTTTGCTGTGGGGGTGTGACATTGTGTGTTTGGGTGGTGACTCCTGTCCTGTTGTTCCCACATGTGTATTGGTGATTTCCCTTTGTCCTGAGAGATAATTAAATTACTCCTCGGGTGTCTCCAGGGCCGAGAGGAGGAAACCATGATGCATTGTGGGGATGTGTTGTGTCTGTGTATCCTGAGTGCTACGTATCTGTCCTGTGTCACAGTCTTCCTTCTGGTCCCCTAGGGGCGTGTACACCAGATGGGGACCTGCATAAATACGGGCGGGTAGCCCTCAATAAAGTGTTCCTGTTTTACACTCAACATAGAGCCTCGTCTCATGTGTGTGGGGATTGCTATACTTGTATACTCCCCTGGCTATTACTCCTAGCTCTTGTAAGAGCTGTTTCTGGTTCCTGTGGTGGTATCGGTGTCGAGCGGAGTGCTTGGAGTCCTCGGGAGGCACTGGGAGCATTTATCAACGGAAGTACCCGGTCGGTGTGCTAGGAGATCCGTTACATAGCCCATCCGCCTCAAGGTTGTGCGTGTTGTGGCTTCACAAATGCTTTGCTGCATACCTCGGTTGTAACGAGTGGTTATTTCAGTCAACGTTGCTCTTCTATCAGCTTGAATCAGTCAGCCCATTCTCCTCTGACCTCTAGCATCCACACTGCATTTTTGCCCACAGGACTGCCGCATACTGGATGTTTTTCCCTTTTCACACTATTCTTTGTAAACCCTAGAAATGGTTGTGCATGAAAATCCCAGTAACTGAGCAGATTATGAAATACTCAGACCGGCCCGTCTGGCACCAACAACCATGCCACGCTCAAAATTGCTTAAATCACCTTTCTTTCCCATTCTGACATTCAGTTTGGAGTTCAGGAGATTGTCTTGACCAGGATCACCCCCCTAAATGCATTGAAGCAACTACCATGTGATTGGTTGACTAGATAATTGCATTAATGAGAAATAGAACAGGTGTTCCTAATAATTATTTAGGTGAGTGTATATTCACTCAGCTTTATAAGATTATTTCATATTAGAAATCATTGTGAAGTTGAACTTGGAGAACCCTCCTCAGCTGTAGGATCCTGATTTGTGCAGTAATCTGAAGATATTTTTAAGAAGAGAATAAAAATTATCAAATGAGCTACACAAAGTATAGAAGCCCCTGTAAACGACACATATATGAAGTGCCATGCAGCTGCGAAATTCCATTTACCTCAGGCAGCTTCTTACTTCCACAAATCTGTGATCATCCAAGTTTTCATACTGAACCTCCACTCATCAGTAAAGCATGACATAGAATAAGCAAAGTAGTATCTTGTAATTGGTAAAATTCTGGTTAACTTTAGTTGTTAGTGTTAGGTTCATACATAAGAAATGTACAAACCAGTATATAGTACTCTAGTGACTGTATAATTTGTATGTAGTGAGCTCCCTCTAGTGGTGGCTGTATAATCTGTATGTAGTGAGCTCCCTCTAGTGGTGGCTGTATAATCTGTATGTAGTGAGCTCCCTCTAGTGGTGGCTGTATAATCTGTATGTCGTGAGCTCCTCTAGTGGTGGCTGTATAATCTGTATGTCGTGAGCTCCCTCTAGTGGTTGCTGTATAATCTGTATGCAGTAAGGTCCCAATAGTGGTGACTGTATAATCTGTATGTAGTGAGCTCCCTCTAGTGGTGACTGTATAATCTGTATGTAATGAGCTCCCCCTAGTGTTGGCTGTATAATCTGTATGTAATGAGCTTCCCCTAGTAGTGGCTGTATAATCTGTATGTAATGAGCTCCCTCTAGTGGTGACTGTATAATCTGTATGTAGTGAGTTCCCTCTAGTGGTGGCTGCATAATCTGTGTGTAGTGAGCTCCCTCTAGTGGTGGCTGTATAATCTGTTTGTTGTGAGCTCCCTCTAGTGGGCTTGTATAATCTGTATGTAATGAGCTCCCTCTAGCCGTGGCTGTATTATCTGTATGTAGTGAGCTCCACCAAATGTTGGATGAACAATCTGTATATAGTAAGCTTCCTCTAGTGGTGACTGTATAATCTATATTTTGTGAGCTCCCTCTAGTGGTGGATGCATAATCTGTATGTAATGAGCTCCCTCTACTGGTGGTTGTACAATCTATATGTAGTGAGCTCCATCTAGTGGTGACTGTATGATCTGTATGTAATGAGCTCCCTCTATTGGTGGCTGTATAATCTGTATAGAGTGAGCATCTCCTAGTGGTGGCTCTATAATTTGTATGTAGTGATCTCCTCCTAGTGGTGGTTGTGTAATTTATGTGTGTGAACTCTCTCTAGTGATGACTGTGTAATCTGTATGTAGTGAGCTCCCTCTAGTGGTGGCTGTATAATCTGTATGTAGTGAGCTTCATCTAGTGGTGGCTGTATAATCTGTATGTAGTGAGCTTCATCTAGTGGTGGCTGTATGATCTGTATGTAATGAGCTCCCTCTCTTGGTGGCTGTATAATCTATATGTAGTGAGCACTCTCTAGTGATGACTGTGTAATCTGTATGTAGTGAGCTCCCCCTAGTGGTGGTTGTGTAATTTGTGTGTGTGAGCTCTCCCTAGTGGTGGCTGTATAATCTGTATGTAGTGAGCTCCCTCTAGTGGTGAATGTATAATCTGTATGTAGTGAGCGCTCTCTAGTGATGACTGTGTAATCTGTTAGCAAAAGATGGAGCCGGCACTCAAAACACTTGCAGTCACGTGGGGAAAGAATATTACAGTTTATTAATATTGTTATTAAATACACATATGTCTGTCTAGATCAGACAATCACAATAAATATACAATATATAGTGAGTTCTCCCTAGTGGTGGCTTTATAATCTGTATGTAGTGAGCTCCCCTAAGTAGTGGATGAATAATCTGTATGTAGTGAGCTCCCTCTAGTGATGGCTGTATAATCTGTATGTAGTGATCTCCCTCTAGTGATGGCTGTATAATCTGTATGTAGTGATCTCCCTCTAGTGATGGCTGTATAATCTGTATGTAGTGAGCTCCCTCTAGTGATGGCTGTATAATCTGTATGTAGTGAGCTCCCTCTAGTGGTGGCTGTATAATCTGTATGTATTGATCTCCCCCTTGTGGTGCCTGTATAATCTGTATGTAGTGAGCTCCCTCTAGTGGTGGCTGTATAATCTGTATGTATTGATCTCCCCCTTGTGGTGCCAGTATACAGACAGTATTTTATCTCTCTTCCTGTGTGAATGGATTCTGAACAGAAGACGGAACACAATCTGTCATCTTTGCATATTGCTGATTTATTGATAGCACATGGAGAAGCTGAGCTCTGATTACAGAAACTGACTCTGAAATTTACAATTCTGATGTCAGAAAAGAGACATTTTAAATAAATCAAAATTCTATTTACTGTGTAATCCGAAATTTTTTCATCTGGAAAACTATAAAATTTTAAAATACATTTTTATCACTATAAGAAAAAGCAATCTGATTTATGTTTCACCAATTACGGAAGATCTACAATAAGAGAAGGCCGATTCCTTCAGTGGTTGCTCTTTTTTCTTGCTTTATCTGTCTGAATCAATCGTCCATCCATCTACAGTATATACTAGAAGAGATGAAAACATGTTTTTATTATACACAATATAAAACATTCCTGGTGCACACATAATAAAAAGGCAATGAATGGTTGGATATTATTTAGCTAATGGTAAACATCTTCTGAGACTTCCCACTAAGACCTCATGCACATGACCGTAGTTATGGTCTGCATCCGAGACGCAGATTTTGCGGACCAATTCACTTCGATTGGGCCACAAAAGATGCGGACAGCACTCCGTGTGCTGTCCGCATCCGTTGCTCCGTTCCGAGGCCCTGCAAAAAAAAAATAGCATGACCAATTCTTGTCCGTTTTGCGGACAAGAATAGGCATGTCTACCGTTCCGTAAATTGCGGAAGGCACACGGACGGCTTTTTTTTTTTGCGAATCCGCGGTTTGCGGACCGCAGAAAACGGCACTGTCGTGTGCATGAGGCCTAAGAGAGAGGGAAAGAAAGCTTCTTCTGCCTGAACTTAGTTTCTCACAAGACTACAGCAGAGACTGTGCTCCATCAAATGTCTTAGAAGTTCTCAAGGTCTATCAATTCTCACCTATGAAACCTGATCAAAAACACAGAGGTCCACAGATCCCTAGTTTGGAGATACGGGGACAGCCATTACCCATGTATGATTGCAGCAGGGGGCCGAATTCATAATTACAAGACATTCTGTTATGTTACTTACAAAATCAGTGCATTCCCTTTTGCAGGAGGTATCACAGCACTTCTGTTTGTCAGGACATTGCCAGTCATTTGTGCACCCATTACTACGAAGAGTATCAGTCATGCATGGTCTTCTCTGTGGACAAATCCCAGGTTTTTCTAACACTAGAAGAAACCGTGACACAATTATTGGATAATTTCATTAATCAGATTCATTGACCAGATGATTACACAATGTAACAATCAAAAGATACCTTGTCCACCCCCCCCCCCTTTCACACGCAATGTATCCTAAACTCGCGTTCTAAATCGGCTATTTCCCGGCTGCAGGGATTGTATATCTCTGTGTACATCATTGGGCACTATAGAAACATGCATAGCTAGTCCGCTGTGGTGGTGAAACAGTTACTGTACAGGCAGAAAGAGAGAGAGACAGGTGACAGACATCACTCTTAGGGTCCATTCACACGTCCGCAAAAGGGTCTGCACCCGTTCCGCAATTTTGCGGAACGGGTGCGGACCCATTCATTCTCTATGGGCCCGGACGTGAAGCGGAGAGCACACTATGTGCTCTCCGCTCCCGCATTTGCGGAGCGCGGCCCCGAACTTCCAGGTTTCGGCCCCGAACTTCCGGTCTGCAGCTCCGCAAAAGATAGAACATGTCCTATTCTTGTCCGGACAAGAATAGGCATTTCTATAGCGGGTGCCGGCTGGGTGTGTTGCGAATCTGCAATTTGCGGGTCCGCAACACACCACGGACGTGTGAATGGACCCTTAGACTTACTTAGGCTACTTTTACATTAACATGTCGTAGTTTTATTCCGGCCACCTCTCCGCATGTTTGCCGTGCTGCGGCCGGACCTCCGGCTTGCCCCCATTATAGTGAATGGGGCCAGAGCGGACTTCCGGCGACACGCGTGCACTAGCGACAGCAGGGATCTGGCAGGCTATTCCCCCGTAGAGATGTCGCGAACATAAAATTTTCCGTTCGCGAACGGCGAACGCAAACTTCCGCGAATGTTCGCGAACGGGCGAACCGGGCGAACAGCCATAGACTTCAATAGACAGGCGAATTTTAAAACCCACAGGGACTCTTTCTGGCCACAATAGTGATGGAAAAGTTGTTTCAAGGGGACTAACACCTAGACTGTGGCATGCCGGAGGGGGATCCATGGCAAAACTCCCATGGAAAATTACATAGTTTACGCAGAGTGTGGTAAGTTGAATTCGCAATGCGATTAATATAACCTGCATTAAATGCAATGCGATTACAACTTAGATCTGAGTTCCTAATGGTTGAATTGCTAGAATTGACGAATATAACAAATATAGCACTATATTCTCAATCTTCGTTATATTCTAGCAATACAACCATTAGGAACCCAGCTCTAAGTTGAATTCGCAATGCGATTAATATACCTGTATTAATCGCATTGCGATTACAACTTAGTCAAATTTGTGACACTGCAGCTTCCGAATGAATCTAAGATGGATGCTGTCCTTGCTTTTTTGATAGGAGGTGGGAGGGTCTGGGAGGGAGGGTCTGCTGCTGATTGGCTGGAATGTGTCTGCTGACTGTGAGGTACAGGGTCAAAGTTTGCTTAATGATGATGTATAGGGAGCGGACCGAACATCGCACATGTTCGCCAGCCGCGGTGAACGCGAACAAGCTATGTTCGCCGTTACTTGCGACGTCGAATCGTTGTATACCAACATAGCGCATAAGGATGGGATTGGGGCTGTTTCTCATTTTCTGGAAAGGTCGGCCTCGGCGGAGACAGCCCACCGCACATTTTTGGTGAGTCTCCTGCAATTGGTTTTACATCATAATTATTTTGTTTTTGATCGCAATTTTTATAGGCAGGAGTCCGGAACGGCGATGGGTGCGCGGTGTGCACCTTCGTATGCCAACCTTTTTTTGGGTTAGTGGGAGGAGGGGTGCGTGTACCCGTCGCCGTTCTTCCATGAGTGTGTAGTGGGCTGGTTCCGCTACATTGACGACATTCTGTTTTTTTGGCAGGGTTCAAGAGAGACATGCATCAAATTTATTGATGCATTACATGAAAATAATTTGAATATTCATTTAACATATACTATCTCGGAGGTCTCAGTGGATTTTTTGGACCTGAAAATACGCAAGGAGAGGGAACGGATTGTTACCTCTCTTTTTCGAAAAAGTACGGCCACTAACAGTTTGCTGCATTATGGGAGCTTCCATCCGGCGCACATGAGAAATGGAATTCCGAAAGGTCAATTCCTTAGACTACGACGTAATTGCACGCATCTGACCGATTTTAGGACAGCCTCAGAAGATCTGTCTTCACGGTTCAAGGACAGGGGTTATCCCAAGAAAATTATATCTCGTGCATACGAGGATGCCAAGAGTTCCCATCGAGCCAAGTTATTCACCCCAAAATCTAAAATCAGGGATGGCAAGATACATCTTATTACCCGTTATAATAACCAGTGGACAGCACTCTATAGCGTTTTGGAAAATCACTGGTTCCTGCTCATGTCTGATCAAAGGCTGGTACCCTATATAGATGAAAAACCAAAAATGATTGCACGTAAGGCACCTTTCCTTAAAGACCAACTTGTACGAAGTCACTTTCAGCGCCCCACACAGGGTTTGGAGTGGGGGGCCAGATTGAAGGGCACTCACCCGTGTGGCCAATGCAATATTTGCCCTTTTATGTTGGGCAAGGATATTTTCACAAAGGACGAACAACGTATACGTCTCAAGCATTATATTAACTGCCACACAAGGAATATCGTATATGGTATCATCTGTCCATGTAAGAAGATGTATGTGGGGCAAACCTCACAGGAACTACGGAAACGGATCCAGCAGCATATGTCTAACATTGCTTTGGCTGCCCGGGATAGGTCTGAAAAGGAGAAACCCCTCACTTCTGTGGCCACTCATTTTTTGGACTATCACGCTGGTAAGTATAATGGTTTGGTGGTGGTGGTTTAGAGAGGATCCAATATAACATTAGGGGTACACACATGACACAAAGTCTACTTAAAGCTGAATCCCGGTGGTTCTTCAATTTGGATAGTATGTCCCCTCGGGGTCTTAATGAGGAACTTTCATTCACAGGTTTCTATTCCGGATAACACTTTAGTCACGTACTATAATATTTATTTATTTTTTCTCTTTTTTCTTTTGTTTAGATTTGTACATGTTTTGTGCACCTTCCTCACAAGTTCACTGTGTCTTCACTCTGGCGGCTGCCGGAACGTATAATGTTTCCCCTCTTCCTACCTGGGACGGCACAATATGGACCATAAAGAAGTCTCTGGATCGTTTTCTGAGGTTCCTTCAAGATGATGCATATTGAAGGACTTGTTGCTTTTGTTATATATACGAAATAGTGCTTTGAATTACTTTGTATAATATTTCTAACATTCTTAATTGTTTGGCATACGGGGTTCCCTTTACTCTTCCCCTCTCTGTCCTTCCCTTTCTTATTGTGGGCCTTGGTCGCGGTCGCTGCAGACAAGGTGACATGTTTCTTTTCTCCCTTTTTTTTTTCTTTGGAGGTGGTGTGTTTGGAAATGAAAATATGATATAAAAAAATATAATAAATACAATAAAAAATAATAAATAACACTAAAAATATATATAAAAATAAATAATAAATAAAAAATAAAAAATAAATAATAAATAAAAATATTTAAAATAAATAATCAATTATAAAATATATAATAAAAAATCTTTTCATAAAATAGAATTAAAATTTCAAGAATTTAAATAATTAATAAATTAAAGTTGAATAATATAAAATATGAAATATAAATAAATCAAAAAATAAATAATATAAATAATAAATACTAAAAAATAGACAAATAATGCGCAAAAATAATGATAAATAATATAAATAATAAATAATTTAAAATAGAAGGTTCAATAAATCTAAAAATATAAAATAATAAAATTATATAAACGCATAAAAACACAAAGGAGGTTTAAGCACGTAAAATAAACTTTTGTAATAGTTTATTTATAATTCCTTACACAGTTAAGGGGATATAGAATATAAGTCTACTATTCTTTAGGGGCCAATCTTTCACAAATATGGAGCCCCGTCTTAACAATATTATTGTGATAGTCCACTGCTGCATATTTACGCAATGGATGGATTTTCCATAAATTTTAGGCTAGGTTTGGCAATATGGTGTTTTTTCTTTCCTTTTTTTTTTTCTTGTTTTTCATTTATCCATTGTCCCCCCTCTCTTTTTTTTCCTTCCTCCTTTTCCTATTATTATATATAGTTTTTTTGTTTTTTGTTTTTTATTGTTGTTTTCTTGTCTGTTTGTTTGTTGTTTTGTTCTTTATTATTGTTTTTTATTGTCTTATTATTTTCTCCTACATGTCCCCTTGTTTTGTCGCTATGTCACCTTGCCCGCGGGACCTCTTCCCTGTATGCGTCTATGTTGATTCCAGCGATTCCGGAGTACTTCCGGTGTTTGGCACGCAGTGTGTGCCTTGTGAGCATGCGCGCCCTGCTGTTTCCGTGGTTTGGAACGCAGGGCGCGCCTGCTCGGCGGCGCACATTGTGGCCTCTTCCGTTCTGGCATTTGGCACGCAGTGTGCGCTTTGTGAGCATGCGCGCCCTGCTATTTCCGGGTCTTGGAACGCAGGACGCACCGTCTCGGCGGCACACATGGGTATGCATCATTTCCGGCCGCTATACAGGCCGTTACTGTGAACTATGGCTGGTGCTCTCTCACAGCTCACAGCAGATTTTACTGGGTTGCCCCCATTCTGTTCTGTCTCCTCCCCTTCTCCTCCCATGACCACCTACATGGAGGGTCGCCGCCCCCATATTCCACTGTGCCGCCCACAACACAGGTGATTTAGATTTCATTTGTAATTACCATGTGCATACATAAGGATCTACTGTGGCATTCAGGAAAAGGCACCCCTGAGGAAGCCAGCAGAGCCTGGCGATACGCGTTGGGCTTGTTTCCTGACCACCACGCATACCCCCACTACGTCATCTTTAATGATAAGTATTATAGCTCTCCAATAATTTTATTGTTGATGGATTACATGCACTTTACTTCTTTATCTATTTGTATGTGTGGGGGAATGTTCATGGTGTTGTGGTGAGTCAGGCGGGCGTGTGTATATGATTTGCGCACATGGCCCAGATTCATTTTATACAATGTTTTAATTATTTCTTGTTGTGTCTGTTGTCCATAATAAATTTGATACTTTTTTAGATGTGCGGCTATTATCTCGGTATTCTTTTCTCTTTTGAATCATGTTCGCCGGCAAATAGTTCGGGACAACTCTATTCCCCCGCCGGAACAGCCTGCCGGAGAAGACTGCCACTAATGTGAAAGTAGCCCTACGGGTCAAATTCTGACCAAATAACTAAAGTGTGAGCCTTACAGGTCAATGTTAGCGTCAGGTATAAAGAACTGTGCAGTGGCCCAAGATCCTACTATAGCGTGATAGAGCGCACTCCTTTTACACCGTCGTCAGCTGATTCCCCATAGATTTCTACAGACCCTGTTCTATTAAATGCTTATACAAGTAGAGCCCCCGACAGAGTGGAGCGGGTGTCCGCAGTAAGTTTGTGTTGACGTCGCTGTTTATTTTGCCCTTCTTCTCATCCGTCATAAGAAAACCCCAAAAAAAATGGATCCTGTCTTTTGAGCATCTGCCTTCACATGGTCAGCATTTGGTCAGTAATCCGTCAGTGATCAGAGATGACACGTAATTGGAAAGTTTGCATGTCTTCTTTGTTTTGTACCCAATTCCTGCTTCGGATTCCAAATCATGAGCATATCGTGATACAAAATAGGGACCATGTCATACAGGCCTTACAGCTGCTACACAGACAGAATCCGTTGTGTTTCTCTTTTTTCCGACCTTCTGACAGATCAGAAGGGTCAAATAAGTGTCAATGTCAACAAGACCAAACAGGGACAGTAGTGGCCCCGTCATAGAGTGGGGAGGGTGGCAACAGCATGAGGAGTCAACCCAATGGCAGGGATCTCAAGTCTCCCGGAGGTTCAGGGAGTCTCCCGCTATTAGATAGCGGCTCCCTGACAGCCGCATGTAAAACAATATATCCCGGAAAGGGTTACTGATAGCAGAGCAGAGAGATAAGAGAAGTGACAGGACAGAGTTTAGATTACAGGTTGAATTAACCCTTTAGGGTCAAATTGGCTTCTCAAGGAGATATATATGTTAAAGGGCATCCCTCCTTCTGTCTCATTCAGTAGCTATAGAACTATTGAGAGAGATGTATTTTTAAAAAAAATACATTTACACATTTAACCCTCCATTTTAATTATATTATTTACCCCAGTGTTAAATTCACCCTCCTGGATGCTTGTTTTTTTCCTACAGTGGGGTAGATAATTACACACAGGGTTTTAAAGAATAAACTTCCTGACTCAGACCAAGAGCCGACTCAGCGAGTGAATGGAAGCATCCGCGCATGCGCATTGCGCAACCTAAGCTTCGGTTCACTTGCTTCTTGTCAGCTCAGCGAATGAACCGATTCATGTGAAAGATCCAAACTTCCCATCTCTAGTTTACTCGCAGTAAACCTTTCCGACAACCTGTAGCAGTGTCCCCTTCTCGGCGCGTGCGCACAGTGCAAGAAGAAGCCGATGCCAGCAGTCCGCAACGGCGCATCAGGCTGAGCCTGTGCGCACGCGCGGGATCTCAAAGTGGGAGGAGGGAGGGAGAGGCGGCACTGAGGAGTAGAAGGCAGCGCTGGGCACGAACGACGATGCGTGCGGCCGGGCACCTTGCATCCACAGACCTCCCCTGCTTGGGCACCTTAATTCAATGATTGACAGGTTAGTAAAACCTGTTTTTCCGCAGAATAAAGCCACAAATAGCTTTTATAAGGCCACCTTAGAAATCAGAATGCTACCCTGGACATGAGCAGATGTTTAGCTCACAGGGCTTATAGGTGGTGACAGAATCCCTTTAATCATATACATAAATAGGATAATTTGGGGCAGGGTAATGAGCCCAGTCCTCCACACCATAGAGCACAGTGTGCAGATACTGCAGATGGCTGGAAAATGTAATAAAAAGTTTGTGAAAGAAAAAAAAAGAAAACCTCCCTGAAATGAGTTTTTGCAGGTTGGGATGTCTGCAATGGCCCAGTCATAAAGTGGTGAGGTGAGGGGCAACAGCAGTGGCAGTAACAGCACAAGACAGTGGCAGTAGGAACAGATGGCAGCAGATGCAGCAGTTGTGTGGCATCAGGCAGGTGGCAGCATCAGAATGGTGGCTGAAGAGGGTGGACATAAGTAATAGGTCATTTTTCACAATGTTTTGGTGTGGCACCCAGAATGTCTTATGAATCAGGCACTGGCGTGTGGAAATCCTGGCTGATCCATGCCTGATGCATCCTTACAAAGGTCAGTGTCTCTACATTTTGGGTGGAAAGGCAAGTTCTACTTGGGGTAACTATTAGTGTTTAGCGCGAATATTCGAAAAGCTAACTTCGAGAATTTGCGAATATTTAGAATATAGTGCTATATATTCGTTATATCGAATATTTGGCATTATTTTCCATCGGAACACATGATTTCTCTCTGCTTCTTGCTTATTGGCCAATTTGAAGGAAGCAATGTCAAGTTCACAACAATACTTAGTGCAATACTTATACTTATACTTAGACCTGCTAAAATGTGAAGTTGCACGTAGTTCGAAAAAACAATTCTAATCACTGCGGATTAGCGCAATCGCAAATATATTGGAGCACTTGACTTTATCTGCATATAAAGCTATTGTAATGTTCTGCCGTGCCAACCATTTTCTCCAGTCTCAGGAGAAACTCATGAAACTTCTAGCAGCTTGAAAAATGTAGCCAAAGTGACCCACGCCTGTATTTCGTGTTACGAATTTGCATTACGTGATTTTTACATTTTTCACAATCAATAAAATAATCTCGAATTCTCTAATTTGCTAATATATGATGAATATTCTACAAAATACTTGTGAAATATTGCGAATTCGAATATAGTCCCTGCTGCTCATCACTAGTAACTATGCCCCCCGCTCCAGTAAGCACCCTCTCTGATGCCACACTACTGGCCAGGCAGGAAAGCTTGTCCAGTGTAAACTCGACCAGCTGCGGCCACAAATCAAGTTTGTCTGCCCAGGAGTCCAGGGGATCTTTGATGTGTTGTTGCAGGGTGCAGTCTAAGTATACCACCAACTGCTGGTTCAGATTTTGCTCCATGTCCTGCTGCTGATGGAGCTGGGTGGTTTCTTCAGTAGGCGGGTAAAGAAAAGTGCTCATTAGAGACTCCAGACTTAGGTCACTGCTGATGGAGCTGGTGCTGCTCTTGCCCCTTCCTCCAGCAGTTATGGCAGTGAAACTTGAGCACAGAGGGCTCCCTGGTCAGACCTTCATGAGGATAGGCGATGGCGCAAATAGGCAGCGACCAACTGACTACAGTAGCTGTTGACTGTCCTCTATAAGAGCCGACATCGTACAATACTTTCTGAGCAGAAGGAACAGAAAAAGAAAGAAGCAGGTTGAGGACAGGTGGGGACACAAAGATTGTTCTTGGGCCATGCCAAGTAAACATAGTATGATAGGAACCCACGACTCCTGGCTGAAGGTGTCTGATGTCAGTTGAGATGATGTTGAAGACTGAGTCAACCATTCAAGGACAGCTGGGTTGCTGGTCAAAACACGACCACTGGATGACACTGGCAGCTCTGGCCTGTCGCTGAGTATACTGCTACCACAGCCATTTTTCTGTTGCTACTTCTGCCAGCTCCAGATACATTTTTGCCACTGCCTGTTCCCTTAGAAGGGCCTGTCACCTGTCTGTACTGAGACAGTAACTGTAAGGGTAATATAGCAGTAGTGTCAGGCTGCGATTTCACCCCAGAATCAAGGATGAATGGAATTATTCATGTATAAATGAATGTGAACACCCCACAATCTGTAGGCTGCAATTTCTCCCCAATTACACAATTAAGGATTAAAGGATTAATTTAGATATAAAAGAACGTAAACACCCAAAATCTGCCGTATCAGACCGCATTTTCACCCCAATAACAGAATCAAGGATTACAGGAATTACCTATGTATCAAAACAGGCAAACAACCTAAAATATGTAGTATTAGAATGCAAACCCCAATTAGTGCAGCAAGGTGTAATAGAATAGCTTTTATTAGCCAGGCTGTACACTGTGCAATTGTCCGTGCTCTATCCCTATATTGTGGTTAAAGCCTCCCTATTACATCCTTACACTATGAATATTCTGTCCCTGAACTGCTAAATAGTAATGTTTTGTAAAAAGGGGGTCATTTACTATGCTGAATTACACCTAAATTAGGCATATTTCAGGTGCAGATAGTGGCACAACTAACCTATCTGCAACTTTGCCCCACTCACGCCAGGTCTAAAGTTTTAGGCGGGGAGGCGGAGGGGCCAACAGACCCATCTCATTTACTATTTTCTACACCTGCTTCAGGAGTGGAAAGAGGTCTAAATGTAAGACCACTCAGAAGCTGCGTCTAAAACGCCTGTATAAATAAATGTGCTCCAAAGTCTTAA
This sequence comes from Bufo bufo, assembly GCF_905171765.1. Lineage (NCBI taxonomy): Eukaryota > Metazoa > Chordata > Amphibia > Anura > Bufonidae > Bufo > Bufo bufo. The sequence goes on along the minus strand of NC_053392.1, from coordinate 20,236,293 downwards.
TAAATCACTGTCCCTATTCCCTGTAATGTCCCTCTCTGCACTAAGTTCACTATAAAATGGCGGAGACAGAGCAGGAGGAGACTTTTTATAGGGCTGTGACATCACAGAGGCTGGCTGCTGATTGGCTGCACGGCGTTATGAGTGATCCCTCGTTCCCGAGCTTCTTTCTTTAACTTTGTAACGTGCAGCAGCCATGATAGAAAAAAATCTGATTTATTTCCAGAAAGTACATGGAAATTGGGCTTTGTGACGAATCAAAGTTTTCCTGAAATTCAGATCAAATTCCACTTTGTCAACTTCGGTTCGCTCAACACTAATAGTAGCAGCTGGACAATAACACTGTGAGGGTGACATGGGACAAAACTGCTATGGACTTTATAATGGATTTCCACCGTGGATTATAGTAGGAGGCAAGTGGATGTTTATCTGCATGGACATTGACCTGTGGTGCAGATGTAATGTTTTACCCTTTGCAATGCTTCGGGTGAAATCTGTGGCAAATCCAGAGCAAAATCCACAACAAAACTGTGTGTATCTCATGTGGATGTTTCTGCTGCATTTTGCAGTGTGCCCCTTGTAGATGTACCCTATAGAGGAACCAACTCGGGAAACCCTTCTTTACATATTGCATGTCCTAAAGGTCCGGAGTATTTCTGTTAAAACAAGTTATCAACTGATCACAGGATAGGGGGAAACTATCAGATCGTCTGAGTTCCTACCACTGGGACCTCCACTAGTCATGAAAACAGGGGCCCGTACCCCATGGAGCACCCTGAAACTGACACTGTACTCAGACCATCCTGGACCCTCTCAGGCCCTCCAATAGAAGTGAACGGAACTCTTTCCAGTCCATCCGCTTTGTCCATTTCATGGGCCCCAGAGGGTCCTGGGCAGTGGCGTACCGTCAATATAGGCTCCTATGGGGCCCATGAGGTTAGGGGGCCTGGCCAGGCTGCATGGCTCCGCCCCATTTCCGACCTGAATACATGCTGCATACGAGTAACAGTAGAGAGATAAATACCGGCCGCAGTCCCGTGTCCTCCTCCTGATTCCACACCTCCTCCTTGCCCCTGCTGATAAATGGCATTGGCCTCTGCCCCCTGTCTGTCAGAACAAGTCAAGTACAGCTGGCCAATAAGCAGGGAGATGCTGTGCTGCCTGCGCTGACACCTGACCTCCGCTCTGTGCTCTGCCGGGGTGAGGTGTTACAGTCCAGCGCCTTTGGAATGAGAGCAATGTGAGAGCCCTCAGCCCATCCATCTTCCGTGCAGCCCCTGGCTGAGGTCCTAGATCCTAGTGACCTGCAGGAGACTGGAGAGCATGGACAGATTCAACCAGCAGACGAAAGTGACTGCGCTGCAATGTGGAGGGAGGAATATGAGGAGGTCTGTGTGGCTTGCAATAGTAGTAATAGCTTACTATAAGTGCAAGACACACAGCATCTCTGCCATATACATACAACCCTTCCCTCATAGACCCAGCACCAAATGATAGTATAAAGCCACGGCACTCCAATGATTCTTTATCTTCTCTAGTTTATTTGCACCTTGATAAATCAAGGCTATATCAAGCTTAATAAAGACTGGACAGGTCGAAACGTTGCTGTTTTTGCTGCAAATAAACTAGAGAAGATAAAGAATCATTGGAGTGCCGTGGCTTTATACTATCATTTGACGTTTGTGGGGACCAAGAGGCTGGGACCCGACACTGCAGGCACCACCACAGATTGGATCATCTGGAAGTGTCCAGTGAGTAGTGCTGTCTTATTGCTATATAGACCCAGCACCCCCATAGATATACAACCCACCCCACCCATGTATGCTTCAAGTCCTGAGGGACGATCCATTCCCTGCCTCTCATTGCCCATATATATTATTTTTTTTTATATATATATATATATATATATATATATATACAGCAAACAAATCGGACTGCACTCCAAACGGTTCTTCAGTAAAACAGTGTAAGTTTATTCACCCATGCAATGGCAAAAGCGACGTTTCGGCTCTTACATGAGCCTTTCTCAAGCATGCTTGAGAAAGGCTCATGTAAGAGCCGAAACGTCGCTTTTGCCACCGCATGGGTGAATAAACTTACACTGTTTTACTGAAGAACCGTTTGGAGTGCAGTCCGATTTTTTTGCTGTCTATAAGTGGGTAAGCACCAGTTACCATACTTGGACTTTACACCCGTCCTTCTTTACTATACTATTTATTCCGGTGGTGCTGCCGATAGTTTTTTACATCATATATATATATATATATATACAGTATATATATTTTTTTTTTTTCCCTTCCTGCTCTGCTATATACAGTCGTAGCCAAAAGTTTTAAGAATGACACAAATATTTGTTTTCACAAAGTTTGCTGCTAAACTGCTTTTAGATCTTTGTTTCAGTTGTTTCTGTGATGTAGTGAAGTATAATTACACGCACTTCATACGTTTCAAAGGTTTTATCGACAATTACATGACATTTATGCAAAGAGTCAGTATTTGCAGTGTTGGCCCTTCTTTTTCAGGACCTCTGCAATCCGACTGGGCATGCTCTCAATCAACTTCTGGGCCAATTCCTGACTGATAGCAACCCATTCTTTCATCATCACTTCTTGGAGTTTGTCAGAATTAGTGGGTTTTTGTTTGTCCACCCGCCTCTTGAGGATTGACCACAAGTTCTCAATGGGATTAAGATCTGGGGAGTTTCCAGGCCATGGACCCAAAATGTCAACGTTTTGGTCCCCGAGCCACTTAGTTATCACTTTTCCCTTATGGCACGGTGCTCCATCGTGCTGGAAAATGCATTGTTCTTCACCAAACTGTTGTTGGATTGTTGGAAGAAGTTGCTGTTGGAGGGTGTTTTGGTACCATCCTTTATTCATGACTGTGTTTTTGGGCAAAATTGTGAGTGAGCCCACTCCCTTGGATGAGAAGCAACCCCACACATGAATGGTCTCAGGATGCTTTACTGTTGGCATGACACAGGACTGATGGTAGCGCTCACCTTTTCTTCTCCGGACAAGCCTTTTTCCAGATGCCCCAAACAATCGGAAAGAGGCTTCATCGGAGAATATGACTTTGCCCCAGCAGTCCATTCACCAAACTTTCTGCAGAAGATCAATCTGTCCCTGATGGGTTTTTTTTGGAGAGAAGTGGCTTCTTTGCTGCCCTTCTTGACACCAGGCCATCTTCCAAAAGTCTTCGCCTCACTGTGCGTGCAGATGCGCTCACACCTGCCTGCTGCCATTCCTGAGCAAGCTTTGCACTGGTGGCACTCCGATCCCGCAGCTGAATCCTCTTTAGGAGACGATCCTGGCGCTTGCTGGACTTTCTTGGACGCCCTGAAGCCTTCTTAACAAGAATTGAATCTCTTTCCTTGAAGTTCTTGATGATCCTATAAATTGTTGATTGAGGTGCAATCTTAGTAGCCACAATATCCTTGCCTGTGAAGCCATTTTTATGCAACGCAATGATGGCTGCACGCGTTTCTTTGCAGGTCACCATGGTTATCAATGGAAGAACAATGATTTCAAGCATCACCCTCCTTTTAACATGTTAACCCAATCAGCCTGACATAATGATCTCCAGCCTTGTGCTCGTCAACATTCTCACCTGAGTTAACAAGACGATTACTGAAATGATCTCAGCAGGTCCTCTAATGACAGCAATGAAATGCAGTGGAAAGGTTTTTTTGGGATTAAGTTAATTTTCATGGCAAAGAAGGACTATGCAATTCATCTGATCACTCTTCATAACATTCCGGAGTATATGCAAATTGCTATTATAAAAACTTAAGCAACAACTTTTTCCAATATTTATGTAACTCTCAAAACTTTTGGCCACGACTGTACATGTACAGCATTGTGATGGCGAAGGCTCAGAAATTGAGCCTGCGCCATCAGCGGTTGGTATAGCATACTGCTTCAACTGTCAAGACTGGAGCTAGTTCCAATTGCACCATTTTAACACTTACGATGCTCTGTTTGATAATTGCAAACATAATATATAATACACATAAAATTTTAACAAATGTTTACAAAAAAAGCAAAAATATCTACAAAATAATTTTTTCTCAATTAGAGCCGGTGTCCATTCCTTTATTTCTTTTTGCGGATAGAATGCTGACCCATTCATTTCAATGGGTCTGCAAAAAATGTGGACTGCACACTGTGTGCTCTCTGCATCCGTATGTCTGATGTCTGTTCCATAGTCCCGCACTGTTTTGCGGACAAGAATAGGCATTGTTACAATGATTCCCCCCAAAAAAACACGTAATCTGTATTTTTTGCAGATTCGTATTTTGCAGACCGCATCCAATTTTTTTCATCTATATCACCCCGCACCCTCACTAATCAGCTTTAATAATTGTACTTTTTATTGGCGGGGGGGGGGGGGGGGCAATTCTGAGTTTTGCCATGGGGCCCCATGATTTCTATGTACGCCCCTGGTCCTGGGCTCCCATTCTCATGATCAAAAGGGTGCCAATGGTGGAACCTCCACCAATATGATAGTTATCCCCCCTGTGCATGAGAAAAAAAACTTGTTATAACTGGAATAGCCATTTAAGGAGGGTAAAATATAGTCTGCTGGCTAATAACATATACATTATGGGAAGAATGTGCTAAGTCTGAAGTTTCTTACTTCCGTTTTAGTAACAAAATCTAATGGTGTACGATGTGCCAGAATTATTTAGCGATGATAATTCTGGAGAATGGTCAAGAGTTCCGTGCACGAGAGGGCAAAATCTACACCAGCAACCATCGTAGATTTCAGGTCCAATTTTAGGAGCACATGTAGGTTAGGCTGGTTTCACACTTGCGTTGTCCGGATCCGGCGTGTACTCCATTTGCCGGAATTACACGCCGGATCCGGAAAAACGCAAGTGAACTGAAAGCATTTGAAGACGGATCCGTCTTCAAAATGCGTTCAGTGTTACTATGGCAGCCAGGACGCTATTAAAGTCCTGGCTGCCATAGTAGTAGTGGGGAGCGGGGGAGCAGTATACTTACAGTCCGTGCGGCTCCCGGGGCGCTCCAGAATGATGTCAGGGCGCCCCATGCGCATGGATGACGTGATCCATGCGACACGTCATCCATGCGCGTGGGGCGCCCTGACGTCACTCTGGAGCGCCCGGGGAGCCGCATGGACGGTAAGTATACTGCTCCCCCGCTCCCCACTACACTTTACCATGGCTGCCAGGACTTTAGCGTCTTGGCAGCCATGGTAACCATTCAGAAAAAGCTAAACGTCGGATCCAGCAATGCGCCGAAACGACATTTAGCTTAAGGCCGGATCCGGATTAATGCCTTTCAATGGGCATTAATTCCGGATCCGGCCTTGCAGCAAGTGTTCAGGATTTTTGGCCGGAGCAAAAAGCGCAGCATGCTGCGGTATTTTCTCCGGCCAAAAAACGTTCAGGTCCGGAACTGAAGACATCCTGATGCATCCTGAACGGATTTCTCTCCATTCAGAATGCATTGGGATAAAACTGATCAGGATTCTTCCGGCATAGCGCCCCGACAACGGAACTCTATGCCGGAAGTGTGAAAGACCCCTAAATGAGTTGGGCTGCAAGAGTTCTGTCCTCACCCTGACCACTTTAGTAAAAGTAGCGAGTGCACAAAGTTACACATTAATTATAATAATTCTAGATCCACAATTAATATCATCAATTTGTAACCAAGCAATTCAAAAATACTTTTTTTTAATCCCCAAATATCATGAGTACTATCAAGGTTCTTATAAAATATTGCACATTTTATTGAACATTTTTAAATGACATAACAATTCATAGTAACTGTAAGGAAACTACTACATCACACCAATGACAATCAGCATTCGTAACAACCAAATATCACAAGGAATGCCTGAAATTATAGTCTATAACCATTAAAAAATATCACCTGCAATAATATTATATCCATGAAAGATCACATATCCATAATGCTAATAGCCTATTAGTTTAAGATCCCATTCTGGATAATTAGTATCTCAAAACAACATATTACAAGTAGACAATATAATGCATTGCGATATTTATATGGCAGAACAACCCCTTTGTTTTAGTAGTTTCCCTACAGTTACTATGAATTGTTATGTAATTAAAAAATATTCAATAAAAGTTACACATGTTGGTGAAAATAGCACTTGCTCCAAAATGCGGGAATTTTCTACACCAAAAAAACAATTGTACAAATTCGATACATTCCCCTCTATATGTTTGAACATTTCTGGTATAATTAATCATGTGTAATAGCATTTTCACTGTTTGCAGTAAACAAGCGCTGTATGGCAGTCTCCTGTGCTGTGTGCAGGGGCGGACTGAGCGGTCGGGCACTTCGGACGTGGTCCGAGGGCCCGGCCGGGATGGGGGCCCGCCGCAGCAGTGCAGATAACGTCAGACGTCACTGTGTTCCTTCTGCACCGCACTGACGTCACACACACACCGCCGCGCCCGGCAGCGCGTGTGACAGTTTATTTTCAAGTTAGTTAAATATGATTGATTCTTGTCTTAGCGGACCAGGCCCCCTCGCTAATGTGATCCTGATCTTACTGTCTCCTGAAGTCTCCCGATGTGTCTGGGAGACTTCAGGACTTCATGTTTCAGAGGCAAAGCATTTACCCTCACAGCCATAAAGGCTGCCTGGCCAATAAATGAAAAAATATGAGACTTCTACTGTTGTAGCTGGCTAAGTGTACATCTATACACATGACAGCTGCCCCAACACACCCAGCACTGCTATATCTCTATATGACAGCTGTCCCAGCACACTCAGCTCTGCTATATCTATATATATGATAGCTGCCCCAGCACACCCAGTTCTGCTACATCTATACACATGACAGCTGCCCCAGCACACTCAGCTTTGCTATATCTCTATATATCTATCTACTGTATAGCAATACTTAGAGATATATAGATGTAGCACAGCTGGGTTTGCTGGGGCAGCTGTCATATATAGAGATATAGTAGAGCTGAGTGTGCTGGTGCAGCTGTCATGTGTATTAGATGTAGCAGAGCTGGGTGTGCTGGGGCAGTTATCATATATAGAGATATAGCAGAGCTGAGTGTGCTGGGACAGCTGTCATATAGAGATATAGCAGTGCTGGGTGTGTTGGGGCAGCTGTCATGTGTATAGATGTACACTTATCCAGCTTTAACAGTAGAAGTCTCATATTTTTTCAGTCATTGACAAGGCTGCTCTTATGGTTGTGTGGTTAAGTGCTTTGCCTCTTATACAGAAGGTCGTGAGTTCGAATCCCAGCAGAAACTTTTCTGAAATATAAGCACTGACTCCATATATGGACATACAGGGCAGGACACAGGAAGAGGCTGCATCGCATCGCTGACATGGAGGTAAGTAGAAGTGTTTATTATTTTTGTTTTAATACCCAACTGTTACTGCCATGGGGGGAGCAGGAGGCACTTGATACTGGCACATGGGGGGAGGGGGGTTGGCACCTGATACTGGCACATGGGGGAGGGGGGTTGGCACCTGATACTGGCACATGGGGGGGAGAGGTTGGCACCTGATACTGGCACATGGTGGGGGGGGGGAGAGGCACTATGATACTGGCACATGGGGGGTGGGAAGGAGAGAGGCACTTGATACTGGCACATTGGGGGGGAGATGGCACTATGATACTGGGACATGTGGGGGGAAGAGAGAGGCACTTGATACTGGAACATTATTGGGGGGCATTATGGGGGACACTAGGCCGGCAGCCTATCAGAGGCCGGACACTGAGGGGCATCTACTGGGGCACTATATATGGGGCATTTTATACTGGTACATTATGAGGGGCACTAGCAGGAAGGGGGAGATGAGCACTATGGGGGAATTTACTGGGGGCACTCTATAGGGGTATTTTATACTGGGACATTATAGGGGCACTATGGAGACATTAGCTCAACTGGGGGCATTACAAGGGGGTATTTTTGCACTGTCACATTATAAGGAGAATTATTTCTACTGGGGGGGCATTATGGTGGGCTTTATTACTCCCCCATGGTATGACCCCCTAGTAGCAGCACCAGCCTCTCCCTGCTCTGCTATCCCTCTGCCCCTTCTCCAAATCCTTATTATAAAATCTTTCTCATTAGGATAAAACACAACATCAGCTCCGCCGAGCCCCCAACCATAGTGTTGAAGTGGCGTCTGAGATCCCCAAGGGTCAAGACAAGTAACTGTAAGTTTTCATGTGAAATATGTTTATGTTATACACATATAGCCTACACTGTGCCCCACAATATACAGTACACCTCTACACTGTGCCCCACAATATACAGTATACCGCTACACTGTGCCACACAATATACAGTATGCCGCTACACTGTGCCAAAGGAGTGGGGTTTACACAGGAGGAGGGAGGTGCGAAGTGTGCTGGGGGGGCCCTTACAAATATTTGCTGTGGGGCCCAGTCACTTCTAGTTACGCCCTTGCACACCGCAGCGCTGTTCGCGCACTCATTGGCGCTGTGGGATTTGCGGGAGAAGGAAGGGAACTCTGAGGAGCGTGGGCACAGAGTTCGCTGAGGTAGTGGTTTTTGGTTAAGTGGTAGCCTAGGCATCTTTACATCTCAGCTATGTCTGGTCTGAAAGAAATTGAAAGACTGTGCTGGGCTGGAGGCGCTGCTGTTGCTGTGGGCTGTGGCAGGGCCGGGGTGAAAAGGGGAGAAAAATAAGTTATAAAAAAGTCTGATAAATACCAGTGTGAATGAAGGACTGTTAAAAGGGGTTTATAACTACTGAAGGCCCTTCACAGTAGTTATTAACCCGTTTCAGCAGTCCCCCATTCACAGTATTTATTAACCCCTTTCACTAGTCCCCTCCAGTGAAGGGGGGACTGCTGAAGGGGTTAATAAATACTGTGAATGGGGGACTGCTGAAGTGGTTAATAAATACTGTGAATGGGGGACTGCTGAAAGGGGTTAATAAATACTGTGAATGGGGGACTGCTGAAAGGGGTTAATAACTATTGAAGGCCCTTCACAGTAATTATTAACCCCTTTCAAATGTCCCCTGTTCACAGTATTTATTAACCCCTTCAGCAGTCCCCTCTTCACTGAAGAGGGGACTAGTGAAAGGAGTTAATAACTACTGTGAATGGGGGACTCAGGACTGCTGAACTAGGTTAATAATACAGTGCTTTTCCATCCCGCAGAGTCCAGTAAAGCAAAAGCGCTATAGTGACGTATTTTTTTTCTTGCCGGGCACTTACTGGGAGAGGGGCGTCGTTTATCAGGTTGAGGATGTGGCCTAGAATGTCCTCCTTTTTGGGGTGAAGCAAGTGGCCACCCTAGTCGCGAATCGTAATACTTACTTGTATAGGATAGGAATCAGGAGGGGCCTGGTCCTGTACACGTGGGTGGGGCTTGCGGCAGAACATGGGTGGAGCCTGTAAGGGGGCCCTTGATTTATTTTGCCCGGGGGCCCTGAGGCTTCGCAGTCCGCCCCTGGCTGTGTGTTCTGTGTGTACAGGTATTGTATGTCATTATACCAGAGTATTAATTTATGAATATGTTTGTTATTGAGGTGGAGCTGTAGTTTCTTTAGAAGGTTGCATTGTGCCTCTCCTCTGTCAGAGTTGCGCAAGTCTAGAAAAGTATTCATACCCCTTGAACTTTTTCACATGTTTTCACGTTGCACCCACAAACTTAGATGTATTTTATTGGGATTTTATCTGATCGACCCACACAAAGTGGCAACTATATGTGAAGTAAAAAGAAAATGATACATGGTTTTCAATTTTTTTTTTAAATAAATAATAATCTGAAAAGTGTGGCATGCATTTGTACTCTGATACCCCTAAATAAAATCTAGTGTGACCAATTGCCTTCAAAAGTCACCTAATTAGTAAATAGAGTTTACCTGTGTGTAATTTGTTCTCAGTATAACTCCAGCTGTTCTGTGAAAACCTCAGAAGTTTGTTAGAGACCATTAGTGATCAAATGGCATCATGGGAACACAACAGACAGGTCAGGAAAAAAGTTGTGAGGAAGTGTAATGCAGAGTTAGATTACAAAAACATATCCTAAGCTCTGAACATCTCATGGAACATTGATCAGTCCATCATCCGAAAATGGAAGGTGTATGGCACTACTGCAAACCTACCAAGACATGGCCATCCACCTAGACTGACAGCCCAGGCCAGGAGAGCACTAATTAGAGAAGCAGCCAAGAGGCCAATGGTCACTCTGGGGGAGCAGCAGAGATCCACAGCTCAGGTGGGAGAATCTGTCCACAGGACAACTATTAGTCGTGTACTCCACAGATCTGGCCTTTTTAAGGAGGAGTGGCAAGAAGATAGCCATTTTTGAAAGCCGGCCATAAGAAGTTCTGTCTGCAGCTTGCCACAAACCATGTAGCAGACACAGCAAACACGTGGATGAAGATGCTCTGGGCATATGGGACTAAAGTTGAACTTTTTGGCCTTAATGCAACACTGTGTAACATGGTGATGGCAGCATCAAGCTGGGGGAACGCTTTTCTTCAGCAGGGACAGGGAAGCTGGTCAGAGTTGGTGGTAAGATGGATGGAGCTAGATACAGAGCAATCCTGGAGGAAAACATGGTAGAGGCTAAAAAAACTTGAGACTGGGGTGGAGGGGATAACCTTCCAGCAAGACAATGATCCTCAACATCCAGCCGGAGCTACAATGGAAGGGTTTAGATCAAAGCTCTCCATTCAATCTGACTGAGCGCAAGCTATTTTTCAAAAAAGAATGGGCAACATTTTTAGCCTCTAGATTTGCAAAGATGGTAGAAACATACCCCAAAAGACATTCATCTGTAAATGCAGTAAAAGATGGTCATACAAAATACTGAATACAAATGCACACACTTTCCGGATCTTTTAATTTGAAAACCATATATCAATTTATTTTCACATACTTGATACAACACATAATTTGTGTTGGTGTAAAGCATAAAATCCCAATAAAATGCATTTAAGTTTGCGGGTGTAACATAAAAAAGAATATGTAAAAGTTCAAGTGGTATGAAAACTTTTTCAATAATATGCAAAAAAAAAAAAAACATCCACAGTTATGGGTCTTCAACATAGTGAAAGCCAGACATCCCTCCAGGGAAGGAATACCCAAGCAAAGGGGTGTTGCCATTTTATTGATCACCAGAATAAGGGCTCATGCACACGACCATTGGTGTTCCTTGCCCATATTGCGGACTGCATTTGCGGATCCGCATCACACAAGCACCGTTCCGTTGTCATTCATTTATTTCAATGGGTCCGCAAATCCGGAGAAGCGGAATGGTGCTGAACGAAAGCACGAAACGGAACACTACGGAAGCACTACGGAGTGCGTTCTGGGATTCCGTTACGTGCCTCCGCACCGCAAAAAGATAGAACATGCTCTATCTTTTAGCGGAACGGAGGGATCGCGGACCCATTTAAGTGAATGGGTCTGCGACCCCCATCGCCTGCTCCACGGAAGGTGCCCATAAATTGCGGACCGCAATTTGCAGTCCACAGCACGGACATGGGACACCAACGGTCATGTGTATGAGCCCTAATAGTAAATATGTTACTTACGAGATAACATTTTTATGCACTGGTTCCAACAAAGAGAGCAACAAATCTCATCGCAAGAACAATCTGCATCTGTAAAGCACTGATTAATCGCAGCAAATGGAGGACAGAGTTCTGGGGCCAAAGGGCAGAACCTGGAATGCCCTGCAAGAGATAAAAAAATAAGTATAATCCAATGATATAAACACAGATTACACTGCAAAATAAGATCAGATACCAGGGAGGAGAAATGTACAAAAGAAGTAACGAGATACAGATTCATAATAAAATGACAAAAGAAGTGGTACTGTGCAGTGTCCATATATACAGAATAAGAGCAGATACTGAGGAACTCTTTTTAATTTTATACAAAAATACAAAAACTTTGCCATAAAATTTCCAAACAAAATATAAAACAAGGTATAAAGTATATACACTTACCCTACTGGCCCAGCTACATGCATACTATCTCAATCATACCTACTAAAAAGAGAAAATGAAACCTAGCCTAACGTAAACATCCGATCCGGCTGAACCCCGACTATAGGGAGAGGTATAAGCAGTAGAAAGAGTGAAGTGCTTATGCCGCTGTACAGAACACTGGTGAGACCTCACTTGGAGTATTGTGCGCAGTACTGGAGGCCATATCTCCAGAAGGATATAGATACTCTAGAGAGAGTTCAGAGAAGAGCTACTAAACTAGTACATGGATTGCAGGATAAAACTTACCAGGAAAGGTAAAGGACCTTAATATGTATAGCTTGGAAGAAAGACGAGACAGAGGGGATATGATAGAAACTTTTAAATACATAAAGGGAATCAACTCGGTAAAGGAGGAGAGAATATTTAAAAGAAGAAAAACTACCACAAGAAGACACAGTTTTAAATTAGAGGGGCAAAGGTTTAAAAGTAATATAAGGAAGTATTACTTTACTGAGAGAGTAGTGGATGCATGGAATAGCCTTCCTGCAGAAGTGGTAGCTGCAAATACAGTGAAGGAGTTTAAGCATGCATGGGATAGGCATAAGGCCATCCTTCATATAAGATAGGGTCAGGGGCTATCCATAGTATTCAGATATATTGGGCAGATTAGATGGGCCAAATGGTTCTTATCTGCCGACACATTCTATGTTTCTATGTTTCTATATACAAATTTATACAAATTGTTTATAACAGAAAATAAATGACAACTTGTCACAATAAATAATAACCAACACAAATTAAATAATCATAATAGAAATATCAAATAACAATACATTTTTTATATATATATATTTTTTATTTTTTATTTTTTTTAACACACACATTTATGAGAAAACACAAACCTATACTATCCCTACCAATCTATCTATCCTATCACCTTCACCCAGGGCCAACCTCCGCCTCTTGTCCCTCCATGAGGCCAGCCCTTCCTCCACCACCCACACCCAGCCCCTCGCCTCATGTCCTCCTATGTCCGCATAGTCCAGGGCTGGATGCAGGCCTCCCCACACAAAAATATGAACCCCTCCCCCACCCAACCTAACTACACCCCACTTACCCTATCATACAATATATACATCTTATAACAACCATATCAATCTATACAAACCAATATTAAAATCAACCCGAAGGCCCAAGTTCAGTCATTTGCAAACCTTTTTTCAAAAACTCATCCTAAATACAAAACAAAAACCTAATGTGAAAGCCTCAGCCCAACACCAGGAAAAGTGCTACTGAGGCTAAGGCACATCAAAGGTGAAGCCTCTCCAGAGGTAAGAGACCCAATCCGTACCCACCTTCTCGCACTCAAGAGAGCGAACCTTCGCCAGGTCACCTAGAATGTTCCTACACACCTCTTCCACAGGGAGGACTTTCTGCTGGGTTGAAACTAAACACTGTGCGTTCCATGTGAAGTACCTGATCACTATGCTAACTATAAAAGCTGTGCATGGGTCCCTTCTTCCCAAACCTTTGAATGCTCCATAAGCCCATTGCGCATAAGAGAGGTTGGCTAGCCTAGGCCAGCCAATGGATGCACCCACCCGTTTGTATACCTCTGTATTAAAGGGACACTGAAGCAGGAAGTGCTCCATACTTTCCAGTATGTTGCCACACTCCTCCCGGGGACAACCCCTTTCATCAGAGTTCCTGTACTTCAAGTTGTCCCTTACATACAGCTTCCCGTGAAAGCAGCGCCAAGCCAAGTCCCAAAACTTCAAGGGGATCCTTGCCGAATTTAACAACTGTAACCCCTTGTTTAGATCCCGGCTTGGGCAATCCTTAAGGGCCAGGGGCTTCTGGAAGTGGGTCAACAAGACCCTCTCACAAAGGGTCTTGATTTCCCTCACTCCCAAACCCCACCGGAGGATCACCTTCAGTATCGGGGTGACATAAGCCAGAAGATATCCGTGAGGTGTACGCAAATCCTTCACTTGCCCTCCTGTCTCCCACTTATGGAAGAAAGGCCGAAACCAACCCCTGCAAGAGACTACCCACGGAGGAGCCCTCTCTTTCCAGAGGTTTGCCAGGTTGATCTTAACAAAGGTGTTCACAAGGAACACCACGAGTTGACCATACCCAACCCCCCTAATCTCCTCGTACGGTATGTCACCTCTCTCTTGACTAGGTTCAGCCTATTCCCCCATAACAGTTGGAAGAACAGACTGTAAACCCGAGTCCAGAGAGGTTCTGGCAAGACACATACACTGGCCAAATAGATAAGCAAAGGGAGAAGGTAAGTCTTGATCAGGGTCACCCTTTCCCTGAGGGTCAAAGACCAACCCTTCCACTGGTCAACCTTCTGAGCGGCGATCGTGAGCCTGCTGTCCCAATTTTGGGTGGGATAATTTCCATGGCCGAATTGAACGCCTAGGACTTTGGCTGACGACTGGGGCTCTGGGCGGGTGTCCGGGAGACTGAAAGATGGATCACCCCCTCCCAGCCAGAGACTCTCACACTTATCCCGGTTAATCACGGACCCGGAGACTTCCGAGTAGCGTTCTACCTCCGACATCACGTATTCCGCCTCCCCTCCCGAGGACACAAAAACAGTGATGTCATCGGCATACGCCACCACCCTCAGAGTGGCTTCTGGCTCCTCCAGACTCATCCTTACTTCCGTTAACGGTCCTCGATCAATCCGCTTAATAAAAGGATCAATCGAAAACACGTATAAGAGCGGGCTCAATGGACAACCCTGGCGGACTCCAGAGCCAACCTCAAAAGGGCTGCCAGACCAACCATTCACCAGCGGGAAACTCTCTGCCCCCGCATACAAGATCTTTAACCAATCGACAAACCCTCCAGGCAGGCCATATTTCAGAAGGACTGCCCAGAGGTACTCGTGGTTAACCCGATCAAAAGCCTTTGCCTGATCTAAGGCCAGCATGTACCCTTTACAGTTACCCTACTCCGTTCCACTGCCTCTCGGACACCGAGCACAGCACTAAACGTGCTTCGGCCTGGAACTGAGCAATGTTGGGTCTCCGAAAGGAGCCGGGGCGCAAACTGCACCAACCGATTAAACAGTATCTTGGCCAGGATCTTTCTGTCCGTAATGAGAAG
This sequence comes from Bufo bufo, assembly GCF_905171765.1. Classification (NCBI taxonomy): domain Eukaryota; kingdom Metazoa; phylum Chordata; class Amphibia; order Anura; family Bufonidae; genus Bufo; species Bufo bufo. The sequence goes on along the minus strand of NC_053392.1, from coordinate 20,221,226 downwards.
CGCTATGGGACGCCAATTCTCAATACGGCTCGGATCTTTACCCTTTGATATAAGGATCAGAGCTGACCTCCTCATTGACTTCGGCAGAGCACCCGAGGAAAGGCACTCATTGAATACCTTAGTCAAGAGGGGAATCAAGGAGTCCTTAAAGGTCTTATAAAACTCAGATGTTAAGCCATCCGGGCCTGGCGACTTCTTTAGGGCAAGCCCTTCGATCGCCAGGCTGACTTCCTCTTCTCTGATTTCTTCTATCAAAACGTCAAGAGAGCGGTCTACTCTTGACTCAGGGATGGTTTCAGCCAGGAAAGCCGAAATCCTGTCCCGATTCAGATCCTTCTTCCTCAAGAGGCACGAGTAGAAGGACTTGACGATTTCCAAGATCCCTGATCTGGACCTATCCAGAGATCCCGTACCATCGACCAGTCCCATCACCAACTTACTTTTCACTGACATCTTACAGTTTCTGTAAGGGTCGGGCGAGCGGTACTTCCCGAAATCCCTCTCAAAAACCAAAGATGTGTGCCTATCGTACTGTGTCTATCGTACTGGCACCTCTTAAGCAAAGATTTCACCCTGGAGATATCCTCTCGGCTACCTCCAGTCGAGACCAGTTGTTCGAGTTTCCTCCTCAGACCCTGATACAAGCGGTACCTGTCCAGGGACCTGAGGCTCGAGAGCTGGCGGAAGAATTTTGCCACCCGATCTTTGAATATCTCCCACCACTCCGTCTTAGTGTCACAAAGATCCAGCAACTCTACCTGACTCTGAAGGAAGTCCTCAAAGGATTGTCTCACCTCTGCTTCCTCCAGGAGGGCCGAATTTAGCTTCCAATAGCCTCTTCCCATTTAGGGGGATTCTGCAACATTCAAAGACAACATAATCATACAGTGATCGGAGAGTTCCACCTCTACCACCTCTAAAGGTGAAAAAGTAGTCTCCTCCTTTAAATAAAACCTGTCTATTCTAGACCTAATCTGACTACCTCTATAATAAGTGAAACCACAGTGGCCTAGGGTGTGCCTAATGTGGACATCCACCAGGCGAGTCTCGCTAGCTATGCTATTCAGGGATACACTATCATAAGCCAGCCGGTCTTGGGACCTTGTGACTGTATTAAAGTCCCCGCCAAAGACCACCTGCCGACAAAAAGGAAAGGTTTGATCCTCATAAAGAGACGCTTCCGATCCTACCTGGTTTGGGGACCATAGATGTTTATCAGGCGAAGCTCTTGACCCTTCATGAGGACATCTAAAATCAAACACCTCCCCATTTCTAACTCAATCACTCGTCGGCTTTCTACTGGTGCGGTAAAAATAACCGCCACTCCGCTATACGGCTCAGCCGCAAGAGACCAATATGATGGACCACACCTCCACTCCTTTTTTACTTATACAGCTGCCAAATCTGGCAGCCTGGTCTCTTGCAAAAATAAAATGTCAGCTTCAACCTGGCTGAGAAAATCAAAGGCTGCAAACCTAGCCGCATCCGATTTAATACTGGCGACATTAATGGTCGCCAGCGTCAACGGAGTGAGTGCCGCCATATAGAGTGATTAAGTTAGACGGCCTTCTTCCTTCCCTTCCCCTTCTTCTTCTTACCCCTCTTGGGGCTACCTCCTAAGGTGGCACGATTTCTTTTGAGAGAGACAGTGGTGTCCATCTCATTAGTCACCACCGCCTCCCCATTTGCACCACCCTTGTCATTCCCATTCCCAGTGTCTGGACCCGCCCCACCTCCCGAGAACCTTGCATCCTCACCGGAGGTAGGCGAGGGCCCTTCCAGAGGCTCCTTCTCTTGCCCGGTTCCCCACCTTCAACCTCCTCCCTGGAAGAAGAGGAGGCGGAGATCTCATCCAAGGTGAGGTACCGGTTGGAAAGATCCAGGGGAAGAGAGTCAGGATTAGAGAGGTCCAGGGGGGTGCTGGCTTTGCCTTCCACAGGCACTCTAGTCGGGCTAGATCTTTTTTTGGTCAGATGTTTCCTTCTTATTCTTTTAGACTCTGTCTCACTCCCCTCTGTTGCACTCTCGTAGCAAGAGGACAGAGTCACCTTGGAACGGTCTAGTCTCCTGAGTTCCTCATTCACCTCGATATCCCCCAGGGTCTCAGCTCTAGTAGAGGCATTCTCTTGGGAGGGCACAGGCATCACCCCAGGACAGGATTCCACCTGCCCCCTCTCCATTTGACGCCTCTCCCTCCGTCTCTGCTGGGACGTGCCGTCTTTTCTCTTCATCGACCCCACTGCACTCGCCTCGGCGGTGGGGGCCTCCCGGCTCGCCTCCGCGATTGCACGAGCCACGTTGGCGACAGCGCAAGGGCAACGACTGAACGGGTGCCCTAGATCACCACACAGGTTGCATCTAATCTGCCCACAAGATGCAGCTAGATGGCCTTCACCCCCGCACAACGCACACCTCTGCACTTGGCAGCTGGCGCTGAAGTGCGAAGGGCTGCCGCACTTGTAACACAGCTTAGGCTGCCCCCTGTAGAACACCATGATCCTATCCCGACCAAGGAAAGCAGATGATGGTATGTGGGAAACCGAACCCCCTGAATGTTTCAACTTAATCTGATGCTAAACTCATCCAGGTTCTTGCTAGGAAGACCCTGGACGTCCCCGTACCTACTCAACCAGGTCAAGATATCAACACAAGAAAGTGACTCGTTACGGGTCAGAACGGTCACTTTCTTGACCTCATTCTGGCGTGTTATCACTTGCACAAAAAACCCCTGCCAGTCCGGCTGGTCTTTTGCCAGTTCATACCCAGACCAGAAAAATTCAAGACCCTCTGGCCGAGCAAAACTGACATCAAACTCCCGGGTGCCATACGGATGTATCAGGGCAAAGATGTCACATGACCTGATGCCCATCCGAAAGAGAAGCTCTGCCACCCTCTTCCTGGTAGGGCACGCTTCATTGCCTCTCCATTTCAGACAAACAACATTCCGCCTGGTTGACCCGAGGCCGGTTGTGGGTGAGGACCAGGTGGTCTCGCCCCCGCCTTGCTCTCGGAAGGCACGCAGGCCATGCCTGTCTATCCAGAAGGATAGATCCACCTGCTGCCCCCTTACTGTAATGGAATTCTCCTCTCTCCTAAGAGCCTCTAGAAGTTGCCGCTGCAAGTTACTGTCACCAGACATTGGTAATGGGGAGGACAATGGGGACCGCCCCTCCCCCCCTGCACCGGCGACAACACCAGCATAACTTCTGCCAGGCGTAACCGATGCAGGAGGGGCAGCCGGACCGGGCCCACCCCCACCCCCCCAGACCTATCTACAGCAGTTGCCACTCCAGACCCCTCTGAAGGGGCTACATGAGGCGCACCGGCCACTTGTACAGTGGGCGGCCGACCTCCAACATTCACCCCTCCATCAGGGCCCGGGGCAACACCACTAACAAAAACTGTATTTACACTACTAGAAGTGACCACTTCTTCAGTGGCCACTACCACACTCTCCCCTCCCCCCACACACACTGCTGGGCCAGAGGGGACAGAGGTCACATTATTCGTTTTGTCCAGCATCTCCTTGCTGGACACATTTTTAACAGTCTTTCCTGATTTTTCGGGCCGGCGGGCTGTAGAACCACTGGTCCCAGCCACGCCGGCCTTATTTACTTGATGAACAGTGCAGGAGGGAGTGGCGGTACGCATCACACTCTCATCAGGACCGCCCCCTCCCTCTCTGCCTACAGACACACTGCTTTGAGCTCCCATCTGAATATCCGAAGCCCCACCCCCTCCACCCTCGACCACTCCCACTGCGCCTCCACTCCCTGCCGCCACAACAATACCAGCGGAAGGGACTGAAGCGGAGCAGACCAGGGCAGAGGAGACTGGAACCCCGGCAAGGACTTGGGCATACAAATTGGGAGGGACGGAGGCAGCCACCTCGCACCCTCCCCCTGCAAATCCGGATCGGGACAACGCTGTACCCGCAGCCCCACCCCCTCCACCCACAATCAACACCCACCCCCCCTGCCCCCCCTTCCCCCGCTGCCATGCCAAAACCGGCAGGGGGGACTGCAGGGTGCACGCGAGCAGCGAAGCAGACCGGGGCAGAGGAAGCAGACCCCAGGACAGGGATCCCGACAACGACCTCTGCAAGGGGGGCAGTGGCAGCCACACCGTCCCGCCGCATCTCCACCTGGCACTTGTCCAGTGCCCCAGCAGAGGAGGGCGGAGCCATCCGACCACCAACCATGTCCCCCTCGCCGCCCGCCCCGGGAGCCTTCCTGTCTGGCCCTTTCTGCTTCTCCTCACCGCCCCTGTTACCGCAAACAGGGACGGCGTCCTGCGCCATCTTAGCCATGTCTTTCTCCTCACTCCTACGTACCGGTTCCCAAGGCAGAGACCGGGCCAGGGAGGATGGTGAGGTTTGTGCCCTGAGCTGGCATTGCAGCTTGCCCAGGGCACGCAGGGTGGGTCACATAGTCATACCTCACCTCTGGCTTTAATGTCTTTGTCTTTCTTCTCTTTCCTATCGGCTCATCTTCAGGTAATTCATCACCAAAGCAAATGTCCTCACGAATTTTGGGGGACTCCAGGTGGCGTATTTCGACCATAAGCTGCCCCCCAACTCCACTGCTCTCACTGTATTCTATTTCCTGGTCAGAACTAGTGGGGGGCAGGCATACCTGCTCTGCGGTGATACCTGTGGCGATACCAGTTTCCGCAGGTTGCCCCCCCATGTCCGACTCTTCCTCCTCACTAGAGTAGTCATCTTCTTCCAGCTATTTCATTGAACCTTTTGTCGTTCTTTAGCTTTTCTTTAAAGCGACCACTGTTTTCCAGAATGGCCGCCCTTCTTTCTTGCAGCTCTTTAATAATTTCTTTTAAGCCTTTTATTTTATTTGCTATTTCTGGCCTTTTTTTTCTTGCCGCTTTGTCCACCTTCACCCTCTCAAGCTTTAAGTTCTCCCTAAGCTTCTTGAGGGTCCTATTCGCTTCCTCATACTCCCGGAGGTAGGCTGTGATCCGGGAGCTGTAAACGGCGGTTTGTTCCTGGGACTTCATACTGCCCCAGTCAGCCTCAACCGAGCCCGGCCCACCCCCAGGAGCACTCTGCGTACCTCTTGGAGGGCTACTGTCTGCCCTCCTGGAACTGCCGGCGATGGACACGGCTTCACCTCCAGGGGCTGCAGGGGCCGCTGCACCACGACTCCTGCTGGATCTTCTGACCCCCGAGGCGGAATATGGAACTGAGGCCGGTAGCTCACCTCCCCTACCTCCCGCCGGCCTACCCCGGGAAGTAGGATCCTGGGTCTTCAGTCGCTTCATGGCCCAGGACCCCACCACCTCCCTGGGGAGAGGCAGGGCCTGGGCTGGGAAAGGTGAAAAAATCCCTGGAAGTCTGCTTGCAATCAGCAGGAGCTCCTCCACACACAACCACACCCGTCGACTGGCTCCTGCACACTGAGGATTACACCCAGTATACAGAACAAGAGAAGTGGTGGGAGGAGCTGCTGTTCCTTCCTGTTCCTGTTTCCTGGTGTGTGTGTGTGTTTGCTCTGCTTTGCTGTGCTTCTGCAGGAGAACCAGGAGGTGAACAAGGATTGCTGTGGAGAGTGCTGCCCTTTCCCCAGGGGGTGGTGCTTTTTCCCAGCATGGACACCCGGGCGCTCTATGCCGGGCGGCCATGACGGAGCTGCGGCGATGGAGAGGAACGCTGGAGACTCGGCGCAGGAAGTGCCTGTGCTGCGGGAGGTGGAGAGGGAAGGAGAAGCCACAGAAAGACCGGGGGCGCAGAGCCTGAATGTGTGAAGAGACTGGGAACAGTGTCGCAGCCGGGAGGTAGCGGCATGATGCCCAAGTTATGCAGTCAAGTGCTCCATAGAGGGGCGGTATGGAGAAGAGTGGCTCTGAAACCCGGCTTTCAGGGAAAGTCCGGGGCAGCATGAGAAAGGGGAGCAGCCTTGACTCCTCTTTGGACCAGGCTGGCTCTCATGTGGCTAAGCCCTGTTGTATGAAGATGTCTGCCGCTGAGCAGGTGGTGGGCGCAGCTAAAAGAGGGATTGCCGCTGAACAAGTGGTGAAGAGAACAGTGGTTGGCAAAGTAGCAGGTAAACAAGCAGAGAAGGCGCCAGCAAAGTCCTCTAAGAATGTGGGATCCGAGGCAGAGATGGCCAGGGCTGGGGTGAAGGTACGTGAGTCTGGCATGTCTGTATCTCGCCCTGGTGGGTCTGGTCTGTCTCGCCCTGGTAAGTCTGGTCTGTCTCGCCCTGGAGGGTCTGGTATGTCTCGCCCTGAGGGGTGTCAGCAAAAAAATAAAGAACTAAAGGCTATCCATAACTGGGGGATACAGGGCCCCACTGAAATCCCGGCTATTCTGGCTTCCAGAGTGGTTTATTATCTAAGGGTGTATGAAGAGGTTAAAAAAGAATTGAGGAGAGTCAAATTAGAACACAAAAATATGAAAATACAGGAGAGCTTATTGCCCAAACGTAAGAAAGCCACTCTCCCCTCTAAGCTGGACAAGCTAGAAGAGGTGATAGTGACTTTGGAGGAGCAAAAGTTGGCAATAGAAAAAAATGGCGGCCCGTTTATGGAGAAGTTCCAGAATGAAAGTCGTTTTGAAAGCATGTCAGGGTCTGGGTCTAATACCCCTGGTCCGTTAGGGCCGCGGATCAGGAGCCAGAGTAAGACGCTGGTAGGTGATGATTCTGGGGATGACACCCTGCCAGCAGGGCAGGGGGAACCTTCCTGGAGCCAGGAAACAGCGTCTGGGGAGGAAGGAGGGTCTGCTGGAGGACTGATAATTGGAAAAATCAAACAACTAGAATCTCCAGTAGGAAAACTGTACTTTGGAAATGATGACATTCCTGAAGATGAAATGGTAAAAACAAGGAAGAGTAAAGACAAAAGTAAAATCACGGAGAAGGAGGTCATGGTATACAGACTCCTAGAACCCGCTGCTGGGCCCGGCCCAGCTTCTGAAGTGGAGCTGGGTCATACAGGGCGGGAGAGTTCTTTGGTGGCGGACAAGGCAAAGGGAACCCCTTCTGCGGAGAAAGGGGTGATGAGGGCTACAAAAGCGTCATTAAAATCCGGGGAGGTGATGGCGACAATAGAAAATGACAAAATTGCTGTTGGGAAAAATGACAAGGCACAGCAGGACATGGTGGAGGACATGGTGTTGGTTGAGCGTGAGGGGGGTGAGACATCCCCTGCTACTGCTGTAGGGGATGAATCTAACCTCAAATCCGATGATACTGAACATAGTGTCGCCACGTCCATTGGAAAATCAAAGAAAACCAATGTAACTGCTGTAGCCCCAAATGGGGGGGGAGCCCGACCAGTCTGGGGGGAGTAAGTAGTGGTGTCCCAGAAAAAGGGGGTAAGAGTGGTATGAATAGTGGTGTGAGTGGTATGCATGGTGGTGTGAAAAGAGGCCAGAATGGAGGTGGGAGTGCGGGAACTAATACAAATGCGGGTGCGAATGTGAGTGCGAATGGCAAGGCAAGGGGAAATGTAGTGCATGATAGTAATGTAGACATGGAAGAATATGATGACAGGGTTTTGTCTTTAGAGGAGTTGGAGTTGCTCCAAAAGGAGGAAGCAGAGGAGGAGAGAGTAAGGGAGGAAAATAAGAGGAAAAAGATACTGGCGGAAGCAAAAAAAACTTTTGCAGATGCCGTGAAAGGGGGAGCAAGGGATTCTTTGCCCGCAGGATCTGGCAAAGGTAACTTGCAACGGCGCCTTGTGGGGGCCTTGAAGGAGGGCACTGGGACCTCCATACAGGTAGAGGGTGAACCGGTCAACCTGTCTTTCTGGACGGAGAGACATGGGCTGAGAGCCTTCCGAGAGAAAAGAGGGGATGAGGCCATTTGGACTGACACCACAGCCGGGGGGGACCATAGGAATGTGGCCCGTCTGGTTTGGGAAGGTGAGGAAGCAGCACCTTCCAGAAAGGTTGTTGTGGAGCTTCTCCTGCGGATGGGCTTTGAGGCAAAAGAGATCTTTGCCCTCATCCATCCCTACGGGACCAAGTTCTTTGACGTCAGCTTTGTCCGGCCAGAGGGGCTTGAGCTATTCTGGTCCAGATATGAGCTGACAAAGAACACCCTAGAGTTGCGAGGTTTTGCCGTCCAGGCCATCACCCGCCAGACCATGGTGAAGAGAGTGACCGTGCTAACTTGTAATGAGTCTCTCTCTTGTGTTGATATAGAAACTTGGTTAGGTCGTTATGGTGAGGTGGGCTATCCAGCCAAGGTCTTGGACGAGCACAGTATTTGGTCAGGGGCCTGGACCTTTAACATGATGTTGAGGGCCCAGGGAAATTCTGTTACCCATATCCCCTCCTCGGCCTTTATAGGGAGGGATCAGATAATGGTCTTCTACCAGGGGCAGCTAAAGGTCTGCCACAGGTGCGGCGACCCCACGCATTTTAGTGCACAGTGTAAGACCCAGAAGTGCGTGAAATGCGGGGGGAATGACCATCTTGCCGCAACCTGTCGGCGGATTAGGTGTAATCTGTGTGGTGACCTGGGTCATCTGTTTAGCTGCTGCCTGCTTGCCTTTGCCAACCCGGCTCAGGGACAGACTCAGAACCAGGCAGGTATTAGCCGCGAGGCTGAGCCTGTAGTTGGGGAAGAATCTGCTGCCAGGACTGGGCAGGCTGGTGAGGGGACAAGTGCTAGGGCTTCTGGCACTGGAGGAAGCAAAAAGGATCTGGTTAGTAAGAATAAGCGAGTTACAGCAGCTAAGGCCAGGCGGCGGGAACAACGCCGTAAGATGAGGGAGCAGGAGGCAGCTGATCCCTTAACTGGTCCCCTGGCTGAGGATCTGGTCAATAGTGACTCGAGTGACAGCGGTGATGATGGGGACCCTGGAGTTCAATCTGAAGAGGCTGACCTCTCCGCTGTTTTTGCCTCCTCAGGTGGGGAGAATGTGGACGAGGAGCGTGGTGAATGGTTGGAGAGGAGGAGGAACAAGCGAGGTAATAATAAAAACAAGAAGGGAGAGGGTAGGAAGGCCTCTCTTGAGTGGGATCAGTCCATCCCACTCTCCCTAGACCAGATACCGAGGGAGGTTTTGGCCGGGGCTTCTCTTGTGGAGGTCTCCAACCGGTACTGTGTCCTGAGTGACACCTCTACGGCTAACTTGGCTGAGGAGGGTGCGAGGGGTGCAGTGCCGGGGGGCGATAGGGTTTCTTCGCTGGCTGCCGGGTCCGACCATTCAGGGGATATTCCATCTTCTGGAGGGGGGGCTAAGTCAGATCCTGCGGGCAAAGATAAGTGTGAAATGGATGTTTCACATTGCTTAACAACTTCAGCCCCCCTAGCTTAAACACCCTTAATGACCAGACCACTTTTTACACTTCTGCACTACACTACTTTCACCATTTATTGCTCGGTCATGCAACTTACCACCCAAATGAATTGTACCTCCTTTTCTTCTCACTAATAGAGATTTCATTTGGTGGTATTTCATTACTGCTGCCATTTTTACTTTTTTTGTTATTAATCGAAATTTAACGATTTTTTTTGCAAAAAAATTACATTTTTCACTTTCACTTGTAAAATTTTGCAAAAAAAAACGACATCCATATATAATTTTTTCTCTAAATTTATTGTTCTACATGTCTTTGATAAAAAAAAATGTTTGGGTAAAAAAAAAAATGGTTTGGGTAAAAGTTATAGCGTTTACAAACTATGGTACTAAAATGTGAATTTCCGCTTTTTGAAGCAGTTCTGACTTTCTGAGCACCTATCATGTTTCCTGAGGTTCTACAATGCCCAGACAGTAGAAAAACCCCACAAATGACCCCATTTCGGAAAGTAGACACCCTAAGGTATTCGCTGATGGGAATAGTGAGTTCATAGAACTTTTTATTTTTTGTCACAAGTTAGCGGAAAATGATGATTTTTTTTTCTTACAAAGTCTCATATTCCACTAACTTGTGCCAAAAAATTAAAACTTCCATGAACTCACTATGCCCATCACGAAATACCTTGGGGTGTCTTCTTTCCAAAATTGGGTCACTTGTGGGGTAGTTATACTGCCCTGGCATTTTAGGGGCCCAAATGCGTGCAAAGTAGTTTGAAATAAAAATCTGCAAAAAATGGCCGGTGAAATCCGAAAGGTGCTCTTTGGAATGTGGGCCCCTTTGCCCACCTAGGCTGCAAAAAAGTGTCACACATCTGGTATTGCCGTACTCAGGAGAAGTTGGGCAATGTGTTTTGGGGTGTCATTTTACATATACCCATGCTGGGTGAGAGAAATATCTTGGCAAAAGACAACTTTTCCCATTTTTTTATGCAAAGTTGGCATTTGACCCACATTCCAAAGAGCACCTTTAGGATTTCACAGGTCATTTTTTACACATTTTGATTTCAAACTACTTACCACACATTAGGTCCCCTGGAATGCCAGGGCAGTATAACTACCCCACAAGTGACCCCATTTTGGAAAGAAGACACCCCAATGTATTCCGTGAGGGGCATGGCGAGTTCCTAGAATTTTTTATTTTTTGTCACAAGTTAGCGGAAAATGATGATTTTTTATTTTTGGAGGGGCCTGGTTGCCAGCCTCTTGCCCCACGATTATGGGCCCTCTCATCAGCCCATGCAAAACTTAAACCCCATGGCGATTTGACTGTGTTTGTGGCATCTGAGCGCTCAGATCCAAGCCATATGGGGACATGTGGGGTTTTGAGGTGTGTGACAGAACCATCTGTCTGTGTAATTGTATTGTATGTTGTGTGATGGTACCCAGATAGCTAATTTTATTGTATTTGTGTATTCTGAGTGCTATTCACCTAATGATATGCACCCAGACTTGAGCTATCTGGGAATATGTTAAATGTCTGTGTTTGCTGTGAGGGTGTGACATTGTGTGTTTGGGTGGTGATTCCTGTCCTGTTGTTCCCACATGTGTATTGGTGATTTCCCTTTGTCCTGAGAGATAATTCAATTGCTCCTCGGGTGTCTCCAGGGCAGAGAGGAGGAAACCATGATGCATTGTGGGGATGTGTTGTGTCTGTGTATCCTGAGTGCTACGTATCTGTCCTGTGTCACAGTCTTCCTTCTGGTCCCCTAGGGGCGTGTACACCAGATGGGGACCTGCATAAATACGGGCGGGTAGCCCTCAATAAAGTGTTCCTGTTTTTACACTCAACATAGAACCTCGTCTCATGTGTGTGGGGATTGCTATACTTGTATACTCCCCTGGCTATTACTCCTAGCTCTTGTAAGAGCTGTTCCTTTTCCTGGTTCCTGTGGTGGTATTGGTGTCGAGCGGAGTGCTTGGAGTCCTCGGGAGGCACTGGGAGCATTTATCAACGGAGGTACCCGGTTGGGGTGCTAGGAGATCCGTTAAATTGGTGGCAAGCGGCGGGATAGTTCCCACAGCCAGAAGGACAGCTACAGGAGACACTATTCCCTGGAATAACAATTTGAGGGCAACGCATGTCCCAGTACAGCGACCCTGACAGCAGCAGGATGGAACCAGCAGTGGCATACGATGAGGAAGACCTGGATGGCCGGGATGCATTAAGGAAAGGCATCTGGTACCATGCCCTGGACAATGTACAATACCAGCGAAGCGAGAGTCTCCCCAGTGAAGAGCAGCGATTGCAGAAGCAAGTGGCCCTGCGGATGCCCTTCCTGGGAGACCAGCCCCTGGAGGAATGGGTGAAGGAACTAGAGCACCGGGTATGGCAGGAGCTATGGCTGGAGGATGCCTACCAGGTGCTCTGGTGGTATATGGCACAGTATATACCCTGGACAGCTGAGCATGACAAGCCGGAGGGAGAGGAGTTTGATGGTCCTGGCTTGTTATGGGAGTCCTTTGCAGAGCCTGACTTCGGGAGCCCTGCACAGTCCAGACTTCAGGACATTTTCTACGAGAGGGAGGCTAGGCAGGATTGGGATGACCCCCATGAGGTAGAGAAAGACCTGGCTCATCTAGCAACCCTGGAGTGGGAACTGGAGCAGGGCTACAAAGATCTCTTCCACTCCATTGGGAAGGCTCAGCAGGACAGCAAGAAGTCATACTCAGGTCCAGAGCCCTTCAGCTGGGAGGTTATTGTGGATGTTTACTGGGAAGAACCCCAGGTGGCCAGTGGAGATGGGACCGAGGTCTCTCCACTGCTCCTGCAGGGAATTGGGAGCACAGTCTCCATTCCCCAGCGGCAGGCTGAGTTACAGGGGGCAGAGACAGTCAGTCCTGTCCCCCAGCGGCAGAGTGTCCTACAGGGAACAGAGAGCCCAGTCTCCTTTCCCCAGCAACAGGACACTGTATTGGGAGCGGAAACAGTCGGTCTCCCTCCCCAGAGGCTGGAAGTATGTATGGGAGAGGAGCTTGTTACCCCCTCTCCCTATTGGCAGTGTGAATTGCAGGGAATTGGGAGCCCAGTCTCCATTCCCCAACGGCTGGGTGATTTACAGGGAATTGGGAGCCCAGTCTCCATTCCCCAGCGGCCGTGTGATTTATTGGGAATTGGGAGCCCAGTCTCCATTCCCCAGCGGCCATGTGATTTATTGGGAATTGGGAGCCCAGTCTCCATTCCCCAGCGGCCGTATGATTTATTGGGAATTGGGAGCCCAGTCTCCATTCCCCAGGGGCAGGCGGAGTTACAGGGGGCAGAGACAGTCGGTCCTTTCCCCCAGCGGCAGAGTGTCCAGCAGGGAATAGAGAGCCCAGTCTCCTTTCCCCAGCAGCAGGACACTGTATTGGGAGCGGAGACGGTCGGTCGCCCTCCCCAGCGGCTGGAAGTATGTATGGGAGAGGAGCTCATTACCCCCTCTCCCCAGCGGCAGCTTAACGCACCAGGGGGAGACAGTAAGCCCCACAACAGTGCAGATGGGACCGTGGTCTCTGTACTTACAGCACAGGGGGTAGGGACAGTCGGTCTCCCCCTCCAGCAGCAGAGCTGGGTATCCAAAGGGGAGACAGTCGGTCTCCCCCTCCAACAACCAGGCTCCAACCAGGCTCCAACCAGGCTTCTTCCGTGGTAGCGCTGGCACCAGGGCAGAGTACCGCTGATCCCTGCCCACAAAGCAACCTCCACTCCAAGCCAGGGAGCAACACAGGCTACCAAATTCAACAGGTCCAGTATTTGGTTGTGGGTGGGCTGCCAGACTAACTCAGGTACCGACCGGCGTGAGGTCAGGTATCTGGTTAGTCTTCCCTGGGAGGGGAAGATGTGTGGCGAAACCAACCTCGCCACTGGGTTTTGGAGGGGCCTGGTTGCCAGCCTCTTGCCCCAGGATTATGGGCCCTCTCATCAGCCCATGCAAAACTTAAACCCCATGGCGATTTGACTGTGTTTGTGGCATCTGAGCGCTCAGATCCAAGCCATATGGGGACATGTGGGGTTTTGAAGTGTGTGACAGAACCATCTGTCTGTGTAATTGTATTGTATGTTATGTGATGGTACCCAGATAGCTAATTTTATTGTATTTGTGTATTCTGAGTGCTATTCACCTAATGATATGCACTCAGACTTGAGCTATCTGGGAATATGTTAAATGTCTGTGTTTGCTGTGAGGGTGTGACATTGTGTGTTTGGGTGGTGACTCCTGTCCTGTTGTTCCCACATGTGTATTGGTGATTTCCCTTTGTTCTGAGAGATAATTGAATTGCTCCTCGGGTGTCTCCAGGGCAGAGAGGAGGAAACCATGATGCATTGTGGGGATGTGTTGTGTCTGTGTATCCTGAGTGCTAAGTATCTGTCCTGTGTCACAGTCTTCATTCTGGTCCCCTAGGGGCGTGTACACCAGATGGGGACCTGCTTAAATACGGGCGGGTAGCCCTCAATAAAGTGATCCTGTTTTTACACTCAACATAGAATCTCGTCTCATGTGTGTGGGGATTGCTATACTTGTATACTCCCCTGGCTATTACTCCTAGCTCTTGTAAGAGCTGTTCCTTTTCCTGGTTCCTGTGGTGGTATCGGTGTCGAGCGGAGTGCTTGGAGTCCTCGGGAGGCACTGGGAGCATTTATCGACGGAGGTACCCGGTCGGGGTGCTAGGAGATCCGTTACAGTCTTCTTTCCAAAATGAGGTCACTTGTTGGGTAGTTATACTGCCCTGGCATTCTAGGGGCCCTAATGTGTGGTAAGTAGTTTGAAATCAAAATGTGTAAAAAATGACCTGTGAAATCCTAAAGGTTTGGAATGTGGGCCCCTTTGCCCACCTAGGCTGCAAAAAAGTGTCACACATGTGGTATTGCCATACTCAGGAGAAGTTGGGCAATGTGTTTTGGGGTGTCATTTTACATATACCCATGCTGGGTGAGATAAATATCTTGGTCAATTGCCAACTTTGTATAAAAAAATTGGAAAAGTTGTCTTTTGCCAAGATATTTCTCTCACCCAGCATGGGTATATGTAAAATGACACCCCAAAACACATTCCCCAACTTCTCCTGAGTACGGCAATACCAGATGTGTGACACTTTTTTGCAGCCTAGTTGGGCAAAGGGGCCCACATTCCTTTTAAGGGGGCATTTTTAGACAATTGGATCCCAGACTTCTTCTCACGCTTTAGGGCCCCTAAAATGCCAGGGCAGTATAAATACCCCACATGTGACCCCATTTTGGAAAGAAGACACCCCAAGGTATTCAATGAGGGGCATGGCGAGTTCATCGAATTTATTTTTTTTGCCACAAGTTAGCGGAAATTGATTTTTTTTTGTCTCCCTTTCCGCTAACTTGGGACAAAAATTTAAATCTTTCATGGACTCAAAATGCCTCTCAGCGAATACCTTGGGGTGTCTACTTTCCGAAATGGGGTCACATGTGGGGTATTTATACTGCCCTGGCATTTTAGGGGCCCTAAAGCGTGAGAAGAATTCTGGAATATAAATGTCTAAAAAATTTTACACATATGGATTCCGTGAGGGGTATGGGGAGTTCATGTGAGATTTTATTTTTTGACACAAGTTAGTGGAATATGAGACTTTGGAAGAAAAAAAAAATAACTTGGGCCAAAAAAATGTCTGAATGGAGCCTTAAAGGGGGTTGATCAATGACAGAGGGGTGATCAGGGAGTGTATATGGGGTTATCACCCCCCCTGTCATTGATCACCCCCCTGTAAGGCTCCATTCAGACGTCCGTATGTGTTTTGCGGATCCGATCCATGTATCCGTGGATCTGTAAAAAACATACGGATGTCAGAATGGAGCCTTACAGGGGGGTGATCAATGACAGGGCAGTGATCACCCCATATAGACTCCCTGATCACCCCCCTGTCATTGATCACCCCCCTGTCATTGATCACCCCCTGTAATGCTCCATTCAGATGTCCGTATGTGTTTTGCGGATCCGATCCATGTATCCGTGGATCCGTAAAAAACATACAGACGTCTGAATAGAGCCTTACCAGGGGGGTGATCAATGACAGGGGGGTGATCAATGACAGGGGGGTGATCACCCTATATAGACTCCCTGATCACCCCCCTGTCATTGATCACCCCCTTGTCATTGATCACCCCCTATAAGGCTCCATTCAGATGTCCGTATGTGTTTTGCGGATCCGATCCATGTACCCGTGGATCCGTAAAAAACATACGGACATCTGAATGGAGCCTTACAGGGGGGTGATCAATGACAGGGGGGTGATCAATGACAGGGGGGTGATCAGGGAGTCTATATGGGGTGATCACCCCCATCATTGATCACCCCCTTGTAAGGCTCCATTCAGACATCTGTATGTGTTTTGCGGATCCGATCCATGTATCCGTGGATCCGTAAAAAACATACAGACGTCTGAATGGAGCCTTACCAAGGGGGTGATCAATGACAGGGGGGTGATCAATGACAGGGGGGTGATCAGGGAGTCTATATGGGGTGATCACCCCCGTCATTGATCTCCCCCCTGTAAGGCTCCATTCAGACGTCCGTATGTGTTTTGCGGATCCGATCCATGTATCAGTGGATCCGTAAAAAAAATACGGACATCTGAATGGAGCCTTACAAGGGGGTGATCAATGACAGGGGGGTGATCAATGACAGGGGGGTGATCAGGGAGTCTATATGGGGTAATCAGGGGTAATAAGGGGTTAAATAGGTGACAGGGGGGGGTGTAGTGTAGTGGTGTTTGGTGCTACTTATTACTGAGCTGCCTGTGTCCTCTGGTGGTCGATCCAAGCAAAAGGGACCACCAGAGGACCAGGTAGCAGGTATATTAGACGCTGTTATCAAAACAGCGTCTAATATACCTGTTAGGGGTTAAAAAAATCGCATCTCTAGCCTGCCAGCGAACGATCGCCGCTGGCAGGCTGGAGATCCACTCGCTTACCTTCCGATCCTGTGAACGCGTGCGCCTGTGTGCGCGCGTTCACAGGAAATCTCGCCTCTCGCGAGAGGACGCGTATATGCGTCCACCCAGAATAGCAGGGCCGCCGCCAGGACGCAATCCTGCGTATGGCGGTCCTGAGGCGGTTAAAAAGACAAAAGGAAAGCGAGGGGTCTGATGATGGTGATTGTGAGGGTGGTGGGAGGGGTAAGAAGAAAGCTATCTAGTTCAATCACTTATGATGGCGGAACTCACCCCATTGGCGCTAGCAAGCATTAACGTTGCTAGCATTAAGTCCGACATGGCTCGTTATGTGGCCTTTGATTTTTTTCAGCCCTCTTGATGCTGATGTTTTATTTTTGCAAGAGACCTGGTTGACTTCCACAGAGTTAATAGAGAAAGCGAGGAATGAGTAGCGCCATGGTCCATCCTTTTGGTCTCTTGCGGCCGAGCCACGTAGCGGGGTAGCGGTACTTTTTAAAACCGCTGGGAGAGTGGAATGCAGGAAAGTAATCAAACTAGAAATGGGAAGGTGCCTGATCCTGGATGTGCTCATGAGAGAACAAGAGCTAAGGCTCATTAACATCTATGGTCCACAAACCATGTGGGACCGCAAATGTCTTCTCATGAGGATTAAACCATACCTTTTTTCCAGCCGTCAGGTGATCTTCTTCAACAATGTGACAAGAGTCTGTGACAGGGGAGGCTCCAAAGTCAGGCTGGATTCTGATGGCGTAAAATAGTTGAGGAAGCTAGTCTTGTGGATGCTCATTTGAGGCATAAGCCAGACCACGTGGACTTCAGCTTTCATCAAGGTAGTAGAAGGTCTAGGATAGATAGGTTTTATTTGAAGGGGGAAGCTGTTTTTTTCGGTCTTAAAAACTGAGGAAGTGGTTTTCTCCGATCACTGTTTAATTCGTTTTTCTTTGAATGTTGCAGAGACCCCCTGTATGGGTAAGGGTTTATGGAAGCTGAATTCATCTCTCCTAGAAGATGCGGCAATAAGACAATCCTTTGAGGAGTTTTTTCAGGGCCAGGAACCATTGGTGGACCTCTGTAACAGTAAGTCAGAGTGGTGGGAGATGTTCAAAACAAGGACGGCGAGATTTTTCCGAGAGCTCTCATACTTCAGGAGCCAGGACAAAAATCATCTGTACCAGGAACTGAGGAAGAAACTTGAAAGTCTCGTCTCGACGGTAGGTAGCCGCAAGGATATCTCCAGTGTGAAGTCCTTGCTTAAGAGGTGTCAGTATGATAGGTACGCATCTTTGGTTGCTGAGAGGGATTTCGGGAAGTACCGCTCGCCCGACCCTTATGGCAACTGCAGGATGTCAGTAAGAAGTAAGTTGGTGACAGGCCTAAATGATAGTAAAGGATCCATGAACAGGTCCAAATCAGGGATCCTGGAGGTGTTCAGGTCTTTCTACTCTCACCTCTTGGGTAGGAAAGAACTAGATCGGGACAAGTTTTCAGCTTTCATGGCTGAGGCGGTTCCCAGGGCAGGAATGGACCCCTCTCTTGCCGCTTTGTCTGAACCAATCAGGGAAGAGGAAGTGAGACTGGCCATTGAAGGGCTTAGGCCAAAGAAATCGCCAGGTCCAGATGGCTTAACATCTGAGTGGTACAGGACTTTCAAGGAACAGTTAGTTCCTCTGTTGACTGAGGTCTTTAATGAGTGTCTTTCCTCGGGCACTTTACCAAAGTCAATGGGTAAGTCAGCTCTGATTATTCTGTCAAAGGGTAAAGACCCATCCCGTATTGAGAATTGGAGGCCCATATCACTTCTCAATACGGACAGAAAGATCCTGGCGAAAATACTTTTCAACAGATTGGTGAAGTTTGCACCGAAGCTTCTTTCGGGGGCTCAGCACTGCACAGTTCCTGGTCGGAGCGCCTTTAGCGCCGTTTTCAGTGTCCGAGAGGCTGTGCAACGGGGCAGGGCGGGCCTTTGGAAGGGGTTTCTTTTGTCTTTAGATCAGGCTAAAGCCTTTGACCGGGTGAATCACGAGTACCTGTGGTCCGTCCTCTTGTGGTATGGTCTGCCGGGGAGTTTTGTAAATTGGCTGAAAGTTTTGTACAAGGGGACTGAGAGTTTCCCGTTGGTCAATGGCTGGTTGGGGCAGCCTTTTGAGGTGGCTTCCGGCGTCCGTCAGGGATGTCCCTTAAGCCCCTTGCTATACGTGTTTGCGATCG
The DNA here is from genome assembly GCF_905171765.1 of Bufo bufo. NCBI lineage: Eukaryota > Metazoa > Chordata > Amphibia > Anura > Bufonidae > Bufo > Bufo bufo. The sequence continues at coordinate 20,202,794 of NC_053392.1, read as the reverse complement.
ATCCCTTCATTAGAAGGGTAGATCGCGGACCGTTGGCAGGGTGGGGATGGAACTGGCGGGGGCAAGGGGGCCGCCTCTGAGGGTGATATCGTACGCGGATGATGTCACTATTTTCGCCTCTTCTAGTGAGCAGGTGCGGTGGGTGATGTCGGAAGTGGACCGCTATTCAGAGGTTTCTGGGTCTCGGATCAACCGTGATAAATGTGAGACTCTATGGCTGGGAGAAGGAGATCCTGATTTTGATATCCAGGACACTCTCCCAGAGCCTCAGAAAACGGTAAAGGTTCTCGGCATCAATTTTGGCCAGAATGTGGACTATCATCAAAAAAATTGGGAAGGCAGACTGAAAGATGTCGGTCAAAAGGTGGACCGCTGGAAGGGTTGGTCTTTGACCCTCGGGGAAAGGGTTCACCTGTGTAAAACTTATCTGATCCCGGTACTATTGTACTTGGGCACTGTTTGTGTCCTGCCAGGGCCTCTCTGGGGAACGGTCTACAGCCTCTTTTTCCAGATGTTATGGGGAAACAGGCTGAACCTAGACAAGAGAGAGGTCACTTACAGACCAAGGAGACTAGGTGGGTTGGATAAGGTCAACCCAGTAGTATTCTTAACGAATACTTTTTTGAAAGTCAACATTGCAAACCTCTGGATGGAGAGGGCTCCTTGGTGGGTAAATTCCTGTAGGGAATGGTTTAGGCCCTTCTTCCAGGAATGGGAGACACGAGGGCGTGTGAAAGACCTACGCTTGTCAAGGCAGGGATATCTCCCGGCTTATGTTGCCCCGGTTCTGAGAATTATAAGGCGATGGGGGCTTGGGAGAGGGGAGATAGAGACCAGGTCGAGGTTCACCCTTGATTTTAAGGTTCTGTCTACTTTCTTTCAACCTCCGTTGGCCTTGAGGGATTGCCCAAGTCAGGATCTAGAGGGTGGGTTGACCTTATTAAATTTGGCAAGGATCCCCTTGAAAGTTTGGGATGTGGCTTGGCGTTGCTTCCATGGTAAGCTATATGTAAGGGATAATGTGAAGTGTAGAAACTCTGAGGAAAGGGGTTGTCCCCGGGAGGAGTGCAGTGCTGTGCTGGAAAGCATGGACCATTTCTTACTTCACTGTCCTTTCAATATAGAGGTCTACAAAAGGGTGGGAGCTTCCATCGGCTGGCCTAGGCTGGCTGCCCTGCCCTATGCAGAGTGGGCCTATGGTGCGTTTAAAGACTTAGGTAGTCGGGACCGTTGCACTTTATTCCTAGTCAGCGCAGTGGTCAGGTATCACACTTGGTGCGCAAGGTGTTTAGTATCGACGGGTCATAAAGTCCTCCCAGTGGAGACGGTGTATAGGAGCATCAGGGGTGACCTGGATAAGGTACTCTCTCTTGAGAATGAAAGGTTGGGTCCCCCCAAGGCCTCTCGACTGTGGAGGGGCTTTTGTTTCGGGGTACCCTGACTCAGTAGTCCTCAATCCCGGTGGTGGGCTAGTTTGACACTTTCTTAGCCTTTTGTTTTGTTTTGAGATGAAACATGATGGTTTGGTTTACAGGCACTGAACCATAGCTGTAAAGTTGATTTTGGCTTTAGGTATTGCCTATGTTTTGGCAATGAATTATAAGATAATGGTATGACATGTGTATTATATGTATATATTTATAAAAATAAAAAATATATATATATATTATAATAATAATAATAAAAAATATATATATATTATAGTATTTATATAGTATTATAAATTGTGTATAGATAGTTTGTTTTACGGTCTAGTGGTTTTGGGGGCTAGTTAGGTTGCGTGGAGGGTAAAAGGGGGGAGGAGAAAAAAAATAATAAAAAAATAAATAGAAAATTCATAAAAAAATAAATAAAAATATTTGGTATGTCTATCTATCAAGTCGATTAACCACGTCCTACTGGGGAATTGAACTTTGGGACTGAAGAAGCTCGAGGTTTCCTCTTTTGAACTTCTGTTGGGAGATCAGCTTTTTGTGCTATATGTGGGTGGGTGAAGGGTATGTAAATATGTTTATGTTTATATTTATGTTTGTTTGTTTTGCGCTTTTGTAAATATGTAAATAGTGTATGGATGAGTATGAGTGGATATTATGAGTGGAGGGGAGGGTGACTGGTCGGGCTAAATTATTTTATTGGAAATGTTTTTGTATGATTTCTGTAAGATCTCTGTTAAGTTTTCTAATAAAAAGTCCATAAATACAGAATAAGAATTATATCCAGGATACAGAGATGGAGATTGAATACCATAGAGATCCCAGACTATATCATATATAGTCCTCAGTCTTCTCCACTTACCATCATTAGTAATAAGTACAGGGTCGCTTAGTGATGGTACATTTCCTCCACAGAAAAGAAGTAGTAGAATGATCGAGGTGGCTGCTGGCGCCATGCCTGGTGTGTTCTGGAGATATGTTGCATCCAGAACTTGCTGGTTTATATATATGTAGGAGGGATGTAATATTGTGTATTTTTTGGACCAGGATGAGATAATAGTATAACTAGGTTTTTTCAGAGGTTTCCAGCTTCTGGGTCCTGCAGTTTTCTTCCTCATCATGTTCCTGCTTCTGCAGAATTCTCATATTGTGAGGACACATTGCCTGTGGCGGTGTTCTCCATCACCCGGATACATTTATCTACTTATGATCCAGCCCAAACGTATGTTCTCAGGGAAGTGACGAAGCCTCAGGCAATGTTTGATTAGCGTCCAAGGCGGATGGTAAAAATCCAGAGGATGCCAACTGCAAATATTAGCAGAGTGCCCTGGAGCAGGAGTACTATGAAGTCTTGACGTTTCCCCTATGCAAAGTTATAAACGTCTTACTTTATTTCACTTCAATCGATTAACTTTCACTGATTTATACTGTTTAATACCCTGTTACTGCATTTTATATATATGTTGTCATGGTTCATTATCATAAATGATATTTCTGTATTGCATTGTATTACTCTTCAAGTTTGTCCTTCTTGTCTCTCTTTATTTGCGCTGTATGTTTTGAGCTCCTCCCACCATACTTTTAGAAGTAGCCATTTTGGTTATGTAGCGGGCGGCTTCCCAGGGCCAATCGGGGCCGATCGGGGTCCCAGTGTGTAGGAATTGCCAAGTGGTAATGCGGCCCTACTAGTTTGTGTGTGATGGTGCTCCTACCGTATTAGGATACCATCGTTCCCCAACGACGGAAGCAGGACTAGCACACTTCTGCCCAAAAGTGGGGAGAATGGAATAGTAAGTTCGACTCTATGTAAAGATCCCTCTCTCACATTTAAACTGCGAGACTGAAACAGAAGTCGCGCTCTTCCGCTCCGGTAACAGCGTTCCCTGGCTGAGATCGGGGAACCTGTTACATTGATCTAATGGGTTGAAGCCTCAAGCAGGCTTCAGTGCCTATTAAATGACTATACCAATGCAGGCCACTAGGTGGCAGCATTGTATTGGTATAGTGCAAATCAAGTGTTCAATGGTGTTCAATGGTGTATATATAGACATCAGTGAACACAATAGGCATTCTAATGATTGACAGTTATTGTCACCCAAGGAGACTTCAAAAAAATAAAAAAGTAAAAAAAAATGTTTTTGCAAATAAAAACAAAGGTTCAAATCACCCCCCTTTCCACAAAAAAATAAAAAATAAAAATAAAAAAATAAACATTGTGGGCATCGCCACGTGCAAAAATGCCCATGCTATTAAAATATAACAATATTTGTGGCATACTGCAAATGGCGTAACGGGAAAAAAAATTAAAACAGCCAATTTGCAATTTTTTTGGCACTTCAACGACCCAATAATTGTTTTATAAAAAGTGATCAAAAAGTCGCACACACTTCAAATTTGTATTACTGAAAAGAGCAGATCGTCCTGCAAAAAATACACCCTCACACAGCCCCATACACATACAGATCTAGCAGCGTTAGCACTCAAACTCCTAACTCAAATTTCTTAAATCATCGTGTTATGCTTTTTTTCCCCAACTCTACCCCATTTGGAATATTTTTCCCGCTTCCTACTACTTGGTATGCAACCATAAATGGTGCCTTTTGAAAGTACAACTAGTCCCGCAAAAAATAAGCCCTCACAAGGCTATGTGAATTGAAAAATAAAAAAAGTTAGGACTATGGGAAGTCGGGAAGTGAAAAATGAAAATGCAAAAATTGGAAATCCCAGGGTGCTTAAGGGGTGAAATATATGTGTGTGTTGCCTTTCCCTGTTGTTTGTCATTATGCCTGAGGGAAACTCCTGTTCATCCTTCCCTTTGGAGGAACAGGTAGACTTAGTCCTGACATTAGTTTTAGGGTCCTAGAGGGTGAGATAGGATTCTAGGTAGCTGGTATATGAACTTGCCTACCTTTGGGGCCTGTTCATACTGGTAGTCTTGAACAGATTCCCAGCTCTTGTAGTCTTCAATTCATATATTCTTTATTTTATCAAAAGGATAATACAATAAAGGAACGCGTTTCGGCCTGTCAAGTTTGTATCTTGTTCTTGATCTTAAATAGTGAATCCCCATCTAAGACATAAGTATCAGTGTCTGTCAATTGGCGCATTACCTCCTTGACCAGCGACCCCCCCCCTTATCAGCTGGTTTCACAATTACGTTTTCATCCTCATATGGGTGATATCAGTTTTTGTGTATGTATATATTTGTGTTTGTATGTCTTTGAAGTATGTAGCGTAATGTTATGGTTTTAATTGAATGATACCGCCCTTCCTCTTTTGGGCGTCTGATATCACCACACGTGGTGGAGAAATTGTGATTTAAGTTAGTGAATCACATAATACTGTGAGCTGATGAAGGCTGGACGGGCCGAAACGTGTCCTTTATTGTATTATCCTTTGGATGAAATAAAGAATATGTGAATTGAAGACTACAAGCGCTCGCTGGGAATCTGTTCAATATATCGTGGATCTACTTCCTTCCGGTGTCGGCGCGCATAGGGCGTGAGTGCTGACAGTCTCCTGATTTCATACTGGTAGTCTGTCAGGACTGGAGTTAGGGTTTTCTCTAGGAGGAGTCCATCTTCCTTCCCAGGCCTTATTCCGGTATCCCATTTCCCTCCTATGCTCGGTGTTTTCCTCCCACACACGAGTGTCACAGCGCGCTTTTGTGAGTTTGACAAACAGCTCCCATTGTTTGAACACTGTTTGTGTGTGTATTAAGTTAAATGATCAGGACTGATATTCTGCTGTTTGGCCACAAGAGGCCACTGTTTCTTTAACACAGCTAATAGACTGCAGATATTTGAATATTCAAAGGAGGTGGAATTTGGTAGAAGAAGCTACATCCATCTTAGGAGCCGCTGTGTTTGAGAAGAGAAGCTAATGGTTCCAGGAGTGAGAAGACCCCTCAGTGACCACAGCTGCAGCTGAGTGAAGCTGATCGTTGTCAAAGACCCAGATCCTGTTCAGGGAAAAGAGGACTGTTTCCAGGAAGGAATACTGCTGCTAGGAGTGCTGATGAGAGCTAAGGAACAAGCTGCATACCCTGTGGGACTTCATGCTTGCTGGAGAGACTGGTTGTTTGGTTCAGAGACATCAGTGGATAAAGAGCATACCTGGGTCGGTAAGATCGTGCACGCACCTCATTGCAGAGTTGGCTCCTAGAAACTTAGACCAGGCCTGTATTTAGATAGTTAGGGTCTCTGCTTTGTGTCAGGCCTAAAGTGTTGCTACTTTACTTCAATGACTTCATTACTAAAAGGGATATTGCACATTTGAGAGCTGATAAACACCCCCATGAACTCCATCCAGTTCAGCATTGTGCTCAGGAGTAATAATCAGGCATGTGCTACCAGACTAGTTATGGGAGGGCGAATAATATAGAGCACGGTAATATTGTGAACTGTTGTGTTGCACCGCAGGCCAGCCCGTACTAAGCACCCAACAAATTGTTTGTTTCAGGTTAAAAATAGGTACGACGAAGCAGTTTTAGTTGTGCCCGCCAGTAGGTAAATTACCGAGAAATTTCCGCTGACATCCATCAGGGGGCGCTGTGCTTTGCAAAACAGGGGTCTCAGCCTTTGGGCTTGGTGTATGTAAATTTACTTTATGTTTTCAGCATTTGTGGTTGTTTTTATTATCACGTGTTAGTAAAATTCAGTTTTTGCAAAAGCTGGTGTCAGAGTTGCTTTCCTCGTTCGTGACATTGTATCCTGGGGAGCCTACCCCGACACATGGCTTGCACTTTCAGCAGTCTTAGCCTGCTGCTGCTCGCCTGTCTGCGCTGCAGTGTATCTTCTGCCTTCCTGATCACCGCCCCATATTTAACTCCACCTGACACATGCTGGAGAGACTGTGTTAGCAGCAGCAGGCAATAGTGGAGTTTCAGCTGCAGCACACACAGGTGAGTTGCTCAGAAGAATAGCATCACTTCACCACCAATAAGTGGGCCTCCATGCAGGATATTTTCACAGTGTTGCGCTGTTCTGAGTATTCCACCAACATTGCCCACGCCGATGACACTGTCCTCAATGTTATTCTCCCACTTCTATTCCCATTAAAAAACACCTTCAGGCGATGATGGAGGAGGATGTGGCAAACGAGGAAGAGGCGGAGGAACAGGGATCATCCCACGTGGCCAGTCATCCACACGTGGCTTGGAGGGTGGGTTGCCCTTATTGTTACCAGTACTCATAACTGGGTGGCCACCCTGCTGGATTCCCGCTACAAGGACAATATGCCGTCCTTACTTCCGTCACTGGAGTACAAGCACATGCTGGTAGAAGCGCTACTTATGGCGTTCCCACCTGACAGCGGGGGCTCAGTGGAAGCACGTGTCGGGAGAGGAAGTCGCCAACGCAGCTTGGGCTCCTCTAGCACCTCAGAAGAGAGGGTTAGCATGGCCAAAATGTGGAAAAGCTTTGTCTGCACACTACATTATCCAGCACCACCATCTGATACGGACCATGTTAGCAGGAGGCAGCATTTCAGAAAAATGGTGGAACAGTATGTCTCCACACATCTGTATTTACTGACTGATGGGTCTGCCCCATTTAACTTCTGGGTCTCCAAATTTGGCACATGGCCTGAGCACCTACCTTTTGTAGGTGCTGGCATGCCCTGCAGAAAGTGTATTGTCCGAACGTGTGTTTAGCACTGCAGGGGGGGTGATCAAGGACATGTGGTCAGTCTTCTACAACTGGCTCGGAGGGTGGGTTTCTGCACCAACAGCAGCCAGATACACAACATTTCAGCCAGGGCACAGTTTTGGAGAATGAGGAGGAGGAGAAACTGCGTACACAGCAGGGTGGCACGCAAATCAGCTCACGGGCATATCACTGGAGCGTGGCTGGGGGGATACAGAGAACACAGACGATACACCTCCCACTAAGGATAGCTTGTCGTTGCCTCTGGGCAGCCTGGCACACATGAGTGACTACATGCTGCAGTGTCTGCGCAACGACCACCGAGTTGACCAGTGCTGAATTACTGGGAGGCCATCCTGCTGGATCCCTGCTACAAGGACAACGTGCTGTACTTACTTCTGCAGCGGACAAAGGCGCTGCACTGGGCGTCCCTTAAAGTGAAAGTGTTTTTCGTGACACCAGTTGCATTTCAGCAATGAGGGGCAGGGTCCCCGATTTAGTAGACATGGTGGTACCCAGGATAGGAATGCCAAAGTGGTGTAAGGGTGGCCTAATGTCCCTTGGTGGTGTAGCACATGTCACAGTGCTCCTACCTAGATTCACTGTAAACCCCAAGCGTGGCCGTCCGTTGCAGGAAAAGGGTAGTTGAATAATGGGATGAAGGAATAAATGAGTCCAGACTTGATATAACGTTGAACAGTAACTTTACTAGAGTAATCTTGCATCACAAACAATCTTCAAGCTTTATCTTGGCCATCAGCAGACTTTGGCTTAACTTTTGGCAGGCAAACACTCTCAGCTCTGCTACATCTATCACTCTTTCAGCTCTGCTATGCTGACTGGATTAAGTAGGAACTTTTCCTTTCTGCTGAACTTAACTTTCTGTAGTTTGACTCTGTCTCTTTATCTTGATCTATACCTTTTGTCTTTATCTTTATTTTGCTTTCTCTTAATCTTTATCCAGGGAATCTTTCTTCCTGGCGTCTGAAGTTCTTTACTTCTTTTCTCTGGTTCCAGGAGAGTTGAAGGTACTCTGGCGGGCTATGGCAAGACCCATCCAACAGGGATGAAATCTTGCTTCTTCCCCTTACAGGGGGTAAGCTACTCTGACGTTCACTAACATTGAACTCCTTCCTGTATAGAGAGAGGGCTGAGATGGAAGAAAGGTTCCATTCCAGCTAACACAGCTTTGCCAGAGGTGCCACCATCTGCTGGTGAACCAGGCATATTGCATGATAACATAACAGTTGCATTGAAATGAATACACATTGTGCAGGATATGCAATCACAGACTTATCCTATGACAAGGGGGTTAAAGTCCAAAAGGTGCGTTATTTTTGCACTTCAGCACCATCACACACATACACTTTCGAAAATAAACACCTGCCCGTCTAGGCACTACCTAATACACGTGTTGTCTCTCTTACCTATAGAGCACCGCTCCCACACGGGATTAGATCCGGCTTCCTCAGCCATATACGGTCCAGCAGCCTCCAGGCTGTGACCACACCAGCACCCTTGGGGGGAGATGGTCCAGATGTCCTCTCGACTCTGACCATGCAACCCTCTTTCTGTAGGCTTTGCTGGGCCCCCCAAACTTCATGCTTTGAAAAGCCTTGTGGCCCCTCAGCCCCCCTGGCTGAGACCACACAGAGCATCTCAGGCTTCCCTCTGTCTCAGGCTTCCTCAGCCTTTCTTTCCCCAAGTCATACACAGAGGGTTATTTTATCCCTCCTTGATTTCAGCAGCAGGCCTCACCTGCAATCACCTCCGGAAAAAGACAATATGTGCAGTGGAACTGTGTGGACTGGCAGATCCCACTACCAAACCTATCCCCCAGTCCACATGAAATCCAGCCCAGAACAACATCTAAACAAAACTGTCTCAGCAAACTACACTTTGCTGAAACCACTGCAGCTTTCTGGATTTCAGTTATCTCACCCAGCTGAGGTATCAAGTTAGGATATACACGCCTCCCAGCACTTATACTGTACACATCACCACATGGCTCAATGGAAGCACAAGGCGGAGGAGGAGGCAGAAGTCACCAACGCAGCTTGGGCACCGCCAGCACCTCAGAAGGGAGGGTTAGCATTGCCTAAATGTGGAAAAACTTTGTTAGCATGCTACAATATCCACACCAACATCTGATAGGGAACATCTTAGCAGGAGGCAGCATTTCAGCAAGATGGTGGAAGAGTACGTGTGCACACGCCTACATGTACTGACTGATGGGTCTGCTCCATTCAAATTTTGGGTCTCCAAATTGGGCACATGGCCTGAGCTTGCCCTTTTACGACTTGGAGGTGCTGGTCTGCCCTGCGGTAAGTATATTGTCTGAATGTGTGTTTAGAATGGCAGGGGAGTGATCGCGGACAGGCACATCCGTCTGTCCACAGTCAACGTGGACAGCTCACGTTCATTAAAATGAACCAGACATGGATACCACAGGACCTGTCCATACCTTTGGCAGAGTAGAGAGGTATAGCAGCTGCACCCAGCCATTGTTATACTTCATCACAGTTTGTGCGTTCTCTTTGCCATTTCCCAATGTTTTTGGCCTCCACAAACCAAAAAAAGAAGGGGGGAAAAAAAGGAAAAAATAAAAATAAAAAAATGTTGGCTACCTCCTCCGCCTACACTGGCACGTCCACCTCCTCCACTCAGACCTCCACATTTTTGGCTCAAGATTATTATTTGTTATATTGGGTTATATTGGTAGAGTAGATAAGTATACCGTCTGCACCCCAAAAAATGGCTAAAGGTCACACACAGAATTAACAGATAAATCAAAAAAACAAAAACAAAACAATAAACAGTGTTGGCTTCCTCCTCTGCCTCTTCCATCTACACCTCCACGCCTACAGCCTCCTCAACTACCTACTCCACTTTGACATCCACCTCCTGGTTCAAGATTATTATTTTTTATTTTTATGTATTTTATGTTATTTTAAGTCATTTCCCTATCCACATTTGGTTGCAGGGCAATTGTCCAGCTCTTACCCTCATTTTGGATCCTTTTGCAGCCCTCTAGCCCCTTCCATAACTTATTTACAGCCATTTTTCAGCCCCAAAGTTCGGGTCCCCATTGACTTCAATGGGGTTCAAGGTTCGGGGTCAAGTCTGGGTCAAATTTGGGACCCAAACCTTTGGCCAAACCAGTCGAACCCAAACATTCATGGGTCCGCTTATCCCTAATTGTCACCTCTATGTATGTAGCCTACACTAGGAGCAAACGACTTTTCCTCGTACTCCTCAATGGATATCCTCCAGACCCCAACAGGAGAGCAGAGAGTTTTTTCTAGCCCCTCCCTCCTGTCATATGTGGAAAATGAAGTTCTGCCATGCAGTGTTAGAGCTGATGAGCCTGGGCAAGGGAAGTCACACAGTAGATCAGTTGCTAAAGTGCATCAAGCAGAAAATATCCTTCTGGCTGTCTGGGAAAGATTGTCAGTACCAATGGCGGGAACATTGTGGCAATGCTGCAATTTGAGGAGATAAAACATGCTCCCTGCATTTCACATGCAATAAATTTCATAGTGCAATGCTCTTTGAAAACGTACTATGGCTTGCAGAAGGTTCTGGGTATGTACAGGATACGGTCCTCATATTTCAACCATTCTTATATGGCTAAGAACACCCTACTGGACTTGCAGAATAGTCTGTCTTTGCACTGCTTAATCCACAACACATACCTTCCAACCGTTCTGGATCCGGCGGGACAGTCCCGGATTTCAGTGGCTATCCCGCTGTCCCAGTACGGGGAGGTATGTCTCATTTTCTGGCAGCTGTCCCCGCTTCCATAGGAAGCAGAGACAGTTGCCTGTAATGATGAAGCAGAGATCCGGCATCGGCTCCCTGCTCCATCATTCCTCTCCCCTGCCGGCTCTCCACACCTCTGGTCTGTGCATGGGGTGGGGTCAGCTGTCAATCAGCCTCGGCAACTCCGGTGGATGTATGATCTGTATGTAGTGAGCTCCCTCTAGCGGTGGCTGTATAATCTGTATGTAGTGAGCTTCATCTAGTGGTGGTTGTATAATGTGTATATAGTGAGTTTACTCTATTGGTAACTATATAATGTGCACGTAGTGAGCTCTCTCTAGTGGTGGCTGTATAATATGTATGTAGTGAGCTCCCTCTAGTGGTGGATATATAATATGTATGTAGTGAGCTCCCTCTAGTGGTGGATATATAATCTGTATGTAGTGAGTTTCCTCGAGTGATGACTGTATAATGTCTAAATAGTGAGTTATTTTTAGTGGTGGCTGTATAATCTGTATGTAATGAATTCACACTAGTGATGGCTGTATAATCTGTATGTAGTGAGCTCCCTCTAGTGGTGCCTGTATAATCTGTATGTAGTGAGCTCCCTCTAGTGGTGGCTGTATAATCTGTATGTAGTGAGCTCATCTTCTGGTACCTATGGAATCTGTATGTAGTTAGCTCCCTCTAGTGGTGGTTGTATAATGTGTATATAGTGAGTTTCCTCTATTGGTAACTATATAATGTGCACGTAGTGAGCTCCCTCTAGTGGTGGCTGTATAATCTGTATGCAGTGAGCTCCCTCTAGTGGTGGATATAAAATCTGTATGTAGTGAGTTTCCTTGAGTGATGACTGTATAATAGAGTTCCCTTTAGTGGTGGCTGTATAATCTGTATGTAATGAATTCACACTAGTGGTGACTGTATAATCTGTATGTAGTGAGCTGCCTCTAGTGATGGCTGTATAATCTGTATGTAGTGAGCTCCCTCTAGTGGTGCCTGTATAATCTGTATGTAGTGAGTTCCCTCTAGTGGTGTCTGTATATTCTGTATCTAGTGAGCTCACTCTAGTGGTGACTGTATAATCTATATGTAGTGAGCTCCCTCAAGTGGTGGCTGTATAATCTGTGTGTAGTCAGCTCCCTCTAGTGTTGGCTGTATATTCTGTATCTAGTGAGCTCACTCTAGTGGTGACTGTATAATCTATATGTAGTGAGCTCCCTCAAGTGGTGGATGTATAATCTGTATGTAGTGAGCTCCCTCTAGTGGTGGCTGTATAATCTGTATGTAGTGAGTTCCCTCTAGTGGTGGCTGTATAATCTGTATGTAGTGAGTTCCCTCTAGTGGTGGCTGTATATTCTGTATGTAGTGAGCTCCCTCTAGTGGTGACTGTATAATCTATATGTAGTAAGCTCCCTCTAGTGGTGGCTGCATAATATGTATGTGGTAAACTCCCTCTAGTGGTGGCTGTATAATATGTATGAAGTGAGCTCCCTTTAGTGGTGACTGTATACAGACAGTATTTTATCTTTTTACCTGTGTGAATGGATTCTGAACAGATTATACAACAACATTTCTTATTACTGCATCTCACTGATTTATTGATAGCACATGGAAAAGCTGATCTCTGATTATAGAAACTGACTCTGGAACCTCCAGATCTGATGTCAGAATAGAGTGATCAGAAACTTCTTCTGCGAGGAGGCCGTTCTCTTCTGTGGTTACTCTCCGTTATTGCTTATTATTTCAATCGGCCATTCACTTGTGTACTAGAAGAGATGAAAAAGTTATTTGTAATGTATGTAATGTAAATCATTAGGGATGAGCGAAGGTACCCCTTGGAACAGAACCCGAGTTCTGGAAATTGTTTTTTAGAGAACAAATTAATTTATGAAGTTATTACAAAAAGTCTCGCGAGTCTTCGCAAAGCAATATCTTCGGCTCATCTGAGCCAATACATTCTAATACTGTTTGGAGCTCCTGTTCCATACAGTATTAGAACGAATCTGTAACGGGGTTCCGAAGGTGCACTCGGTCCCCCATTAGCCTCAGACCTGCTGCTTAGCTTCCGGAGCGAGGATCTTTGTTTGACCTCGTTCCCAGGGCAGCTTTACTAGCTGGGTGGCTCCCTGCTCCTAAGTCTGCCTTGAGCGCCGAGCTGATCACTCGGTGCTCGACTGGTTGGTCTGTCGGTCATGTGACGCTGGCCACGTCACATGACCCTCACTCCCCACTATAAATACAGGCAGCCTGCTGGCCACAGGTTGCCTGTTAATTTAGGTTCCACCTGTGATTTAGTCTTTCCTGGCGTACTTACCTCCTGCTGAATTCCTGACGATCCTCTGCCTGCTCCTTGTGTACTTTGCTGCTCTCCTGGTATTCTGACCCCGGCCTCCTCCTGACGATCCTCTGCTGACTCCTTTGGTACTACACGACTCTCCTGGTATTTATGACCCCGGCTTCTCCTGACAATTCTCTGCTTGCTCCATTTGTACTTTGCAGCTTTCCTGGTATTGACTCGGTCCGTTCACGTCCTGTTGTTTGTTTGTCTGTCATCCCTGCACTTATTCCAAGCTAGGGATTGCCGTCCAGTTGTCCCCTGTCATTAGGACTCGCGAGGCAAGTAGGCAGGGCCAGGGGTAAGGGTGGAGCACAGTGGTCACTTCTCTCCCCCCTGTGTGTGTGTACACGACCGTTACAGAATCGATTTCAAATGTTTTATCTAAAGTCGATTCGCTCATCCCTTTAAATCATCACAGGGTAGACATTATATTTATATATACACATACATTGACGAGCAAAAGGGTAACAATGTTTTGAACTTTTAAATTCAGGCTCCATATCTCACCATCCACTACAGCTTTGAACGTGAGACTCCTATAATTTTATAGAAAATCATCTTGGCTATCTCATACATAAATTCGACTTGTAGCTCTGTAGCATATGATTAGTTATGCAGATTCTTGTCTCGTAACTGCATTGTTACTGTTTTTCTCCTAAAATTCTAAATGTTATTTTTTATTATTTTGTTAGTATTTTGTAAATCCACTTTTGGCTTTCAACACTGTCTGAATCCTTCTGGGCATGCTGTCGATAAGATTCAACCATATCTCAACCAAAATTTGTTCCCAGGTCTCTTCTACACGTTCCCAATGTTGGCGCATACTAGTTGACTCACTTGGATACTAATAAAGCTTTTTCTTCAACTCTACCCACAAGTGCTTGATTGGGTTGAGGTCTTGGGACTGTCGGGGCCAATCCAGCTCCTCTACTTCATTGTCCCATTTCTTCCCCAATCTCAACGTATGCTTCTGGTCGTTGTCATGCTGGAACACTATGTTGTCCTTTTCATACCCATAGTACTCAAGTGTACAAAGTAACTCGTCTTGTAGGATGCTGACATATAGCTCAGCAATGAGACCACCATTGTTCCTGGTCAATTATTCAACTCCTTTGGCTATGAAACATCCCATATTATCAGGCTTCCTCCACCCAACTTGACAGTTTCTTAAATTTCTCGATCTGTAAGGCTACTTTCACACTAGCGTTGTTTAAATCCGGCTTTCAATTCCGACACCGGAACTGCCCGCCGGATCCGGAAAAACGTGTGAAAACAGATTACATTTGAATCCTGATCAGGATTTTTATCACAATGAAAAAATGCATTGGAAAAAACGGATCCGCCATTTATGGACTTTAACTTTTTTTACACATTTTTTGGGTTTAACATGCAAAAGCCGAATCCGGTTTGACTGAACACACGGCGCCGGATCCGGCGTTAATGCAAGTCAATGGGAAAAAGACCGGATCCGGCGTTCAGTCAAAGTGTTAAGGATTTTTGGCCGGAGGTAAAAATACAACATGCTACGGTTTTCTGAAAAGCCTGATCAGTCAAAAAGACTGAACTGAAGACATCCTGATGCATCCTGAATGGATTACTCTCCATTCAGAATGCATTAGGATAAAACTGATCAGTTCTTTTCCGGATTTGAGCCCCTAGGACGGAACTCAGCACCGGAAAAGAAAAACGCTAGTGTGAAAGTACCCTTAGCCCCTTTTCCCTTGTTTCTTCGAGACCCATTTGCACCCATCAAAGCCCAGTCTATTGACTTTCGTCTCATCGCTCCAAATCACCCATTTCCAATCTTCTACTGTCCATGTTCGTAATTTTTTGCAAACTCAAGCCGACACTTCATATGATAATATTGAAGTCGAGGCTTCTTCATCTTTTTCGGGCCATCATCCCAGACTAGTGTAATATGTATCGCACAGTGCTTGCATGGACGTCTGTGATCTCACTATTATGAATCATACCAGCCACCTACACTGCATTGTTTGTCATGCCAGAACTAATAGACCTTCAGATGAACCGACTTGTTGACCTCAATATTTTGCCTGGACTTCCACTTCTTGGCTTTGGAATGGATGGACGGCCTTCATTTTGTATTCTTCTAGCTATCATGGCGCTCACATGATGTAGTTTGGCAATTTTCTTGGTCGAGATACAGAGATCAATGAGCAGGATGATGCTGTTCCTCTTTTCTTGGGAAATCTTCATGGCTGTTTCTGGATTCGAAACAGTGACCTTTCGCTTGGGAATCAACCTAATAACACACTGAGCTTTTAGGGAATGTGAGAACAGGTTATACCTTGTAATATACAAGAAGAATAACATTGTAACATGACAAAAATCTGCATAACTAATCATGCGCTAAATAGTTGCAAGTCCAATTTATGTATGAGATAGCCAAAATGATTATCTATAAAATGATGGGAGTTTCATGTGCAAAGCTGTTGTGGATTTTAAGATATGGAGCCTGAAAGTCAAAAGTTCAAAACGTTGTTACTCTTTTGCTCATATATATATATATATATATATATAATAAAGAAAAATGGACAGCACTCCAAAGGCTATAAAAATATGAAAAATGTATTTACCAATGTGGAACAGTTCAGTAGCAATGTTTCGGCTCATCCATAGAGCCTTTCTTAAGTCTTTCTCTATGGATGAGCCGAAACGTTGCTACTTAACTGTTCCACATTGGTAAATACATTTTTCATATTTTTATAGCCTTTGGAGTGCTGTCCATTTTTCTTTATTATTTATTTTCTTGGGTTATTAGCCTATACCCTGGGACATAGCACCCATCCTTTTTACTTATAGTTGGTGCTGCCAATTTTTCTATATATATATATATATATATATATATATATATATTGTGGGGGTCAGCTCAATAGTGGTAGGCACAGCACTCAGAGACAGTGACACAATGGCACAGTTCACACAGGGATTTGCCTGTTTTCTATATTCTCATCCACAAGCAAAATATAAGGCCTTTACATTCAGGCAAAGATACAAAATAAATTCCTGCTCGGCTGAGCACTAACTAAACATAAAATTACCCTTTCTATACGGGCGGCCTAAAATAAACTCAGTGTCCTTTTTGTTGTTTGCACAGACTTCAGCAGCAATAGTGAAAGCCAGTCAGTTCGACCAGTCCCCACCCAGACATGCTCATAGTGCAAACCTTTATAGCCCAGAAATGAGCTGAGCTCCATCACCTGATGGAGAGCTCTATATGAAGCCTGTTCTGGACAGGAAGGGAATGAGGAGCCCCGCTACCAACCTGCATCCTCATTCCATTAAAATCCAGGCCCGACAACACCATTTACCAAAGTCCTCAGCAAACTATGTTTTGCTAAGGCAGACCATCTTTCCCTGGATTTCTGATATCTCACCCAGGATTCCTAGTTGAGATATCCACCTCCTGTAGTGTAGTACATGGTATATGAAAGAAACCTAGGCAAAATATATTGATTCTCTACTACTTTTCCAGTCACTGTCTCACAATATATATATATAGAGAGAGAGAGAGAGAGAGAAATATACAGTTCAGCTGATAACTAGTATTAAAGATCTACTGGGAGAGAGGGAAAGGGAGCTTATTCTTCTTTTACAGCCTGAACTCATAGCTGCTCACAAGACTACACGATGTCAAATGTCTTCTAGTTCTCATGGTCTATTGATTCCCACCCATGATCCCTTACCAGAAGCATGATGAGGTCCACAGTTTTCTGATTAGGAGACACAGTGACAGACAATATTTGTATGTTTTTAGAGAGGGGCAGGTTATATAGTTGGAAGCCTTTTATTAATATAATTAGTACTTACAGGATCGACGCACTCATTTTTGCAGGAGTAAAAACAGCACTTCTGTATACCAAGACACCACTGGTCATTATAGCAGTCCGGAGGAGGCAAAGGAAAAGTGCATCCTCTGCGTCTATATGGTGGACAAAGCCCCGGTTTCACTTTAGCTAGAAGTAGAGGTGACATATCATAAGCAGAAGATTTCATTGATCACAATCAGAATCATTGAATCAGACATCCAGATGATTATACAATATTAGGGTTAATTCAGACGGCCTAATGCTGTCCTGCAAAATATGCAGATCCGTTTTTTTGCGGACAGTTCGGCATGTCCACAAAAAAAAAATTGGCTAGCATTCGGTATTTTTGCGGACCCATAGACTTCAGTGGGGCCATATCCTGATTTTCACTGACAAGTATAGGACATGTTTCATTTGTTTTGCGGAGCCGTGGAACGGAAGAAAAGGGCCCTATAGAAGTGAATGGGTCAGCATGTAATCCGCAAAAAATGGATCTGCATTTTTGCAGACAGCATACGGCCATCTGAATGAGCCCTTATGATGATGAGAAGATGAGTAATGAATCTTACTACATCTTCCGTCTGTCCTATCAATCCCTCTCAAGCTGAATCTACAGTGATGACACCCTGCGTCTCCCAATGTACTTGTGGGCTTTGTTTATGGATTACTTCTGACACTTACCTCATCTCACTATCAGTAACCTGACACATTCCTACTATAGCACCCCGTAATGTGTACTAGAGTCTGCCTCTCGTTCCTCACTCCACCTCCACCCCCTATCACCTTGGTGCTCAAACATGGTAGTCAGAGACACTACCAATGATCTCATCTGATTGTCTATTCTACACGAGGAGGATTTGGTGAGTCCAATGGTCTCTAGAGGCCTTCTTCCCATAATGTAACGTTGACATATACTAGCATTGTGTGGCCATTGTAGGAATAATTATAATATAAGAATTAATTAGACATAGAGTGTGTGATCTTTGGTGGTATATGTGTACTGTGGAGCTAGATGAACTATTGATGACCCTACACCTTTTTTTATATCTCCATTGTAGCCCACAATGGTGTAAATAGATAATAAATCACTTCAGTCCTCTCCATGGTAAGGATTACAAATAAAGATTAGTGAATTTTTTCCAAATTTGTGTTCGATCAATTTTGCCATCAGATTCGATCAGGTCTGAATAAATTTGACCGCACTCCAGAGTCCCAATTTCTCTGAAATGTCACACTGTATATGACACCCTCGAGTCTCATAGGACTTTATCCAAACTCTATTTTTTTTATGTCAAGACAGCATTTGTAATGACTGATAGTGACATATATGGCAAACTGCGATTCCCAGCTTTTTAAGAACTAAAAATATTCCAAAAACTATCGCTTTTGAGGGCAGATGCCTACTACTAGTGTTTCACACACATGGTGGTATTGGAGGAAGAAATGGTTATTTTTAACAAGCGGTCCACACATCTTCCTTTTTTTTTGGGAGTGGCAAGAAGTTTGGAATTATTTTAAAGAAAATATATATCATTCTGGAAAGTGAAGAATCAATGGGTTTTAAAAAAGCAAAAAAGTATCAATTTTTAGGGAGTAGTTTCAGGTTTTCATACTGTGCAGGGTAGGAATACCAGCAGCATCAGCACAGTATAGAACATGATAGACAAGGCAGGAGATGTGTCACTGAGTAGGGGTAGTAGTAGAGGCAACAGTACAATATGGAACATGATGGACAAGGCAGGAGATGTGTGGCTGTGTAAGTGTAGTAGTAGAGGTAGCGGTACAATATGGAACATAATAGACAGGGCTGTGTAGAGTTGTAGAGAGAGCAGTACAGTATAGACCATGATAGACAAGGCCAGAGATGCATGACTGTTGAAGGGTAGAGGTAGCAGGACAGTATGGAATGTAATGCGTAAGGCAGGAGATTTGTGACTGTTTAGGAATAGTTGTAGAGGCAGCAATATGGAACATAATAGTCAAGTTGGATGACGAGTGACTGTGTAAGGGTAGTAGAAGAGGTACAGTACAATAGTTGTAGAGAGAGCAGTACAGTATAGAACATGATGGACAAGGCAGGAGATGTATGACTGTTTAGGGGTAGAAGTAGAGGCAGCAGTACAATATGGGACATAACACATAAGTCAGGAGATGTGTGACTGTATAGGGGTACAAGTACTGGCAGTAGCAGTACAGTATGAAACATGATAGACAAGGCAGGAGATTGTGTACTATGTACAGTAACTGCAACTATATTGATACACCATGTTTGATATGCATTGGAAAATTGTAAATAATAAAAAACACACATTATTGTATCCTATGCTGCTTGCATTGCACTGCGTATTACAATATAACAAAATAATAGCAAAGACAGGTGCACTCTGCGGTCTTACTAAACCCTCAAACTGATTTTAAAATTGAGAGATTAACCAACATATCCTACTGTGGAGGACATGTCTGAGCCCGAGCACCGCGCCAAGGTTTCTCAAGTAGCCCAGGACCTAACACTCTCCTAACTGAGCCGTATGGGCAATGCCAGGAGCCAGTGGGCAAATTACAGGAGCGTGAGGTCCGACTCACAGACAACTCACCAGTTACCTCTAGCATGTGACCATGCTTGCAATAAGAGGGGGGAGGAGTCTGCGAGTCCCACTCAAGACTGGCTGATAAGGCCTAGGCCTCACAGGTGCACCTAAATGTGACCTGTAGATGGAAAACAGGCACATTTAAATTGGAGTTTATACACCTCCAGGCATCTCTATATATACAAACTGAAAAGAATGGTGTGGTATTAAACAAGCAGGAGGTGCTCAAACCCACATGCAGTCATGCATATATATAGGGGAGCAAATCCTGCACTTGTGGCCTGTTGCTAATGACGATCCCCAGCAAAAATGCATGCGGTGGAGGATGCCCGCAGCGAACCACAAGTACCACAATAGACATCCTACACAAGGTAGCAATTATGTGGATGTAATAATCAATATAACAATATAACAAAATAATAGCAAAGACAGGTGAGTTGTTTGTGAGTCGGCCTCATGCTCCTGTAATTTGCCCACACAGGCCCAGGTAGGTGAGTGTTAGGTCTCGAGCTACTTGAGAAACCTTGGCGCGGTGCTCGGGCTCAGACATGTCCTACACCGTAGGACATGTTGGCTAATCTCTCAATTTTAAAATCAG
Source organism: Bufo bufo (assembly GCF_905171765.1). Classification (NCBI taxonomy): domain Eukaryota; kingdom Metazoa; phylum Chordata; class Amphibia; order Anura; family Bufonidae; genus Bufo; species Bufo bufo. The sequence continues at coordinate 20,182,597 of NC_053392.1, read as the reverse complement.
TTTGAGGGTTTAGTAAGACCGCAGAGTGCACCTGTCTTTGCTATTATTTTGTTATATTGCTATATTGATTATCACATCCACATAATTGCTATCTTATGTAGGATGTCTATTGTGGTACTTGTGGTTCGCTGCGGTCATCCTCCACTGTATGCATTTTTGCTGGGGATCGTCATTAGCAACGGGCCACAAGTGCAGGATTTGCTCCCCTGTATGTACAGTACAGACCAAAAGTTTGGACACACCTTCTCATTCAAAGAGTTTTCTTTATTTTCATGACTATGAAGGCATCAAAACTATGAATTAACACATGTGGAATTATATACATAACAAACAAGTGTGAAACAACTGAAAATATGTCATATTCTAGGTTATTCAAATTAGCCACCTTTTGCTTTGATTACTGCTTTGCACACTCTTGGCATTCTCTTGATGAGCTTCAAGAGGTAGTCCCCTGAAATGGTCTTCCAACAGTCTTGAAGGAGTTCCCAGAGATGCTTAGCACTTGTTGGCCCTTTTGCCTTCACTCTGCGGTCCAGCTCACCCCAAACCATCTCGATTGGGTTCAGGTCCGGTGACTGTGGAGGCCAGGTCATCTGGCGCAGCACCCCATCACTCTCCTTCAAGGTCAAACAGCCCTTACTTTCAAAGTTTTCCCAATTTTTCGGCTGACTGACTGACCTTCATTTCTTAAAGTAATGATGGCCACACGTTTTGCTTTACTTAGCTGCTTTATTCTTGCCATAATACAAATTCTAACAGTCTATTCAGTAGGACTATCATCTGTGTATCTACCTGACTTCTCAACGCCACTGATGGTCCCGACCCCATTTATAAGGCAAGACATCCCACTTATTAAACCTGACAGGGCACACCTGTGAAGTGAAAACCATTTCAGGGGACTACCTCTTGAAGCTCATCAAGAGAATGCCAAGAGTGTGCAAAGCAGTAATCAAAGCAAAAGGTGGCTACTTTGAAGAACCTAGAATATGACATATTTTCAGTTGTTTCACACTTGTTTGTTATGTATATAATTCCACATGTGTTAATTCATAGTTTTGATGCCTTCAGTGTGAATCTACCATTTTCATAGTCATGAAAATAAAAAAAACTCTTTGAATGAGAAGGTGTCTCCAAACTTTTGGTCTGTACTGTATATGCACAACTGCATGTGGGTTTGAGCACCTCCTGCTTGTTTAATACCACACCATTCTTTTCACATTGCACTGCGTATTGCTGCAGGCATATTGATGGCAGTGGCAGAGTTAACTCCCTGGAAAATATGGTTGAGTGCATTCATACGATCAGGATGAGGACAGAAAAAAACTCAAATTTGTGTGTCTGAGGTCCTAGACACATCAGACGACTGACAGCACACTGAAAACATCAGCTAAGAGAATCTGTCATTCCTGCATGTAGCTAGCTACAAGTAGAGGTGCCTGACTTTAGCAATAAGGTTGACAATCCGTATACAGATACAGGACAAAAGAAGTGGTGCTGTGGACTGTTCCTGACTGAAACAGCGAGTGTCCCTGATGGTCGGATTGAATTGTGTTTTGTATCTCGTATTTAGGCTGTAGCTACACATATAGGGGGCATAAGAAACATAGGCTGCTGTGCAGATTACAGTCCACAATCCTTTACTCGCTAAAACTGAAACATGAATCTACTCCTGGCTACATGGCAGGGAGAATTCACTCTGCAATTCTAGTGCGGAGTACCGTATTCAGACCCTTCAGATAAATCAGTGGACATAAGGAGCATGTGGCAGATTTTGGGGGGTCAGTGAATACACAAAAAACATAGCAAACATATTGTGTAGAAGCCCGGAGGAGAGGCTCCTCTGATGGACGCTCCACCATGTCTGTGGTAGAGAACTGTGGAAGAAAGGTATGAAGCTCGTGGCTGGAGCTGCAGGTTCAGTAAATGCTGCAGATCAGAGGGGATCAGTACTTATCTGTCACTTACCTATAGGATTGGTGCATTTCACTTCGCCACATGAATTTTTACAGCATTTCTGGCCATCAGGACACTGGTCATCTGCAGAGCATCGGGGGAAAGGCAGCACTTTGGTGCAAAGCTCTGTTAAAGTCAATTCAGGACACTTCCCCGGCTTCACTCCTGGTAACAGCAAATCCAAAATAACAAAAGAGACTTTACATTAGACTGCAAAGTACAAGGGAAGTAGTTCTGTACTGTATATATCTATACACAATGCAAATACACTGTGACTATATGAGTGAGTGCACACCTGTTCCTGACTTAATGAGTTAGTTTAAACCTGTCCCTGACTATATGAGCGAGTGTACACCTATCCCTGACTATATGAGCGAGTATACACCTATCCCTGACTTTAGGAGTGTGAGTTCACCCGTCACTGACTATATGAGTGAGTGTACACCTGTCCCTGACAATATGAGTGCGTGTTAACCTGTCCCTGACTATATGAGCGAGTGTACACCTATCCCTAACTATAGGAGTGAGTGTTCCCCTGTTCCTGACAATATGAGTGCGTGTTCACCTGTTCCTGACAATATGAGTGCGTGTTCACCTGTCCCTGACTATAGGAGTGAGTGTACACCTGTCCCTGACAATATGAGTGCGTGTTAACCTGTCCCTGACTATATGAGCGAGTGTACACCTATCCCTGACTATATGAGTGAGTGTACACCTATCCCTAACTATAGGAGTGCAAGTTCACCTGTCCCTGACTATATGAGTGAGTGTTCACATATACCTGACTATATGAGTGAGTGTACACCTATCCCTGACTATAGGAGTGCGTGTTCACCTGTTCCTGACAATATGAGTGCGTGTTCACCTGTCCCTGACTATAGGAGTAAGTGTTCACATGTTCCTGACTTAATGAGTTAGTTTAAACCTGTCCCTGACTATATGAGTGTACACCTATCCCTGACAATATGAGTGCGTGTTCACCTGTCCCTGACTATATGAGCGAGTGTACACCTATCCCTGACTATAGGAGTGAGTGTTCACCTATCCCTGACTATATGAGCGAGTGTACACCTATCCCTGTCTACAGGAGCGCGTGTTCACCTGTCCCTGACTATATGAGTGAGTGTTCACCTATCCCTGACTATAAGAGTGAGTGTTCACCTGTCCCTGACAATATGAGTGAGTGTACACCTATCCCTGACTATATGAGTGAGTGCTCACCTATCCCTGACTTTATGAGTGAGTGTTCACCTGTCCCTGACTATATGACCGAGTGTACACCTATCCCTGACTATAGGAGTGCGTGTTCACCTGTCCTGACTATATCAGTGAGTGTTCACCTGTCCCTGACTATATAAGTGAGTGTTCACCTGTCCCTTACTATATGAGTGAGTGTTCACCTATCAATGACTATATGAGTGAGTGTTCACCTGTCCCTGACTATATGAGTGAGTGTTCACCTGTCCCTGACTATATGAGTGAGTGTTCACCTGTCCATGACCATATGAGTGAGTGTTCACCTATCACTGACTATATGAGCGAGTGTTCACCTATGCCTGACTATATGAGTGAGTGTTCACCTGTCCCTGACTATATAAGTAGGTGTTCACCTGTCCCTGACTATATGAGTAAGTGTTCACCTGTCCCTGACTATATAAGTAGGTGTTCACCTATCAATGACTATATGAGTGAGTGTTCAGCTGTCCCTGACTATATGAGTGAGTGTTCACCTGTCCATGACCATATGAGTGAGTGTTCACCTATCCCTGACAATATATGAGCGAGTGTTCACCTACCCCTGACTATATGAGTGAGTGTTCACCTATCCCTGACTATATGAGTGAGTGTACACCTATCCCTAACTATAGGAGTGCAAGTTCACCTGTCCCTGACTATATGAGTGCGTGTTCACCTGTTCCTGACAATATGAGTGCGTGTTCACCTGTCCTAGACTTTATGAGTGAGTGTTCACCTATACCTGACTATATGAGCGAGTGTACACCTATTCCTGACTATAGGAGTGCGTGTTCACCTGTCCCTGACTATATGAGTGAGTGTACACCTCTCCCTGACTATAGGAGTAAGTGTTCACCTGTTCCTGACTTAATGAGTTAGTTTAAACCTGTCCCTGACTATATGAGTGTACACTTATCCCTGACAATATGAGTGCGTGTTCACCTGTCCCTGACTATATGAGTGAGTGTACACCTATCCCTGACTATAGGAGTGAGTGTACACCTGTCCTTGACTATAGGAGTGAGTGTACACCTATCCCTGACTATATGAGCGAGTGTACACCTACCCCTGTCTACAGGAGTGCGTGTTCACCTGTCCCTGACTATATGAGTGAGTGTTCACCTATCCCTGACTATAAGAGTGAGTGTTCACCTGTCCCTGACAATATGAGTGAGTGTACACCTATCCCTGACTATATGAGTGAGTGCTCACCTATCCCTGACTATATGAGTGAGTGTTCACCTGTCCCTGACTATATGACCGAGTGTACACCTATCCCTGACTATAGGAGTGCATATTCACCTATCCCTGACTATAGGAGTGCGGGTTCACCTGTCCTGACTATATCAGTGAGTGTTCACCTGTCCCTTACTATATCAGTGAGTGTTCACCTATCAATGACTATATGAGTGAGTGTTCACCTGTCCCTGACTATATGAGTGAGTGTTCACCTGTCCATGACCATATGAGTGAGTGTTCACCTATCCCTGACTATATGAGTGAGTGTACACCTGTCCCTGACAAAATGACTGAGTGTTCACCTATCCCTGACTATATGAGCGAGTGTGCACCTATCCCTGACTATATGAGTGAGTGTTCACCTGTCCCTGACTATATGAGTGAGTGTACACCTGTCCCTGACTATAAGAGTGCGTGTTCACCTGTCCCTGACTATATGAGTGAGTGTTCACCTGTCCTTGACTATAGAAGTGAGTGTTCACCTGTCCCTGACAATATGAGTGAGTGTACACCTGTCCCTGACTATATGAGTGAGTGTACACTTGCCCCTGACTATATGAATGAGTGTTCACCTATCCCTGACTGCAGATTACAGGGGATCAGTACTTATCTGTCACTTACCTATAGGATTGGTGCATTTCACTTCGCCACATGAATTTTTACAGCATTTCTGGCCATCAGGACACTGGTCATCTGCAGAGCATCCGGGGAAAGGCCGCACTTTGGTGCAAATCTCTGTTAAAGTCAATTCAGGACACTTCCCCGGCTTCACTCCTGGTAACAGCAAATACAAAATAACAAAAGAGACTTTACATTAGACTGCAAAGTACAAGGGAAGTAGTTCTGTACTGTATATATCTATACACAATGCAATTACACTGTGACTATATGAGTGAGTGCGCACCTGTTCCTGACTTAATGAGTAAGTTTAAACCTATCCCTGACTATATGAGTGAGTGTACACCTATCCCTCACTATATGAGCGAGTGTACACCTATCCCTGACTTTAGGAGTGTGAGTTCACCTATCCCTGACTATATGAGTGCGTGTTCACCTGTCCCTGACAATATGAGTGCGTGTACACCTATCCCTGACTATATGAGTGAGTGTACACCTATCCCTAACTATAGGAGTGCGAGTTCACCTGTCCCTGACTATATGAGTGAGTGTTCACCTATCCCTGACTATATGAGTGAGTGTTCACCTATCCCTGACTATATGAGTGAGTGTTCACCTGTCCCTGACTATATGAGTGAGTGTTCACCTGTCCCTGACTATATGAGCGAGTGTACACTTGTCTCTGACTATATGAGTGAGTGTACACCTGTCCCTGACTATATGAGTGAGTGTTCACCTGTCCCTGACTATATGAGTGAGTGTACACCTGTCCCTGACTATAGGAGTGAGTGTACACCTGTCCCTGACTATAGGAGTGAGTGTACACCTGTCCCTGACTATATGAGTGAGTGTTCACCTATCCCTGACTATATGAATGAGTGTTCACCTATCCCTGACTGCAGATTACAGGGGATCAGTACTTATCTGTCACTTACCTATAGGATTGGTGCATTTCACTTCGCCACATGAATTTTTACAGCATTTCTGGCCATCAGGACACTGGTCATCTGCAGAGCATCGGGGGAAAGGCCGCACTATGGTGCAAATCTCTGTTAACGTCAATTCAGGACACTTCCCCGGCTTCACTCCTGGTAACAGCAAATCCAAAATAACAGAAGAGACTTTACATTAGACTGCAAAGTACAAGGGAAGTAGTTCTGTACTGTATATATCTATACACAATGCAATTACACTGTGACTATATGAGTGAGTGCACACCTGTTCCTGACTTAATGAGTTAGTTTAAACCTGTCCCTGACTATATGAGTGGGTGTACACCTGTCCCTGACAAAATGAGTGAGTGTACACCTGTCCCTGACAATATGAGTGCATGTTCACCTATCCCTGACTATATGAGCGAGTGTACACCTATCCCTGACTATAGGAGTGAGTGTTCACCTGTCCTGACTATATGAGTGAGTGTTCACCTGTCCCTGACTATATAAGTGAGTGTTCACCTGTCCTTGACTATGAGTGAGTGTTCACCTATCCCTGACTATATGAGTGAGTGTTCACCTGTCCTGACTATATGAGTGAGTGTTCACCTGTCCCTGACTATATAAGTGAGTGTTCACCTGTCCCTGACTATATGAGTGAGTGTTCACCTATCCCTGTCTATATGAGTGAGTGTTCACCTATCCCTGACTATATGAGTGAGTGTTCACCTGTCCCTGACTATATGAGTGAGTGTTCACCTGTCCATGACTATATGAGTGAGTGTTCACCTATCACTGACTATATGAGCGAGTGTTCACCTATGCCTGACTATATGAGTGAGTGTTCACCTATCCCTGACTATATGAGTGAGTATTCACCTATCCCTGACAATATGAGTGCGTGTTCACCTTTCCCTGACTATATGAGCGAGTGTTTACCTGTCCCTGACTATATGAGTGAGTGTTCACCTGTCCTGACAATATGAGTGCGTGTTCACAGAATCCCTGCCTATATGAGCGAGTGTACACCTATCCCTGACTATATGAGTGAGTGTTCACCTGTCCCTGACTATATGAGTGAGTGTACACCTGTCCCTGACTATAGGAGTGTGTGTTCACCTGTCCCTGACTATATGAGTGAGTGTTCACCTGTCCCTGACTATATAAGTAGGTGTTCACCTGTCCCTGACTATATAAGTGAGTGTACACCTGTCCCTGACTATATGAGTGAGTGTTCACCTGTCCCTGACTATATAAGTGAGTGTTCACCTGTCCCTGACAATATGAGTGAGTGTTCACCTCTCCCTGACTATATGAATGAGTGTTCACCTGTCCCTGACAATATGAGTGAGTGTTCACCTATCCCTGATTATATGAATGAGTTTTCACCTATCCCTGACTGCAGATCACAGGGGATCAGTACTTATCTGTCACTTACCTATAGGATTGGTGCATTTCACTTCGCCACATGAATTTTTACAGCATTTCTGGCCATCAGGACACTGGTCATCTGCAGAGCATCCGGGGAAAGGCCGCACTATGGTGCAAATCTCTTTTAAAGTCAATTCAGGACACTTCCCCGGCTTCACTCCTGGTAACAGCAAATACAAAATAACAAAAGAGACTTTACATTAGACTGCAAAGTACAAGGGAAGTAGTACTGTACTGTATATATCTGTACAGAATGCAATTACACTGTGACTATATGAGTGAGTGCGCACCTGTTCCTGACTATATAAGTGAGTGTTCACCTATCCCTGACTATATGAGTGAGTGTTCACCTATCCCTGACTATATGAGTGAGTGTTCACCTGTCCCTGACTATATGAGCGAGTGTACACCTATCACTGACTATAGGAGTACGTGTTCACCTGTCCTGACTATATGAGTGAGTGTTCACCTGTCCCTGACTATATAAGTAGGTGTTCACCTGTCCCTGACTATATAAGTGAGTGTACACCTGTCCCTGACTATATGAGTGAGTGTTCACCTGTCCCTGACTATATAAGTGAGTGTTCACCTGTCCCTGACTATATGAGTGAGTGTTCACCTATCCCTGACTATATGAGTGAGTGTTCACCTATCCCTGACTATATGAGCGAGTGTTCACCTATGCCTGACTATATGAGTGAGTGTTCACCTATCCCTGACTATATGAGTGAGTGTTCACCTATCCCTGACTATATGAGTGAGTGTTCACCTGTCCCTGACTATATGAGCGAGTGTACACCTATCACTGACTATAGGAGTGCGTGTTCACCTGTCCTGACTATATGAGTGAGTGTTCAACTGTCCCTGACTATATAAGTAGGTGTTCACCTGTCCCTGACTATATGAGTGAGTGTTCACCTGTCCCTGACTATATAAGTGAGTGTTCACCTGTCCCTGACTATATGAGTGAGTGTTCACCTATCCCTGACTATATGAGTGAGTGTTCACCTATCCCTGACTATATGAGCGAGTGTTCACCTATGCCTGACTATATGAGTGAGTGTTCACCTATCCCTGACTCAATGAGTGAGTATTCACCTATCCCTGACAATATGAGTGCGTGTTCACCTGTCCCTGACTATATTAGCGAGTGTACACCTATCCCTGACTATAAGAGTGCGTGTTCACCTGTCCCTGACTATATGAGTGAGTGTTCACCTGTCCCTGACTATATAAGTAGGTGTTCACCTGTCCCTGACTATATGAGCGAGTGTTCACCTATCCCTGACTATATGAGTGAGTGTTCACCTGTCCCTGACTATATGAGTGAGTGTACACTTGCCCCTGACTATACAAGTGGGTGTACACCTATCCCTGTCTATATGAGCGAGTGTACACCTATCCCTGACTATATGAGTGAGTGTTCACCTGTCCCTGACTATATGAGTGAGTGTACACCTGTCCCTGACTATAGGAGTGAGTGTACACCTGTCCCTGACTATAGGAGTGAGTGTACACCTGTCCCTGACTATAGGAGTGAGTGTACACCTGTCCCTGACTATATGAGTGAGTGTACACCTGTCCCTGACTATAGGAGTGAGTGTACACCTGTCCCTGACTATAGGAGTGAGTGTACACCTGTCCCTGACTATATGAGTGAGTGTTCACCTATCCCTGACTGCAGATCACAGGGGATCAGTACTTATCTGTCACTTACCTATAGGATTGGTGCATTTCACTTCGCCACATGAATTTTTACAGCATTTCTGGCCATCAGGACACTGGTCATCTGCAGAGCATCCGGGGAAAGGCCGCACTTTGGGGCAAATCTCTTTTAAATTCAATTCAGGACACTTCCCCGGCTTCACTCCTGGTAACAGCAAATACAAAATAACAAAAGAGACTTTACATTAGACTGCAAAGTACAAGGGAAGTAGTACTGTACTGTATATATCTATACACAATGCAAATACACTGTGACTATATGAGTGAGTGCACACCTGTTCCTGACTTAATGAGTTAGTTTAAACCTATCCCTGACTATATGAGTGAGTGTTCACCTGTCCCTGACTATATAAGTGAGTGTTCACCTATCCCTGACTATATGAGTGAGTGTTCACCTGTCCCTGACTATATGAGCGAGTGTACACCTATCACTGACTATAGGAGTGCGTGTTCACCTGTCCTGACTATATGAGTGAGTGTTCACCTGTCCCTGACTATATAAGTATGTGTACACCTGTCCCTGACTATATGAGTGAGTGTTCACCTGTCCCTGACTATATAAGTGAGTGTTCACCTGTCCCTGACTATATGAGTGAGTGTTCACCTATCCCTGACTATATGAGTGAGTGTTCACCTATCACTGACTATATGAGCGAGTGTTCACCTATGCCTGACTATATGAGTGAGTGTTCACCTATCCCTGACTCAATGAGTGAGTATTCACCTATCCCTGACAATATGAGTGCGTGTTCACCTGTCCCTGACTATATTAGCGAGTGTACACCTATCCCTGACTATAAGAGTGCGTGTTCACCTGTCCCTGACTATATGAGTGAGTGTTCACCTGTCCCTGACTATATAAGTAGGTGTTCACCTGTCCCTGACTATATGAGCGAGTGTTCACCTATCCCTGACTATATGAGTGAGTGTTCACCTGTCCCTTACTATACAAGTGGGTGTACACCTGTCCCTGACAAAATGAGTGCGTGTTCACCTATCCCTGTCTATATGAGCGAGTGTACACCTATCCCTGACTATATGAGTGAGTGTTCACCTGTCCCTGACTATATGAGTGAGTGTACACCTGTCCCTGACTATAGGAGTGAGTGTTCACCTGTCCCTGACTATATGAGTGAGTGTACACCTCTCCCTGACTATATGAGTGAGTGTACACCTGTCCCTGACTATATGAGTGAGTGTACACCTGTCCCTGACTATATGAGTGAGTGTTCACCTGTCCCTGACTATATGAGTGAGTGTACACCTGTCCCTGACTATAGGAGTGAGTGTACACCTGTCCCTGACTATAGGAGTGAGTGTACACCTGTCCCTGACTATATGAGTGAGTGTTCACCTATCCCTGACTATATGAATGAGTGTTCACCTATCCCTGACTGCAGATTACAGGGGATCAGTACTTATCTGTCACTTACCTATAGGATTGGTGCATTTCACTTCGCCACATGAATTTTTACAGCATTTCTGGCCATCAGGACACTGGTCATCTGCAGAGCATCCGGGGAAAGGCCGCACTTTGGGGCAAATCTCTTTTAAATTCAATTCAGGACACTTCCCCGGCTTCACTCCTGGTAACAGCAAATACAAAATAACAAAAGAGACTTTACATTAGACTGCAAAGTACAAGGGAAGTAGTTCTGTACTGTATATATCTATACACAATGCAATTACACTGTGACTATATGAGTGAGTGTACACCTGTCCCTGACTATATAAGTGAGTGTTCACCTATCCCTGACTATATGAGCGAGTGTACACCTATCACTGACTATAGGAGTGCGTGTTCACCTGTCCTGACTATATGAGTGAGTGTTCACCTGTCCCTGACTATATAAGTAGGTGTTCACCTGTCCCTGACTATATAAGTGAGTGTACACCTGTCCCTGACTATATGAGTGAGTGTTCACCTGTCCCTGACTATATAAGTGAGTGTTCACCTGTCCCTGACTATATGAGTGAGTGTTCACCTATTCCTGACTATATGAGTGAGTGTTCACCTATCGCTGACTATATGAGCGAGTGTTCACCTATGCCTGACTATATGAGTGAGTGTTCACCTATCCCTGACTCAATGAGTGAGTATTCACCTATCCCTGACAATATGAGTGCGTGTTCACCTGTCCCTGACTATATTAGCGAGTGTACACCTATCCCTGACTATAAGAGTGCGTGTTCACCTGTCCCTGACTATATGAGTGAGTGTTCACCTGTCCCTGACTATATGAGCGAGTGTTCACCTGTCCCTGACTATATGAGCGAGTGTACACCTATCCCTGACTATATGAGTGTACACCTATCCCTGACTATATGAGTGAGTGTACACCTGTCCCTGACTATATGAGTGACTGTTCACCTGTCCCTGACTATACAAGTGGGTGTACACCCAGGGCCGTCCTATGGGGTGTGCGAGCTGTGCGGCCGCACAGGGCGCCATGGCAACAGGGGCGCCCGGCGGCCGACACAGCTCGCAGTCGGTCTCTTACAGCAGGCCGGCCCGAGATTGTGTGAGGCAAGCCTGGTGAGCTGAGCCGCTGCCAGGTCAGGTTCCGGAGCGTGGAGGAGGAGTTTAGGGGCGCAGGCTCAGCCTCCAAGTGCTGCACCTTCACCGAGAGCCGCGGAAGGATCCGCTCAATCTGTGATGGCGGCGGCTGGTGCTCCGCAGACAGGGAGGGAGCAGAAGACTTCAGATAGTGAGTACCTGTTCTTGTTTTTGTTTTGTTTTTACCAAATATCTTTTATTAAATGGGGGCAGGGGACTGTATTAGGGTGACACTGGGTATGATTAAGGGGGCAGGGGACTGGCTTTGGTTGACACTGGGTATGATGAAGGGGGCAGGGTCTAATTGAGGGGGCAGGGGACTGGGTGAGGGTGACACTGGGTATGATTAAGAAGGGCAGGGGACTGGGTAAGGGTGACAGGGTATGATTAAGGGGCAGGGGACTGGCTCTGGGTGACACTGGGTACGATTGGGGGGGGAGGGGACTGGGTATGGGTGACAGGGTATGATTAAGGGGAGCAGGGGTCTGATGAGGGGGTGCAGCCCGGGGATTGATGAAGGGGTTGATCTATACCTGCAGTACAGGGTTTTATGTATTATTCAGTTGATCGCTAGGTGGTATCTAGTGCAGCCCTATGTAATTTGATATTTGTTTATCTATGCTTTAGTTGGCGCAAATGTTGGCGTACTACAGTTAGGAAATTCATATTATCTGTACACTGCTGCTGCGAATCTTGCATTTCTTTTGTATCTATACTTAAAAAGGCCTCTCTTTTAAATATATATATTTTTTATTGTATCTTGTAGCAGCATTATGGGTCCCAATGGGGGGGGGGGGGGGGTGCCACAAGATTAGCTCGCACAGGGCGCCTGAACACCTAAGTCTAGCCCTGTGCACACCTGTTCCTGACTATATGAGTGAGTATACACCTGTTCCTGACTATATGAGTGAGTGTACACCTGTCCCTGACTATATGAGTGAGTGTACACCTGTTCCTGACTATATGAGTGAGTGTACACCTGTTCCTGACTATATGAGTGAGTGTACACCTGTTCCTGACTAAATGAGTGAGTGTACACCTGTTCCTGACTATATGAGTGAGTGTTCACCTATCCCTGACTATATGAGTGAGTGAACACCTGTTCCTGACTATATGAGTGAGTGTACACCTGTTCCTGACTACACTATATGAGTGTACACCTGTTCCTGACTATATGAGTGAGTGTACACCTATCCCTGACTATATGAGTTAGTGTACACCTGTTCCTTACTATATGAGTGAGTGTACACCTGTCCCTGACTATATGAGTGAATGTACACCTGTCCCTGACTATATGAGTGAGTGTACACCAGTTCCTGACTATATGAGTGAGTGTACACCTGTCCCTGACTATATGAGTGAGTGTACACCTGTCCCTGACTATTTGAGTGAGTGTACACCTGTTTCTGACTATATGAGTGAGTGTACACCTGTTCCTGACTATATGAGTGAGTGTACACCTGTTCCTGACTATATGAGTGAGTGTACACCTGTTCCTGACTATATGAGTGAGTGTACACCTGTTCCTGACTATATGAGTGAGTGTACACCTGTCCCTGACTATATGAGTGAATGTACACCTGTCCCTGACTATATGAGTGAGTGTACACCTGTCCCTGACTATATGAGTGAGTGTACACCTGTTCCTGACTATATGAGTGAGTTTACACCTGTTCCTGACTATATGAGTGAGTGTACAACTGTTCCTGACTACACTATATGAGTGTACACCTGTTCCTGACTATATGAGTGAGTGTACACCTGTTCCTGACTATATGAGTGAGTGTACACCTGTTCCTGACTATATGAGTGAGTGTACACCTGTCCCTGACTATATGAGTGAATGTACACCTATCCCTGACCATATGAGTGAGTGTATACCTGTCCCTGACTATATGAGTGAGTGTACACATGTTCCTGACTATATGAGTGAATGTACACCTGTCCCTGACTATATGGGTGAGTGTACACCTGTCCCTGACTATATGAGTGAGTGTACACCAGTTCCTGATTATATGAGTGAGTGTACACCTGTTCCTGACTATATGAGTGAGTGTATACCTGTTCCTGACTATATGAGTGAGTGCACAACTGTTCCTGACTATATGAGTGAGTGTTCACCTATCCCTGACTATATGAGTGAGTGAACACCTGTTCCTGACTATATGAGTGAGTGTACACCTGTTCCTGACTACACTATATGAGTGTACACCTGTTCCTGACTATATGAGTGAGTGTACACCTATCCCTGACTATATGAGTTAGTGTACACCTGTTCCTTACTATATGAGTGAGTGTACACCTGTCCCTGACTATATGAGTGAATGTACACCTGTTCCTGACTATATGAGTGAGTGTACACCAGTTCCTGACTATATGAGTGAGTGTACACCTGTCCCTGACTATTTGAGTGAGTGTACACCTGTTTCTGACTATATGAGTGAGTGTACACCTGTTCCTGACTATATGAGTGAGTGTACACCTGTTCCTGACTATATGAGTGAGTGTACACCTGTTCCTGACTATATGAGTGAGTGTACACCTGTTCCTGACTATATAAGTGAGTGTACACCTGTCCCTGACTATATGAGTGAATGTACACCTGTCCCTGACTATATGAGTGAGTGTACACCTGTCCCTGACTATATGAGTGAGTGTACACCTGTTCCTGACTATATGAGTGAGTTTACACCTGTTCCTGACTATATGAGTGAGTGTACACCTGTTCCTGACTACACTATATGAGTGTACACCTGTTCCTGACTATATGAGTGAGTGTACACCTGTTCCTGACTATATGAGTGAGTGTACACCTGTCCCTGACTATATGAGTGAATGTACACCTGTCCCTGACTATATGAGTGAGTGTATACCTGTTCCTGACTATATGAGTGAGTGCACAACTGTTCCTGACTATATGAGTGAGTGTTCACCTATCCCTGACTATATGAGTGAGTGAACACCTGTTCCTGACTATATGAGTGAGTGTACACCTGTTCCTGACTACACTATATGAGTGTACACCTGTTCCTGACTATATGAGTGAGTGTACACCTATCCCTGACTATATGAGTTAGTGTACACCTGTTCCTTACTATATGAGTGAGTGTACACCTGTCCCTGACTATATGAGTGAATGTACACCTGTCCCTGACTATATGAGTGAGTGTACACCAGTTCCTGACTATATGAGTGAGTGTACACCTGTCCCTGACTATATGAGTGAGTGTACACCTGTCCCTGACTATTTGAGTGAGTGTACACCTGTTTCTGACTATATGAGTGAGTGTACACCTGTTCCTGACTATATGAGTGAGTGTACACCTGTTCCTGACTATATGAGTGAGTGTACACCTGTTCCTGACTATATGAGTGAGTGTACACCTGTTCCTGACTATATAAGTGAGTGTACACCTGTCCCTGACTATATGAGTGAATTTACACCTGTCCCTGACTATATGAGTGAGTGTACACCTGTCCCTGACTATATGAGTGAGTGTACACCTGTTCCTGACTATATGAGTGAGTTTACACCTGTTCCTGACTATATGAGTGAGTGTACACCTGTTCCTGACTACACTATATGAGTGTACACCTGTTCCTGACTATATGAGTGAGTGTACACCTGTTCCTGACTATATGAGTGAGTGTACACCTGTTCCTGACTATATGAGTGAGTGTACACCTGTCCCTGACTATATGAGTGAATGTACACCTATCCCTGACCATATGAGTGAGTGTACACCTGTTCCTGACTATATGAGTGAGTGTACACCTGTTCCTGACTATATGAGTGAGTGTTCACCTATCCCTGACTATATGAGTGAGTGAACACCTGTTCCTGACTATATGAGTGAGTGTACACCTGTTCCTGACTACACTATATGAGTGTACACCTGTTCCTGACTATATGAGTGAGTGTACACCTATCCCTGACTATATGAGTTAGTGTACACCTGTTCCTTACTATATGAGTGAGTGTACACCTGTCCCTGACTATATGAGTGAATGTACACCTGTCCCTGACTATATGAGTGAGTGTACACCAGTTCCTGACTATATGAGTGAGTGTACACCTGTCCCTGACTATATGAGTGAGTGTACACCTGTCCCTGACTATTTGAGTGAGTGTACACCTGTTTCTGACTATATGAGTGAGTGTACACCTGTTCCTGACTATATGAGTGAGTGTACACCTGTTCCTGACTATATGAGTGAGTGTACACCTGTTCCTGACTATATGAGTGAGTGTACACCTGTTCCTGACTATATGAGTGAGTGTACACCTGTCCCTGACTATATGAGTGAATGTACACCTGTCCCTGACTATATGAGTGAGTGTACACCTGTCCCTGACTATATGAGTGAGTGTACACCTGTTCCTGACTATATGAGTGAGTTTACACCTGTTCCTGACTATATGAGTGAGTGTACACCTGTTCCTGACTACACTATATGAGTGTACACCTGTTCCTGACTATATGAGTGAGTGTACACCTGTTCCTGACTATATGAGTGAGTGTACACCTGTTCCTGACTATATGAGTGAGTGTACACCTGTCCCTGACTATATGAGTGAATGTACACCTATCCCTGACCATATGAGTGAGTGTATACCTGTCCCTGACTATATGAGTGAGTGTACACATGTTCCTGACTATATGAGTGAATGTACACCTGTCCCTGACTATATGGGTGAGTGTACACCTGTCCCTGACTATATGAGTGAGTGTACACCAGTTCCTGATTATATGAGTGAGTGTACACCTGTTCCTGACTATATGAGTGAGTGTATACCTGTTCCTGACTATATGAGTGAGTGCACAACTGTTCCTGACTATATGAGTGAGTGTTCACCTATCCCTGGCTATATGAGTGAGTGAACACCTGTTCCTGACTATATGAGTGAGTGTACACCTGTTCCTGACTACACTATATGAGTGTACACCTGTTCCTGACTATATGAGTGAGTGTACACCTATCCCTGACTATATGAGTTAGTGTACACCTGTTCCTTACTATATGAGTGAGTGTACACCTGTCCCTGACTATATGAGTGAATGTACACCTGTCCCTGACTATATGAGTGAGTGTACACCAGTTCCTGACTATATGAGTGAGTGTACACCTGTCCCTGACTATATGAGTGAGTGTACACCTGTCCCTGACTATTTGAGTGAGTGTACACCTGTTTCTGACTATATGAGTGAGTGTACACCTGTTCCTGACTATATGAGTGAGTGTACACCTGTTCCTGACTATATGAGTGAGTGTACACCTGTTCCTGACTATATGAGTGAGTGTACACCTGTTCCTGACTATATAAGTGAGTGTACACCTGTCCCTGACTATATGAGTGAATGTACACCTGTCCCTGACTATATGAGTGAGTGTACACCTGTCCCTGACTATATGAGTGAGTGTACACCTGTTCCTGACTATATGAGTGAGTTTACACCTGTTCCTGACTATATGAGTGAGTGTACACCTGTTCCTGACTACACTATATGAGTGTACACCTGTTCCTGACTATATGAGTGAGTGTACACCTGTTCCTGACTATATGAGTGAGTGTACACCTGTTCCTGACTATATGAGTGAGTGTACACCTGTCCCTGACTATATGAGTGAATGTACACCTATCCCTGACCATATGAGTGAGTGTATACCTGTCCCTGACTATATGAGTGAGTGTACACATGTTCCTGACTATATGAGTTAATGTACACCTGTCCCTGACTATATGGGTGAGTGTACACCTGTCCCTGACTATATGAGTGAGTGTACACCAGTTCCTGATTATATGAGTGAGTGTACACCTGTTCCTGACTATATGAGTGAGTGTATACCTGTTCCTGACTATATGAGTGAGTGCACAACTGTTCCTGACTATATGAGTGAGTGTACACCTATTCCTGATTATATGAGTGAGTGTACACCTGTTCCTGACTATATGAGTGAGTGTACACCTGTCCCTGACTATATGAGTGAATGTACACCTGTCCCTGACTATATGAGTGAATGTACACCTGTCCCTGACTATATGAGTGAGTGCACACCTGTTCCTGACTATTTGAGTGAGTGTACACCTGTTCCTGACTATATGAGTGAGTGTACACCTGTTCCTGACTATATGAGTGAGTGTACACCTGTTCCTGACTATATGAGTGAGTGTACACCTGTTCCTGACTACACTATATGAGTGTACACCTGTTCCTGACTATATGAGTGAGTGTACACCTGTTCCTGACTTTATGAGTGAGTGTACACCTGTTCCTGACTATATGAGTGAGTGTACACCTGTTCCTGACTATATGAGTGAGTGTACACCTGTCCCTGACTATATGAGTGAATGTACACCTGTCACTGACTATATGAGTGAGTGTACACCTGTCCCTGACTATATGATTGAGTGTACACCTGTTCCTGACTATATGAGTGAGTGTACACCTTTTCCTGACTATATGAGTGAGTGTACACCTGTTCCTGACTACACTATATGAGTGTACACCTGTTCCTGACTATATGAGTGAGTGTACACCTGTTCCTGACTATATGAGTGAGTGTACACCTGTTCCTGACTATATGAGTGAGTGTACACCTGTTCCTGACTACACTATATGAGTGTACACCTGTTCCTGACTATATGAGTGAGTGTACACCTGTTCCTGACTATATGAGTGAGTGTACACCTATCCCTGACTCTATGAGTGAGTGTACACCTGTTCCTGACTATATGAGTGAGTGTACACCTGTTCCTGACTATATGAGTGAGTGTACACCTGTTCCTGACTATATGAGTGAGTGTACACCTGTCCCTGACTATATGAGTGAATGTACACCTGTCCCTGACTATATGAGTGAGTGTACACCAGTTCCTGACTATATGAGTGAGTGTACACCTGTCCCTGACTATTTGAGTGAGTGTACACCTGTTCCTGACTATTTGAGTGAGTGTACACCTGTTCCTGACTATATGAGTGAGTGTACACCTGTTCCTGACTATATGAGTGAGTGTACACCTGTTCCTGACTATATGAGTGAGTGTACACCTGTTCCTGACTACACTATATGAGTGTACACCTGTTCCTGACTATATGAGTGAGTGTACACCTGTTCCTGACTATATGAGTGAGTGTACACCTGTTCCTGACTATATGAGTGAGTGTACACCTGTTCCTGACTATATGAGTGAGTGTACACCTGTTCCTGACTATATGAGTGAGTGTACACCTGTTCCTGACTATATGAGTGAGTGTGCACCTGTCCCTGACTAAATGAGTGAATGTAAACCTGTCCCTGACTACATGAGTGAGTGTACACCTGTCCCTGACTATATGAGTGAGTGTACACCTGTTCCTGACTATATGAGTGAGTGTACACCTGTTCCTGACTATATGAGTGAGTGTACACCTGTTCCTGACTACACTATATGAGTGTACACCTGTTCCTGACTATATGAGTGAGTGTACACCTGTTCCTGACTATATGAGTGAGTGTACACCTGTTCCTGAGAATATGAGTGAGTGTACACTTGTTCTTGACTATATGAGTGAGTGTACACCTGTCCCTGACTATATGAGTGAATGTACACCTGTCCCTGACTATATGAGTGAGTGTATACCTGTCCCTGACTATATGAGTGAGTGTACACCTGTTCCTGACTATATGAGTGAATGTACACCTGTCCCTGACTATATGGGTGAGTGTACACCTGTCCCTGACTATATGAGTGAGTGTACACCAGTTCCTGATTATATGAGTGAGTGTACACCTGTTCCTGACTATATGAGTGAGTGTTCACCTGTTCCTGACTATATGAGTGAGTGCACACCTGTTCCTGACTATATGAGTGAGTGTACACCTATTCCTGATTATATGAGTGAGTGTACACCAGTTCCTGATTATATGAGTGAGTGTACACCTGTTCCTGACTATATGAGTGAATGTACACCTGTCCCTGACTATATGAGTGAGTGTACACCTGTCCCTGACTATATGAGTGAATCTACACCTGTCCCTGACTATATGAGTGAGTGTACACCTGTCCCTGACTATATGAGTGAGTGTACACCTGTCCCTGACTATATGAGTAAATGTACACCTGTCCCTGACTATATGAGTGAATGTACACCTGTCTCTGACTATATGAGTGAGTGTACACCTGTCCCTGACTATATGAGTGAGTGTACACCTGTCCCTGACTATATGAGTGAATGTACACCTGTCCCTGACTATATGAGTGAGTGTACACCTGTCCCTGACTATATGAGTGAGTGTACACCTGTTCCTGACTATATGAGTGAGTGTACACCTGTCCCTGACTATATGAGTAAATGTACACCTGTCCCTGACTATATGAGTGAATGTACACCTGTCCCTGGCTATATGAGTGAGTGTACACCTGTCCCTGACTATATGAGTGAATGTACACCTGTCCCTGACTATATGAGTGAGTGTACACCTGTCCCTGACTATATGAGTGAGTGTACCCCTGTTTCTGACTATATGAGTGAGTGTACACCTGTCCCTGACTATATGAGTGAATGTACACCTGTCCCTGACTATATGAGTGAGTGTACACCTGTCCCTGACTATATGAGTGAGTGTACACCTGTTCCTGACTATATGAGTGAGTGTACACCTGTTCCTGACTACACTATATGAGTGTACACCTGTTTCTGACTATATGAGTGAGTGTACACCTGTCCCTGACTATTTGAGTGAGTGTACACCTGTTCCTGACTATTTGAGTGAGTGTACACCTGTTCCTGACTATATGAGTGAGTGTACACCTGTTCCTGACTATATGAGTGAGTGTACACCTGTTCCTGACTATATGAGTGAGTGTACACCTGTTCCTGACTACACTATATGAGTGTACACCTGTTCCTGACTATATGAGTGAGTGTACACCTGTTCCTGACTATATGAGTGAGTGTGAACCTGTTCCTGACTATATGAGTGAGTGTACACCTGTTCCTGACTACGCTATATGAGTGTACACCTGTTTCTGACTATATGAGTGAGTGTACACCTGTTTCTGACTATATGAGTGAGTGTACACCTGTCCCTGACTATAGTAGTGTTGAATGAATCGAAGTAATTTCAGGGAAAATTTGATTACATTTTCCCTGAATGGCAGTACCAATTTTTTTTTTAAATCATACTTACCACCTACGTTTGATCGCAAAGAGTCAGCCACCGCCACCTTAAATAAAGATCTTGCACAAAATCATGTGGGCCGACATGATGACTTCATCTCGGGCAGCACAAGATTACATTCTAGATCTTTAATCAAGATGGCTCTTTGAGATCAAACGAATTAGATAAGTATAATTTATATTTTTTATTTTACACTGTATTATTACTGTCGCAATCAGCTATAAACGTGGGATCTGAGATGCACAATAACAGGAGGCGGCGCACTACTACTACAGGCGGCGGCACCACTACTACAGGAGGCGGCGGCGGCACCACTACTACAGGAGGCGGTGGCACCACTACTACAGGAGGCGGCGGCACCACTACTACAGGAGGCGGTGGCACCACTACTACAGGAGGCGATGGCACCACTACTACAGGAGGCGGCGGCACCTCTACTACAGGAGGCGGCGGCACCACTACTACAGGAGGCGGCGGCACCACTACTACAGGAGGCGGAGGCACCACTACTACAGGAGGCGGTGGCACCACTACTACAGGAGGCGGCGGCACCACTACTCACAAAGAAATGCGCTTCATGACTAAGTAATTCGTTACAAAGCAAATTTTTTTGCAAAACTCGGCGAATCAACCAAATCAATTTTTTTTTTATACTTTTGTATATGAGTGAGTGTATACTTTTCCCTGACTATTTAAGAATGTACACCTGTCGCTCTCTGTAGTTGTGGGTGTATGTGCGGCAAGATCCTGAGGAGCTGGAGCAGATGATGGGAGTAGTAGTGGCCCTAATGAGATGTTTTGTCATAATGTCCCTCCCTCAGTCTGTTGTGATTAGTGCAGAGGAAAGGTAGTTTGCAAAATCAGGTTAGACGTAAATGATAAAAGGCTGTCTTTGCGTAGTGCTGAAGATAACTTGTGGTATATCCAGCAACATTAAGTACAAAGTTCAGTTTGTGTCACCAGATGAGTAGGCATGGTGGCTGGTTGTGTGGCAATTTAATGGCACTTGCAGGCAGTTGTTGATATAGGTGTCCAATGTGAAATGTAGGCTTGGTGTCTAGCCAGGTTGTTAGCAAGTTGATGGATGTCTGAGCCATAGACCCTCATCTTGTAGCAGTGTGTGTAAGACTACTTTCACACTCGCGTTTGGTGCGGATCCGTCATGGATCTGCACAGACAAATCCATTCAGATAATACAACCGCCTGCATCCGTTCAGATCTGTTTGTATTATCTGTAACATAGCCAAGACACATCCGTATTGAACACCATTGAAAGTCAATGGAGGACGGATCCGTTTTCTATTGTGTCATATTGTGTCATATTGACTTACATTGTGTGTCAGAACGGATTTGTTTGGCTCAGTTTGGTCAGACGGACACCAAAACACTGCAGGCAGCCTCCAAAGCGGAATGGAGACGGAACAGAGGCAAACTGATGCATTCTGAGCGGACCCTTTTCCATTCAGAAAGCATTAGGGCAAAACTGATCTGTTTTGGGCCGCTTGTGAGAGCCCTGAAAGGATCTCATAAACGGAAAGCCCAAACGCCAGCGTGAAAGTAGCCTAAAACTGTAATTTAACTGATCAGTCTGCTGTCTTCTTACACCGATGCTTTCTGGAAGCAGCATTCTGGATGCTGATGATTTCTCTGGAGTCAAGGTCTCACAGGAGAATAACATCTGGTTCTGAGGAGCAGGAGCTCAGACATCTGCTTTCTTTCCCTATGCTGCCTGAACAGGAACTCTGCCACCTGGCAGGAAGCAGGACCAGCCCACTCCTACCAAGAGGTGAGGAACAGGATGGTTAGCCCAGCTCCTGCCAACCATACCTCCCCTGCTGGAACATGTGGCCAAAACATGCAAATACATAACACGCCAGTACACAAGACTTAACTATATGTAACACCCCAGAGTTGTGTTACTACACTCCTCTACCCTGCTACTGTCTTCTAAGAGCTTTTACATTGTCATCTCATATGATTCTGCTCATGTCTTCACAAATGTACTTCTAAAACCATGTTAAATACAATTGTTTTCCTGTAATTTTCCAGGTTGACCAGCAGGTAGCAGCAATGCATTGGTAGGGTACAAGTCCCAGTTTAGTGAATCTAGGCTGGAATGGATTATTCCAGCTTAGCCCCCCTCTGTGGAGGTGTAGACTGTTCCCACATCCTGCAGCATGGTAGGAGAAGGAAGTTAGAGTCAGTGTGCCAGTCACCCCTGTTGGGGAAGGCTGTGTGATACAGTTCAAGAGATCCCCTGCATAGGGAATAAAGCCAGGATCTTGTCTCGGCTGAGACAATGATCACATCCCCAGCCTGAGAACCTTCAGACTCAGCTGGATGAGAAGAAAGCAGACAACCTCCAGAATTCCAGGAAGACAGAATCCCCTGGGAAACTATCTGTGAGTAAAGTCCAGAGACCTAGGAGAAGCCATATCCTCCTCAGCTAGTCTGTCCCCACAAAGCAGAGTTACAGTTAAAGCAGAAGATTAATTCCTGCCACAGTTACAGAGCTACCAAGCAGACGTCCTATCCTACAAGCTCCCCACATATCAAGCAGAAGCATTTATTCCCGCCAATGATTGCTAAAACCTGCTGGGACCAGAGACCAAAGCTGTATACTGCTTTGATACAAGTTATCTTCAGTAAAGAAATGATTGAACCTCATCTAAAGGTCTGGACATCATTCCTGCTACAAAAATCCTCTATTACTCCTACTATCACTACACTCAAATTTATTGCAAGTGAGCCAGGAGTCCAGCTGTACCCAGGTATGAGACACTGTTGACACAATTCTCACCACCTATAGAGACATTATAAGCCATTACACCACTCTGGCATTCCTAATCTGGGACGTGCGTTATAACACCTTGGAAGGGCTCGGGGGTAGTGCCCTGCGCATGCTGCAATTGGCGTCACGAACAAATTACAAACTATTAAATACCCATATCCTGGCCCACTGCATAAGAGGCGTCAGTGTACCCGTTCCTTGTCACTGCATATATACAAAAAACATGTGTAGATACCTCCACGTCTAGGGTAATACATATGCCTGTCCCTAAGTGTAAGAGCCAGAGTAAATCTGTTCTCTGACTGTGAGAGCGAGTGTATGCCTGTTCCTGACTGTAAGAGTGACTGTCAGAAATCAGTGCTGATCAGAGGTTTGTGCTTTTGTTGGCTGATGAATGCACAAACAAAACGTACTAAACACATTGTGCAGAAGACCAGAGACGTAGCTCCTCTTCTGGACACTTTACCTTGTCTGTGATACTATGGGCTGAAGATGTGATGCTCATGGGCAGACGTAAACTAGAGCTCTGGGATCAGTAATTGCTGCAGATGAGAGAAATCAATACTTATTTGTCACTTACGTGAAATTGGGATGGAGCACATGACTCTGCCACAGGACTGTTTACAGCATTTCTGGTCACCAGGACAGTCCTTGTCTCCAAAACATAATGGTTTATATATCTTTTCATCACACAAATCCAGATTATTAAAAACAGGACACGTCCCCGGCTTCACTCCTGGTAACATCAAATTAAAATAGAATAACATAGAGTAAATGCTGTATCACAAACACAGCAACATGAAAGAGGTACTCTGCTACATATGTATACTGAGAATTACATCCAGAAACATTGAGAAGTGGTACTGTGCAGTGTCCATACATACAGAATAAGAGCAGATACTGAGGATTACACCCAGTATACAGGACAGGAGAAGTGGTACTATGCAGTGTCCATATATACAGAATATGAGCAGATACTGAGGATTACACCCAGTATACCGGACAGGAGAAATGGTACTGTGCAGTGTATATATATATATACAGAATAAGAGCAGATACTGAGGATTACACTCAGTGTACAGGACAGGAGAAGTGGTACTGTGCAGTGTCCATATATACAGAATAAGAGCAGATACTGAGGATTACACCCAGTATACCGGACAGGAGAAGTGGTACTGTGCAGTGTCCATATATACAGAATAAGAGCTGATACTGAAGATTACACCCGGTATACAGGACAGAATAAGTGGTACTGTGCAGTGTCCGTTTCAAAGGTAAAGAAAGCTTTTCACACACTTGGAAATGATATAAGGGAGGTTGCATCAACTGTTTTATTCTCTGCAGTTTTGCCTGTGCATAACCTTCAGCATGACAGGAAGATGCACATTAAGGAATTCAATGTATGGCTTGGTGAATGGTGTCTGAACCAAGGGTTTGGCTTTGTGTCTCATGTTAGCTTTCGTTGGAATGGAAAAGAACTGTACAAGAAAGATGGTTTGCATCTTTCTCTCAAGGGAACAAATGTCCTCAGTGAACAGTTCAAAGTATTTGCTAAGGAGCATTTAAACTAGGAAAGGGGGCCAAAAGAGTGATAATCCAGCAGTCTGACTGCCCCCCGGAACAATGCCAGAAGATGCCAGGAGCACATAGGTTAAGAAGTGACAAGCTCAGAGTCTTGTCTACAAATGCTCGCATTTTAGGGAATAAGATCAATGACCTTGAGTCTATAATGGCATCTGAGAGTATAGATTTAGTGGCTGTTACTGAGACATGGTTCAATGGGAGTAATGCCTGGGATATAACAATACCAGGGTTCTCTCTATAGAGGAAAGACAAAGAAGGCAAGAAAGGGGTTGGAATGGCCCTGTATGTGAAAGATAGCATAAAATCTCATTTAATACAATTTAGCGAGACCAATTTAGAGTCAGTTTGGGTTACCTTGCAGCTTGATAATCATAAGGTAACTCGTGTGGGTGTGATATATAGACCACGTAGCCAAGTCAAAGAATTAGATGGTCTACTAGTTGAGGAAATAGCTACAATGACATTGAAAGGGGAAGTTATCATTATGGGAGACTTAAAGGGGTTCTGCACTTTCATTTAACTGATGATCTAGCTTCTGATCGGCGGGGTCCGACACCCAGGACCCCTGCCAATCAGCTGTTTGAGAAGGCAGCTGCGCTCCAGCTGCGCTCCAGCAGCGCCGCGGCCTTCTCACTGTTTACCGCCGGCCTACTGACGTCACGACTAGTATAAACTAGCGTGGGCGGGGCTTAGCTCTGTTCACTTGAATGGAGCTTAGCCGTGACCACACTAGTTGATACTAGTTGTGACGTCAGTGGGCCGGCGGTAAACAGTGAGAAGGCCGCGGCGCTGCTGGAGTGCCGCTGCCTTCTCAAACAGCTGATCGACGGGGGCCCGGGTGTATGACCCCCACCGATCAGAAGCTGATGATCTATCCAGAGGATAGATCATCAGTAAAATGAAATTGCAGAACCCCTTTAAATCTTCCTGATGTAAACTGGAAAACCAAAATAGCTAGTTCTGCCAGGAGTACAGATATTCTAAATTCCCTACTGGGATTATCTCTACAGCAAGTAGTTGAGAAGCCAACCCGGAAGGAGGCCATTTTAGATTTAGTATTCACAAGTGGGAATTTGGTATCTGATATTACTGTAGGGGAAAGCTTGGTATCTAGTGATCACCAGTCAGTGTGGTGTACTATAAGTACAGTGACTAAGTCAAACCACACAAAAACTAAAGTTTTAGATTTGAGAAAAACTGACTTTTCTAAAATTAGACTAGTGGTATACGAGTCCCTATCAGATTGGAACAGTTTCAATGGAGTCCAGGAGAAATGGGACTACTTAAAAGTGGCACTAATGAAGGCAACAGAAGATTGCATTAGGCTTGTCAGTAAAAGCAAAAAAAGGAAGAGACCACTGTGGTACTCAGCAGAAGTGGCCAAAATCATTAAAAACAAAAAGATAGCATTTAGTAATTATAAAACAAAACAAAACAAAACGAGGATGACAGCCAAATTTATAAGATTAGGCAGAGAGAGGCCAAACAAGTTATAAGAGCTTCTAAAGCACAGGCAGAAGAGAAATTAGCTCAGTCAGTGAAAACAGGCAATAAGGCATTCTTCAGATACATAAATGAAAAAAGGAAACTAAAACAAGGAATTACCAAATTAAGGAGAAGTGGTACTGTGCAGTGTCCATATATACAGAATAAGAGCAGATACTGAGGATTACACCCAGTATACAGGACAGGAGAAGTGGTACTGTGCAGTGTCCATATATACAGAATAAGAGCAGATACTGAGGATTACACCCAGTATACAGGACATGAGAAGTGGTACTGTGCAGTGTTCATATATACAGAATAAGAGCAGATACTGAGGATTACACCCGGTATACAGGACAGGAGAAGTGGTACTGTGCAGTGTCCATATATACAGAATATGAGCAGATACTGAGGATTACACCCAGTATACAGGACATGAGAAGTGGTACTGTGCAGTGTCCATATATACAGAATAAGAGCAGATACTGAGGATTACACCCAGTATACAGGACAGGAGAAGTGGTACTGTGCAGTGTATATATATACAGAATAAGAGCAGATACTGAGGATTACACCCAGTATACAGGATAGGAGAAGTGGTACTGTGCAGTGTCCATATATATATAGGATAAGAATTATACTAGGATTTAGCGATAAACATTGAGTACTATAGAGATCCCTTGCAATATAGATTGTCCTCAGTCTTCTCCACTTACCATCATCAGTAATGGGTACAAGGTCACTTTGTGATGAGACATTTCCTCCGCAGAACAGAAAGAGCAGAATGATTGAGTTGGTCGCTGGGGTCATGTCTGATGTTTACTGGAGATATGATGCATCTAGAGCTTGTTGGTTTATATACATGTAGGAGGGAGCTGATACTGCGTGGTTCTTGGACCATGAGCCACTAATATTATAATTAGGGACTTTCAGATGTGTCCAACTTCTGGATCCTGGTGTTCTGTTCCTCATCATGTTCCTTCTTCTGCAGAATGCTCCTATTGTGAGTACACTTAGCCTGTGGCCATATTCTCCATCATCCGGATATATTTATCTACTTATGATGTCATCTCAAGGAAGTGACAAAAGCTTCAGGCAACGATGGAAGTCCAATGTGGATTATAAAAATCCTGATGAAGCTGCAGATCATGCCAACTCAAATATTTGGATACAAAGTGAACTTTGAAAAAATTAACTCAGTCAATTGAAATGATCTCAGTCAAAACCACACATGTCATCACCCACAGTTCAGGATACTTCAGGGTAGAATGTAAACGTCTTAATCTTTTTGTGTTCTTGAATAAAGGTTATGGGACATATTTATGAACAGTTTTGCATAAGACAAGTGGCCTACAATTGTTGGAGCAGTAACGCTATACTTTAAAATGTTCTTGCTAGTTTTCAAAAGGAGAATAGAAAAGTGAGAGAGTCTTACCTTCCAGTGGAGTGTCGTTCCATGGCCGGTCAGATTAACTATGGTCTACTCCAGAAACTTGCGTAAATTTGCTCCCAGATCTAAACGAGCTTATACTGTAAGCTGGTGTAGATTTCAATTTCTGCCATAAGGACTGCCAGGAATTGTGCATATTTCTTTAAGACTGGAGATTGGACCCTTTTAAAGTATAGCTTTTATTTAGTTTTATTTAAAAAAGCAAAAACATATAGACACCCTCTGGTAACCGGGTATCCAAAATATATAACAGGACGAGATGTTGCCCAGCTACCACCGTGAAATTGGTGAAAAAAATAATAATAATAAATACGATAGGTGTAAATTCCAGGGGCGTTGATGACAATAGTCGGAGGTTGGGGAATTGGATAGAGGATAGGGCACCTTACTGTGGGTACTGGGGATGATTCTCTCCATGTACCCGCCCTAAGATAATCCTCTGCCCAGGGATGAACCCTGATGGTGGGATCACCCTGTCCCCGTGCCTATCCTGTCTTGCCCTGTACAGCCCTGTACATTTGGAATTTATTACACAGTTCTTGATGTCAAATTTTTACCCCGACGCGTTTCCCCACTATGGTTCCTCAGGGGGTCAGTTACTGGATGATAATTGTTGAGAGTAACAACATGGATCAAAAAAACAGGATAATAAAATAGATAATGTTTGGTATAGTTACTATGTCCTGGTAGATCCCATGGGGCAGGCCATTTAGGGGAGGAGAGAAAAAGACTCACACAGATTCTCCTGATGAGAAGAGATGAAACAAGAGAAAAAATATAGTAAATAAAACCATTATTGGTATTTTACTTACAGAGGTACCTAGCTCTTTGTATCCCAGGGTGAGGAGAACTTACAGGTGAGGTGCCCCCTGGTGTCTGGACTGCCGCCTGCCGAGCTTGATGGGGCAGTGAGGCATCCCTGTGTTCATTTAATTTAAATAAGCGTGCGGGCGCGCCTTTCCACCACCGGGAGCAGAATATCCGGTGTGTGGAACGCACGCTGTCCGCAACTTCCGGTTTCCTGGAACGCAGGCATCGCTTCCGGTCTGCTGAACCGCAGACGTCATTTCCGGTTTCGCGATGCTCAAACGTTCAGGCTTCTCTCTGGATGATACAGATGTGGGTAAGGTGCATGAAGGTTTGGCACCAAGTTACCCTCATAGAAGTTAATTTATTGAGACGCTCTATGACACAGGGGTAATGAAAATAGGAGTTGGGGATAATTTGGTCTAATATATTTGAATTATGACAAATTAAGGTGTATTTCACAATAAGTCGCTACATAACACTACTCTCAATATGTAATGTAACCGGAGTTGCTTAGTTATATACATCATCCCCACATATGCCCAAATTAGATGGAGCCCTACTTTAATATAGCACAGCAAACAATTGGCAGGACATGATTGCTTAAAGGTTGTAGCTTCTCTGTTCAGGGGATACGTAGTTTGAGGTTGACGTTATCCCCCGAGCAGAGCAATGAAAATTATTAAGATAAATTAAAATATTTAGACTGGGTAGAGCATGGTATAACTCAAACCCTTATGATATAGTTCATTGAGTACATTGTGTACTCATGACCAGTTCAGACCGTTTTTATATGCTTAAAGGGTCGACCCATAGTGTCCGGTGTGAATTCCATCACACAAAACTGTGGCCTCTACCTAGACCAGGTACTAAAAGAATTTGTGGTGTCTCTAGCGTCTTACACACGGGACACCATGGACTTTCTGAAAAAAACTGAGTCCCTGGGTATCGAACCCTCTTGTTTACTAGCTAGCATTGATGTCGAGTCCTTGTATAGCAGTATCCCACATGATAAGGGCCTCCTCGCAGTCACTTGCTATCTAGGCACAAGAGGAAATCACTTCCAGGACCATAACCATTTCATCCTATCCCTACTTGATTTCATTCTAAAACACAATTTTTTCCTGTTCAGTGGGCGGTTCTACCACCAGCTCAGGGGGACGGCCATGGGGTGCCCTTGTGCCCCCACATATGCCAACCTCTTCCTGGGCTGGTGGGAAGACAATATCGTCTTTCCGGGCCACCATACTTGGTGGAGCGAGAAGGTAGCCTTCTGGACGAGGTACATCGATGATATTTTTGTGCTCTGGAATGGAAGTAGGAGAGAATTCGATGATTTTATTAATGTCCTGAACATTAACGACATAGGCCTCAAATTCACGTCTGAGATACATGAAGACTGCATTAATTTTCTGGATGTGACAATACGTAAACAGGGTGAAAAACTGACCAGTACAATTTTCAGAAAGTCAACAGCAACAAATTCAATTCTACATTGGGGAAGCCACCACCCCATTCCACAAAAAAGAGGTATTCCCAGGGGACAATACCTGAGGATTCGCAGGAACTGTTCGGGTCTAACCGACTTCCATTGTGAATCCAGGAAACTTTATAAAAGAATGACAGACAGGGGGTACCCTAAGACTATATTAAGAAATGCTTTTCAGCAGGCCTTAGCAACGGACAGGGAAACGTTACTTATCCCCAAAACACATGGGGAAGACAGTGGGGCAGAGACGCGTCTTATCTCCACCTTTGACATGGCCAATACTGAAGTAAGAGCCATCCTAAATAAATACTGGCCGATTCTACAGATGGACATGAGTGTCGCTAAGAGCATTTCACCTCACCCAAGTATAACCTACCGAAGGGGCCAGAGCCTCAGAGATAGGCTGGTACACAGCCACTACCTACCCCCATCTCCACCGGGAACGTGGCTTGATCGTCGTCCCATCGGCATGTTCAAATGCGGGACCTGCAAAACATGCCCGTTTATCGCCACAGGCAAGACCATTACATGTTCGGCTACCCAAAAGGTGTTCAACATCCGGGATTTTATAAACTGTAAAAGCAGAGGGGTAATTTATATATGCCACTGCCCCTGCCCTAAGGACTATATTGGAAAGACCTGTAGGGAACTAAGGAAAAGGGTGGGGAAACATATAAACGACATTAAGAACAATAGAATTACACCAGTGGCGAGTCACGTACACGAATATCACTCGGGGGATCCCCGCTCACTTAGCTTCTCGGCATTGGAACTTGTACCCATGTCCCCGAGAAAAGGAGACTGGGACAACAAGATTCTGCGGAAAGAAGCAGAATGGATTTACAGATGCCGGTCCCAAGCCCCTGTTGGCCTCAATGAACGACTGACCTTCACCTGTTTTTTATAAAGCTTTTACACCTCTTAATAATATTGTTTTTGGAAATCAAGTAGGGAAATAATACAGTCCTGGAATCTCTGCTCTTCACATCCACCTCTATATTCCTTGAGCATATAAAAACGGTCTGAACTGGTCATGAGTACACTATGTACTCAATGAACTATATCATAAGGGTTTGAGTTATACCATTCTCTACCCAGTCTAAATATTTTAATTTATCTTAATAATTTTCATTGCTCTGCTCGGGGGATAACGTCAACCTCAAACTACGTATCCCCTGAACAGAGAAGCTACAACCTTTAAGCAATTATGTCCTGCCAATTGTTTGCTGTGCTATATTAAAGTAGGGCTCCATCTAATTTGGGCATATGTGGGGATGATGTATATAACTAAGCAACTCCGGTTACATTACATATTGAGAGTAGTGTTATGTAGCGACTTATTGTGAAATACACCTTAATTTGTCATAATTCAAATATATTAGACCAAATTATCCCCAACTCCTATTTTCATTACCCCTGTGTCATAGAGCGTCTCAATAAATTAACTTCTATGAGGGTAACTTGGTGCCAAACCTTCATGCACCTTACCCACATCTGTATCATCCAGAGAGAAGCCTGAACGTTTGAGCATCGCGAAACCGGAAATGACGTCTGCGGTTCAGCAGACCGGAAGCGATGCCTGCGTTCCAGGAAACCGGAAGTTGCGGACAGCGTGCGTTCCACACACCGGATATTCTGCTCCCGGTGGTGGAAAGGCGCGCCCGCACGCTTATTTAAATTAAATGAACACAGGGATGCCTCACTGCCCCATCAAGCTCGGCAGGCGGCAGTCCAGACACCAGGGGGCACCTCACCTGTAAGTTCTCCTCACCCTGGGATACAAAGAGCTAGGTACCTCTGTAAGTAAAATACCAATAATGGTTTTATTTACTATATTTTTTCTCAGGTTGCATCTCTTCTCATCAGGAGAATCTGTGTGAGTCTTTTTTTCTTTTTTTTTTCTTTTTTTCTCTCCTCCCCTAAATGGCATGCCCCATGGGATCTACCAGGACATAGTAACTATACCAAACATTATCTATTTTATTATCCTGTTTTTTTGATCCATGTTGTTACTCTCAACAATTATCATCCAGTAACCGACCCCCTGAGGAACCATAGTGGGGAAACGCGTCGGGGTAAAAATTTGACATCAAGAACTGTGTAATAAATTCCAAATGTACAGGGCTGTACAGGGCAAGACAGGATAGGCACGGGGACAGGGTGATCCCACCATCAGGGTTCATCCCTGGGCAGAGGATTATCTTAGGGCGGGTACAGGGAGAGAATCATCCCCAGTACCCACAGTAAGGTGCCCTATCCTCTATCCAATTCCCCAACCTCCGACTATTGTCATCAACGCCCCTGGAATTTACACCTATCGTATTTATTATTATTATTTTTTTCACCAATTTCACGGTGGTAGCTGGGCAACATCTCGTCCTGTTATATATTTTGGATACCCGGTTACCAGAGGGTGTCTATATGTTTTTGCTTTTTTAAATAAAACTAAATAAAAGCTATACTTTAAAAGGGTCCAATCTCCAGGCTAATACTCACTTATACGGACACTTATACTATTGTTTATATTTAATTCTATTAGAATTCCATATTTCTTTAAGAGGCTTGTGCCTCTTAATAAATTTGTCACATTATGCACTGAAGGTCTTTACACTAAGACTAGTATGTGCAACGCTAGTCTTAACATGTCTTCTCCACTCTGTTTCTTTGTTAATGCAATTTTTTTTTATAGGTCCCATCAATATCGGGCCAATTATTAACGTTAGATTCAGAGTCCTGCAGTAATAAGAGTAAATCCTCCTTTACATGGGCCAACTGACAAGACAGTTATCAGGAATGAATTGCTTGTTCCTGATATTTGCCTGTTTATCATAGGAGATACAGTAAGTGCTGTTTTTACAAGCAGCAGTCATTTCATCTGTATGGGGTCGAGCGATCATTACTATGTGTATTACTGCATTACTTATACCCATACAGTGATGACACCTTCAGAATTCTATGACCTGTCCAGCAAACACACAGCCACTTCCAGAGTAGACATCTAAATCAGCAAGAGCTGAAGAACTTGCCCTATATCACCCCTATCACTACAGGTGCCCTGTCTACATCAGAATAGCCACCTATATAAGGGCGATCAGATCTACATAGGAACTTAGTTAACCCGAATGGTCCCTGCAGGTGGTATGGAATTCTAAATTTTATTCACCAGTTATTTGCTTGCCCCTGATGCAGGAGCTATAGGACTTTAAGGAAGACTTCAAGCAACTGAGCTAACAGTGGCGTTGCAAGGGGGGTGCGGGCCGCATCAGTGATGGGGGTGACACCAGCAGGGCCGGCATTTACGAATCAGTCATTTGTATTGCCGACCTCAGGAGAGATGTGTCTGGGATTCGAACCCACGACCTCTTCCTGTGTCCCGCCCTGTATGTCCAGTGCTTGTGGATTCTAATGTCAGAAAAGTTTCTGCTGGGATTCAAACCCACAACCTTCTGTATCAGAGGCAAAGCACCTAACCACACAGCCATAAGAGATGCATTGACACTGATTGAAAAAATATGAGACTTCAAGTGTACATCTATACACATGACTGCTGCCCTAACGCACCCAGCACTTCTATATCTCTATATGACAGCTGTCCCAGCACACTCAGCTCTGCTATATCTCTATATATGATAGCTGCCCCAGCACACCCAGCTCTGCTACATCTAATACACATGACAGCTGCACCAGCAGACTCAGCTCTACTATATCTCTATATATGACAGCTGTCCCAGCAAACCCAGCTATGCTACATCTATACACATGACAGCTGTCCAAACACACCCAGCTCTGCTACATCTATACACATGACAGCTGCCCCAGCACACTCATCTCTGCTATATCTCTATATATCTATCTACTGTATAGCAATACTTAGAGATATATAGATGTAGCAGAGCTGGGTGTGCTGGGGCAGCTGTCATATATAGAGATATAGTAGAACTGAGTGTGCTGGTGCAGTTGTCATGTGTATTAGATGTATCAGAGCTGGGTGTGCTGGGGCAGCTATCATATATAGAGATATAGCAGAGCTGAGTGTGCTGGGGCAGCTGTCATATATAGAGATATAGTAGAGCTGAGTGTGCAGCTGTTATGTGTATTAGATGTAGCAGAGCTGGGTGTGCTGGAGCAGCTATCATATATAGAGATATAGCAGAGCTGAGTGTGCTGGGAAAGCTGTCATATAGAGATATAGCAGTGCTGGGTGTTTTAAGGCCGCAGTCATGTGTATAAATGTACACTTAGCCAGCTATAACAGTAGAAGTCTCATATTTTTTCATGTAGTGTCAATGCATCTCTTATGGCCGTGTGGTTAGGTGCTTTGCCACTGATACAGAAGGTCGTGGGTTCAAATCCCAGCAAAAACTTTTCTGAAATACAAGCACTGACTCCATATATGGACATACAGGGCGGGACACAGGAAGAGGCTGCATCGCATCGCATCTCTGACATGGAGTATAAGTGTTTTTTTTTTTTTAATGCCCGACTGTTACTGCCATGGGGGGAGCGGGAGGCACTTGATACTGGCACATGGGGGGAGGGGGTTGGCACCTGATACAGCCTACACTGTGCCACACAATATACAGTATACCTCTACACGGCACCACACAAAATACTGTATACCGCTACACTGTGCCCTACAATATACAGTATACCTCTACACTGTGCCACACAATATACAGTATGCCGCTACACTGTGCCACACAATATACAGTACACCTCTACACTGTGCCACACAATATACACTATACCTCTATATTGTGCCACACAATATACACTATACCTCTATACTGTGCCACACAATATACAGTATACATCTACACTGTGCCACACATTATACAGTATACCTCTACACTGTGCCACACAACATACAATATACCTCTACACTGTGCCACACAATATACAGTATACCTCTACACTGTGCCACACAATATACAGTATACCTCTACACTGTGCCACACAATATACAGTATACCTCTACACTGTGCCCCACAATATACAGTATACCTCTACACTGTGCCCCACAATATACAGTATACCTCTACACTGTGCCACACAATATAGAGTTTACCTCTACACTGTGCCCCACAATATACAGTATACCTCTACACTGTGCCACACAATATACAGTATACCGCTACACTGTGCCACACAATACACAGTATACCTCTACACTGTGCAACACAATATACAGTATACCTCTACACTGTGCCCCACAATATACAGTATACCTCTACACTGTGCCACACAATATACAGTATACCGCTACACTGTGCTACACAATACACAGTATACCTCTACACTGTGCAACACAATATACAGTATACCTCTACACTGTGCCCCACAATATACAGTATACCTCTACACTGTGCCACACATAATACAGTATACCTCTACACTGTGCCACACAATACACAGTATACCGCTACACTGTGCCACACAATGTACAGTATACCTCTACACTGTGCCACACAATATACAGTATACCGCTACACTGTGCCACACAATGTACAGTATACCTCTACACTGTGCCCCACAATATACAGTATACCTCTACACTGTGCCACACAATATACAGTATCCCTCTACACTGTGCCCCACAATATACAGTATACTTCTACACTGTGCCACACAATATACAGTATACCGCTACACTGTGCCCTACAATATACAGTATACCTCTACACTGTGCCCCACAATATACAGTATACCTCTACACTATGCCCCACAATATACAGTATACCTCTACACTGTGCCACACAATATACAGTATACCTCTACACTGTGCCCCACAATATACAGTATACCTCTACACTGTGCCCCACAATATACAGTATACCTCTACACTGTGCCCCACAATATACAGTATACCTCTACACTATGCCCCACAATATACAGTATACCTCTACACTGTGCCACACAATATACAGTATACCTCTACACTGTGCCACACAATACACAGTATACCTCTACACTGTGCCACACAATATACAGTATACCTCTACACTGTGCCACACAATATACAGTACAGTAAAAAGAAAGACGGTCCAGCTTCACTGAAAAATACTTGAGGCTTTATTTAATCCCGTGCAGATAAAAACCAACGTACAGCAATGCAGAAAATCGACCGGTTTCGGATCACTATAGATGCGGATCCTTAGTCATGATGTGCATCAGTAGGAGGTGAAGTCGAGACTAAATAGTGAACTACCTGGAACAGGTGATCGCAATCAGGTACAGGACACACCTCCTGATGACATCCTCCACAAATAAAGTACATAACAATTACAACATGCCAAAAAACATAGAAAGTAAGATAAAATTTACAATTTACAATAATAAAAAGGAAGTAAAAATATTAGTAACGTAGAATAGTATCATGACGCCTGTTCAATCCTGACGGTATCCGTGAGCCTAATTTGAAGATCCAGAAGCACTCACGATTGAGCAGCTTTTTCTTGTGATCACCGCCTCTGCTTGGTCTGTTAACCCTCTCCACTCCTTGTACTGACATGCTATCTGTAATACCATTGTGGACCGCAGCGAAATGCAGACTTGCGGCAGAAACATTTTTTTATTTTAGCATGGGGTACATCAGAGATATGACGGCAAATTTCGAACTTTTAAGCAGTTTGATGTGCACCCGACGTACTGTAGATTACACAGAGAACATGTTATGCAGTATACCACATATGTGGTGTTGCAGTTAATGTATTGCTGAATGGTGTGATTACTTGTAGACAGAATATGTGGGCCCATCCTCATATGTGAGCAACATGTACATCTTTTATGTCCACATTTAAAATTACCTATGTGTCTCAGCCAGGTAGGCTGGGACCCAGGTTTATCCTGGTAAAGAGAGGGGCTCACCATATTAGCTAAAGTAGCAGCACGTCGGGCAACACATCTAACACCGCTTTTTACAACATCACCCCAGACTTGGTCATATTTGAGAAGATGAAAATGTCTTTTGACAATGTTACATATTTGTGAGTATTCACAGCTATAACTCGTAGAAAAAATCACTTGCTTCTCTTTATGGCCAAGCTTGGGCTTATTGTTAGGGAAAATTAGATTGTCCCGAGACATAGTGGAAACCATATTCTTTGATCGGTTTAAAAGTCTGCTGGGATAATTCCTCGCTAGGAGACGGGTGGTGACAGTATTCATTTCTTCAATACAGGTTTCACTGAAGGAGCAATTGCGCAAAGCGCGGATATATTCACCCCTAGGGATGTTATGGACAGTGTGTGCGGGATGACAGGATCCCGCATGCAGGATGGTGTTTCCTGCAGTTACTTTTCTATACGTGCGACTCTGCACACGGCCATCCCCCACGTCCCCCACAAACACAAATCCAAAAAGGATATTAGGGTCTTATGAGAATTTAGCGAAAAACGTAAATTGCAATTATTGGCATTGAGGAAGGATCCGAATGATGGTACGGCCGCCACATCCCTCTTTATACATAAAGAGGGATCCCCATGCGCCCTATAGTTTCGGGTATTGGGTCTTTCTCAGAGAATCTGTCATCCTGGGTGGACAGTATGTTGCAGCCACTGGTACAGTGTATTCCTGGTTTTCTGAAGGACACTGCTTCAGTCTTACAGGCCTTCCATTCCTTTCAGTGGTCCTCTGATCTTTCTTGGATTTCGCCTGATGTCGCTTCTCTGTACACGGCCATCCCCCAGGATCTCGCCATCATCTCTCTGGGTTGGTTTTTGAGTCTCTATTCTGATTTCTCATCACCCTTTAGAGATTTCCTCTGCGAAGTTGTATTATTCCTTATGCAGCACAATTACTTTATGTTTAATGGGAGGTTTTTTTCTCCAATGCAGAGGAGTCTCTATGGGGGCCCGTTTCTCACCATCGCTTGCAAACATTTATATGCCATGGTGGGAACATTATTTTCTTTTCTCTGATTCCAACCCATGGAGTGGATCCGTCCGGTGGTACGGTCGCTACATCGATGACCTGCTCTTTGTTTGGTCGGGCGATGTGGCGGCCGTACCATCATTCGGATCCTTCCTCAATGCCAATAATTGCAATTTACGTTTTTCTCTAAATTCTCATAAGACCCTAATATCCTTTTTGGATTTGTGTTTGGTGGGGGACGTGGGGGATGGCCGTGTGCAGAGTCGCACGTATAGAAAAGTAACTGCAGGAAACACCATCCTGCATGCGGGATCCTGTCATCCCGCACACACTGTCCATAACATCCCTAGGGGTGAATATATCCGCGCTTTGCGCAATTGCTCCTCTAGTGAAACCTGTATTGAAGAAATGAATACTGTCACCACCCGTCTCCTAGCCAGGAATTATCCCAGCAGACTTTTAAACCGATCAAAGAATATGGTTTCCACTATGTCTCGGGACAATCTAATTTTCCCTAACAATAAGCCCAAGCTTGGCCATAAAGAGAAGCAAGTGATTTTTTCTACGAGTTACAGCTGTGAATATTCACAAATATGTAACATTGTCAAAAGACATTTTCATCTTCTCAATTATGACCAAGTCTGGGGTGATGTTGTTGGTGTTTGATGGTGTTTCCTGCAGTTACTTTTCTATACGTGCGACTCTGTACACGGCCATCCCCCACCAAACACAAATCCAAAAAGGATATTAGGGTCTTATGAGAATTTAGAGAAAAATGTAAATTGCAATTATTGGCATTGAGGAAGGATCCGAATGATGGTACGGTCCTCTTGTGTGTCCACAAGAGGACACAGTTTTAAATTAGAGGGGCAAAGGTTTAAAAGTAATATCAGGAAGTATTACTTTACTGAGAGAGTAGTGGATGCATGGAATAGCCTTCCTGCAGAAGTGGTAGCTGCAAATACAGTGAAGGGGTTTAAGCATGCATGGGATAGGCATAAGGCCATCCTTCATATAAGATAGGGCCAGGGGCTATCCATAGTACTCAGTATATTGGGCAGACTAGATGGGCCAAATGGTTCTTATCTGCCGACACATTCTATGTTTCTATGTTTCTATGTACATGTTGCTCACATATGAGGATGGGCCCACATATTTTGTCTACAAGTAATCACACCATTCAGCAATACATTAATTGCAACACCACATATGTGGTATACTGCATAACATGTTCTCTGTGTAATCTACAGTACGTCGGGTGCACATCAAACTGTTTAAAAGTTCGAATTTGCCGTCATATCTCTGATGTACCCCATGCTAAAACAAAAAAATGTTTCTGCCGCAAGTCTGCATTTCGCTGCGGTCCACAATGGTATTACAGATAGCATGTCAGTACAAGGAGTGGAGAGGGTTAACAGACCAAGCAGAGGCGGTGATCACAAGAAAAAGCTGCTCAATCGTGAGTGCTTCTGGATCTTCAAATTAGGCTCACGGATACCGTCAGGATTGAACAGGCGTCATGATACTATTCTACATTAATAACATTTTTACTTCCTTTTTATTATTGTAAATTGTAAATTTTATCTTACTTTCTATGTTTTTTGGCATGTTGTAATTGTTATGTACTTTATTTGTGGAGGATGTCATCAGGAGGTGTGTCCTGTACCTGATTGCGATCACCTGTTCCAGGTAGTTCACTATTTAGTCTCGACTTCACCTCCTACTGATGCACATCATGACTAAGGATCCGCATCTATAGTGATCCGAAACCGGTCGATTTTCTGCATTGCTGTACGTTGGTTTTTATCTGCACGGGATTAAATAAAGCCTCAAGTATTTTTCAGTGAAGCTGGACCGTCTTTCTTTTTATTGGAATCTGCTGTGCGCCTAAGGTTCAGGGCGAGGTCCGGGCTCCTGGCTTCCTGTGGATAAGCGCGACATCTTCCAGTGTTGCTCCTAATATACAGTATACCTCTACACTGTGCCCCACAACGTACAGTATACCGCTACACTGTGCACACAATATACAGTATACCTCTACACTGTGCCACACAATATACAGTATACCTCTACACTGTGCCACACAATATACAGTATACCTCTACACTGTGCCCCACAATATACAGTATACCTCTACACTGTGCCCCACAATATACAGTATACCTCTACACTGTGCCCCCCAATATACAGTATACCTCTATACTGTGCCACACAATATACAGTATACCTCTACACTGTGCCCCACAATATACAGTATACCTCTACACTGTGCCCCACAATATACAGTATACCTCTACACTGTGCCCCACAATATACAGTATACCTCTACACTGTGCCCCACAATATACAGTATACCTCTACACTGTGCCCCACAATATACAGTATACCTCTACACTGTGCCCCCCAATATACAGTATACCTCTACACTGTGCCACACAATATACAGTATACCTCTACACTGTGCCCCACAATATACAGTATGCCGCTACACTGTGCCACA
Organism: Bufo bufo; assembly: GCF_905171765.1. NCBI lineage: Eukaryota > Metazoa > Chordata > Amphibia > Anura > Bufonidae > Bufo > Bufo bufo. Next base: position 20,141,760 of record NC_053392.1, on the reverse strand, counting down.
CAATACACAGTATACCGCTACACTGTGCCACACAATATACAGTACACCTCTACATTGTGCCACACAATATACAGTATACCTCTACACTGTGCCACACATAATACAGTATACCTCTACACTGTGCCACACAATATACAGTATACCTCTACACTGTGCCACACAATATACAGTATACCGCTACACTGTGCCCCACAATATACAGTATACCGCTACACTGTGCCACACAATGTACAGTATACCTCTACACTGTGCCACACAATACAGTATACCTTTACACTGTGCCCCACAATATACAGTATACCTCTACACTGTGCCACACAATATACAGTATACCGCTACACTGTGCCACACAATATACAGTATACCTCTACACTGTGCCACACAATATACAATATACCTCTACACTGTGCCCCACAATATACAGTATACCTCTACACTGTGCCCCACAATATACAGTATACCTCTACACTGTGCCCCACAATATACAGTATACCTCTACACTGTGCCCCACAATATACAGTATACCTCTACACTGTGCCCCACAATATACAGTATACCTCTACACTGTGCCCCCCAATATACAGTATACCTCTACACTGTGCCACACAATATACAGTATACCTCTACACTGTGCCCCACAATATACAGTATACCTCTACACTGTGCCACACAATATACAGTATACCTCTACACTGTGCCCCACAATATACAGTATACCTCTACACTGTGCCCCACAATATACAGTATACCTCTACACTGTGCCCCACAATATACAGTATACCTCTACACTGTGCCCCACAATATACAGTATACCTCTACACTGTGCCCCCCAATATACAGTATACCTCTACACTGTGCCACACAATATACAGTATACCTCTACACTGTGCCCCACAATATACAGTATACCTCTACACTGTGCCCCACAATATACAGTATACCTCTACACTGTGCCCCACAATATACAGTATACCTCTACACTGTGCCCCACAATATACAGTATACCTCTACACTGTGCCCCACAATATACAGTATACCTCTACACTGTGCCCCACAATATACAGTATACCTCTACACTGTGCCCCCCAATATACAGTATACCTCTACACTGTGCCACACAATATACAGTATACCTCTACACTGTGCCCCACAATATACAGTATACCTCTACACTGTGCCCCCCAATATACAGTATACCTCTACACTGTGCCACACAATATACAGTATACCTCTACACTGTGCCCCACAATATACAGTATACCTCTACACTGTGCCACACAATATACAGTATACCTCTACACTGTGCCCCACAATATACAGTATACCTCTACACTGTGCCCCCCAATATACAGTATACCTCTACACTGTGCCACACAATATACAGTATACCTCTACACTGTGCCCCACAATATACAGTATACCTTTACACTGTGCCACACAATGTACAGTATACCTCTACACTGTGCCCCACAATATACAGTATACCTTTACACTGTGCCACACAATGTACAGTATACCTCTACACTGTGCCACACAATGTACAGTATACCTCTACACTGTGCCACACAATATACAGTATACCTCTACACTGTGCCCCACAATATACAGTATACCTTTACACTGTGCCACACAATATACAGTATACCTCTACACTGTGCCCCCCAATATACAGTATACCTCTACACTGTGCCACACAATATACAGTATACCTCTACACTGTGCCCCACAATATACAGTATACCTCTACACTGTGCCACACAATATACAGTATACCTCTACACTGTGCCACACAATATACAGTATACCGCTACACTGTGCCCCACAATATACAGTATACCGCTACACTGTGCCACACAATGTACAGTATACCTCTACACTGTGCCACACAATACAGTATACCTTTACACTGTGCCCCACAATATACAGTATACCTCTACACTGTGCCACACAATATACAGTATACCGCTACACTGTGCCACACAATATACAGTATACCTCTACACTGTGCCACACAATATACAGTATACCTCTACACTGTGCCCCACAATATACAGTATACCTCTACACTGTGCCCCACAATATACAGTATACCTCTACACTGTGCCCCACAATATACAGTATACCTCTACACTGTGCCCCACAATATACAGTATACCTCTACACTGTGCCCCCCAATATACAGTATACCTCTACAATGTGCCACACAATATACAGTATACCTCTACACTGTGCCCCACAATATACAGTATACCTCTACACTGTGCCACACAATATACAGTATACCTCTACACTGTGCCCCACAATATACAGTATACCTCTACACTGTGCCCCACAATATACAGTATACCTCTACACTGTGCCCCACAATATACAGTATACCTCTACACTGTGCCCCACAATATACAGTATACCTCTACACTGTGCCCCCCAATATACAGTATACCTCTACACTGTGCCACACAATATACAGTATACCTCTACACTGTGCCCCACAATATACAGTATACCTCTACACTGTGCCCCACAATATACAGTATACCTCTACACTGTGCCCCACAATATACAGTATACCTCTACACTGTGCCCCACAATATACAGTATACCTCTACACTGTGCCCCACAATATACAGTATACCTCTACACTGTGCCCCACAATATACAGTATACCTCTACACTGTGCCCCACAATATACAGTATACCTCTACACTGTGCCCCCCAATATACAGTATACCTCTACACTGTGCCACACAATATACAGTATACCTCTACACTGTGCCCCACAATATACAGTATACCTCTACACTGTGCCCCCCAATATACAGTATACCTCTACACTGTGCCACACAATATACAGTATACCTCTACACTGTGCCCCACAATATACAGTATACCTCTACACTGTGCCACACAATATACAGTATACCTCTACACTGTGCCCCACAATATACAGTATACCTCTACACTGTGCCCCCCAATATACAGTATACCTCTACACTGTGCCACACAATATACAGTATACCTCTACACTGTGCCCCACAATATACAGTATACCTTTACACTGTGCCACACAATGTACAGTATACCTCTACACTGTGCCCCACAATGTACAGTATACCTTTACACTGTGCCACACAATGTACAGTATACCTCTACACTGTGCCACACAATGTACAGTATACCTCTACACTGTGCCACACAATATACAGTATACCTCTACACTGTGCCCCACAATATACAGTATACCTTTACACTGTGCCACACAATATACAGTATACCTCTACACTGTGCCCCCCAATATACAGTATACCTCTACACTGTGCCACACAATATACAGTATACCTCTACACTGTGCCCCACAATATACAGTATACCTCTACACTGTGCCCCACAATATACAGTATACCTCTACACTGTGCCCCACAATATACAGTATACCTCTACACTGTGCCCCACAATATACAGTATACCTCTACACTGTGCCCCACAATATACAGTATACCTCTACACTGTGCCCCACAATATACAGTATACCTCTACACTGTGCCCCCCAATATACAGTATACCTCTACACTGTGCCACACAATATACAGTATACCTCTACACTGTGCCCCACAATATACAGTATACCTCTACACTGTGCCCCCCAATATACAGTATACCTCTACACTGTGCCACACAATATACAGTATACCTCTACACTGTGCCCCACAATATACAGTATACCTCTACACTGTGCCACACAATATACAGTATACCTCTACACTGTGCCCCACAATATACAGTATACCTCTACACTGTGCCCCCCAATATACAGTATACCTCTACACTGTGCCACACAATATACAGTATACCTCTACACTGTGCCCCACAATATACAGTATACCTTTACACTGTGCCACACAATGTACAGTATACCTCTACACTGTGCCCCACAATGTACAGTATACCTTTACACTGTGCCACACAATGTACAGTATACCTCTACACTGTGCCACACAATGTACAGTATACCTCTACACTGTGCCACACAATATACAGTATACCTCTACACTGTGCCCCACAATATACAGTATACCTTTACACTGTGCCACACAATATACAGTATACCTCTACACTGTGCCCCCCAATATACAGTATACCTCTACACTGTGCCACACAATATACAGTATACCTCTACACTGTGCCCCACAATATACAGTATACCTCTACACTGTGCCACACAATATACAGTATACCTCTACACTGTGCCACACAATATACAGTATACCGCTACACTGTGCCCCACAATATACAGTATACCGCTACACTGTGCCACACAATGTACAGTATACCTCTACACTGTGCCACACAATATACAGTATACCGCTACACTGTGCCACACAATATACAGTATACCTCTACACTGTGCCACACAATATACAGTATACCTCTACACTGTGCCCCACAATATACAGTATACCTCTACACTGTGCCCCACAATATACAGTATACCTCTACACTGTGCCCCACAATATACAGTATACCTCTACACTGTGCCCCACAATATACAGTATACCTCTACACTGTGCCCCACAATATACAGTATACCTCTACACTGTGCCCCCAATATACAGTATACCTCTACACTGTGCCACACAATATACAGTATACCTCTACACTGTGCCCCACAATATACAGTATACCTCTACACTGTGCCACACAATATACAGTATACCTCTACACTGTGCCACACAATATACAGTATACCTCTACACTGTGCCACACAATATACAGTATACCTCTACACTGTGCATCACAATATACAGTATACCTCTACACTGTGCCACACAATATACAGTATACCTCTACACTGTGCCACACAATATACAGTATACCACTACACTGTGCCACACAATATACAGTATACCGCTACACTGTGCCACACAATATACAGTATACCGCTACACTGTGTAGTCTGTTCTATAAGCACCATTGTTTTGTGGCGGCGGACAGAAAATAATCTGGAAGTGCCCCTCCCGAGACCAGGCTCTGACTGCGAGGGGGCGTCTGCTGAGCTAACGGATGCCCCCTATGGCAGTAGCACCCCCATAGCCCCATATATGGCTAAAAAATTATTGCTTCGGGGGGGGGGGGGGGGGTGACACCATTTTGTATCGCATCGGGTGACACCAGCCCTAGCAACGCCACTGTGAGCTACAGAGTGGGTACGGTGGCCGCCATGGTGAAGTCTGAGTTGGCGGTTTACCACAACCTGGGCAACTCCCAAGCTCATCTTAACTCCCTCTACAACCTAATAGAAGACCAGGATAACGTCGGAAGGCAGAATAACTTAAGGCTTAAAGGCTTCCCTGAGTCCATACCGCCTGACGTCATTATGGAGACAGTCACGTGGTTCTATGCAGAATTTTTGGGCGCATACCTACAGATGTAGTAGAGTTAACACTCATGCTTTATGAGACGTGTTATCTAAACTAAATGCGTTAAGCAAACACCTTCAATTGCTTTTCAATGGCTTTTGTTTCAAGATAACGTGATGAGTTAAGAGTTTGTGCGTTAACCCTGCTACATCTGTACCAAAAGATCTTGCTTTAGACAGAGTACACAGGACCTTGTAGCCCACCCCCTTCCCCCCACAAACCTCTGAACCACCAAGGGATATTGTTTGTAGGCTGACCAGTTTCCAACTTAAAGTACGGATCCTGAATGTCGCCTGATCAACCTCACATTTTACTTATGAAGGTACGCATGTTACAATATATCAGGACTTATCCCCAATGACACTAAAGAAAATACAAGCTTTGAAACCATTTTTGGACATTTTAAGTGATAAAAAGTTAGTTTACCATTGGCGTTATCTGTTTGGACTGCTTTTTAACAACCTTGACAGGCAACTACTTGTGAGGGCCCACACCGATCTCAAAAGGGTTTATGAGTACCTGGAAATTGAAGATATGAATATGACCGATTGGAACCTGTTCATGACCACATCGGAGCTACCACCTCTCCCTGTAAAACGTCTTGGTCTCCTGCTGAACAGGGGAGACCCCAAAGGCAAGAGAGAAAAATGAATAGGCTCACTCCTCACAAACCGCCTATTGAATAGGACTGAGAGATGTTCATGCTAGTTGGTTTCTACTCTTAGACTATGGATGTGGTAAACACTTTAGTTCTGTCTATTCTGTTGTGATGCACCAACCCCACTTCTATTGTTTTACTAACAGTCCCTTGATAGCCCATATTATCACAGTGATCCGCTCCCGCAAGTCGGTACAGTAGATTACAGTCTACGTCTTCCCTATTACCTTCGTTATCAGCGAATGTGACTGGCATGTGCTATGTTTTACAATACGCCTTCCACTTATCCAGTCTTCTCCCCTGGGCAACCCAAATGCAGCTTCTTTACTTTGTGTTACAGATGTGCAGGAGATATTTGCTATATGGGCCTTCTCATTTGCTTTTTTCTGCTTTCCCTTCTGTTTATTATGGCCACACTTAAGATGTGTTCCATTAATGTCCGGGGGTTGAATGTACCGGCCAGGAGGAGTCAGATATGCGCATTAATGAAGAAACACCATGTGGACGTTTTGCTACACATTTTAAATGAGGACATATACCCCGACTAAGCCATCTGGTTTATACCCAGTTGTTCCATAGTACAGCGCCACACTCTCCTACTAAAGGTACCAGCAAACATCTCCCCTTGGTGGTACTCTCAACCCTAGCGGACGACAAGGGTACTGTAGATAGATCTTTCTTAAAGGTATGGTGGGTACTCAGATGTACACGTTTGGAAATGTTTATTCACCGAACACCACTCAGGCCCCTTGGCTTCGCACCGTTCTAGCACTATTTCAGAAGTTTGTAGAAGGTATTGCACTTCTTGGAGGTGATATCAATGTGGCACTTTATCCACACACAGATTAATCAACCGGTACCTCTGCTATATCACATAAAGCTCTTAGATATGTTTGTATCTCCCTAGCTAGAGCAGGACTGGTGGATGTGTGGGTATTAATTTTATTCAACAGCACATTCGTCCTACCGAAGATTGGATTTCATATTTGCACCCCAACGATGTTGCCCTACTGTATAAAGGCCTCGATAGGGTCTTTACTCCTATCAGATCGGGTCCCAGTCTTCCTACAATTCCAGCTGAAATCTGTATCTAAACCCGAAATGATCTCGAGGCTCAATGAGTTATTACTACGCAACCAGCATAATATTAAACAGATCCTGGGGAAGTTACTTTTTCCTATAGTGTGCAAGTGCGACCACCACTAATAGATTGCAGGGTGGTCTGTAACCATGGAAACGAGCAGTGTTTAATGTGATGAAAAAATGAAACCAGCCAGCAAAGGAAGCAATATGGATAATAACTAGAGATGAGCAAATCTTAAAAAAATTCGATTCGCCGTTTCGCCAACTTTTTAGGGAAAAATTTGGTTTGATCAGAATATATTTGCGGCAAATCGCATTTAAAAAACTTCTATTTCCTGGCTGGAGGGAGCCTCTACAGTGGTGTAGAACACTGTGCCTTGCAGTAACACGCATAGGGAGTCTGCTGTGGTAGTGAAATTATACTGTGAGTCAGTATGACATGCAGATGACAGGGGTCACTCTTAGAATCACTGCATACTTCATTATTTGGGCAGTCACGGGGCCAAAACTGAACCAATAACTCAGTTTTAAGTATGAACTCAGCCTTACAGGTCGATGTTAGTGTAAAGAAGAAACGCACTCCTTTTACACCATCGTCAGCTGATTCCACATAGATGTCTACAGAACCTGTTCTATTAAACGCTTATACAAGTAGAGCCCCCGACAGAGTGGAGAGGGTGTCAGCAGTAAGTTTGTGTTGACGTCACTGATTATTTTTCCCTTCCTCTGATCCGTCAGAACAATAACCCACAAAAAATGGATCCTGTCTGTGGAGCATCTGCCTTCACTCGGTCAGCATTTGCTCAATAATCCATCAGTATTGCTAATGCCAAAAAAAACTGGAGTGGATCCAAAACAGAGATGACACGTGAATGGAATATTTGCATGTTTTCTGTGTTTTATACCCACTCCTGCTTTTGGCTACCAAATCATAAGCCAATTCTGATGGGACCATACAGGCCTTACAGCCGCTACACAGACAGGATCCATTGTGCGTCTAATTTTTCCTTCCTTCTGACAGATCAGAAGAAAGGTCAAATAAATGATGATGTCAGCCAGGCGGAAAGGCAAAATAGTGGCTCAGTCATGAAGTGGGGAGGGTGGTAGCAGCATAAGGAGGCCACAGAGTTGCACAATGACAGAGTGTGGAGATGGCAGCAGCAGAATCAGGAGGAGGCAACAGAGTGGCAAGGTGACATAGTATGGAGGTGGCAGCAGCATAAAGAGACCACAGAGTGGCCCAATGACAGAGTCTGGAGGTGGTGGCAGCATCTGGAGACCACAGAGTGGCACAATGACAGAGTCTTAAGGTGGCGGCAGCATCAGGAGGCCACAGAGTGGCAAGGTGACATAGTGTTGAGGTGGCAGCAGCATCAAGAGGGCACAGAGTGGCAAGGTGACATAGTGTGGAGGTGACCACAGCATCAGGAGACCACGGAGTGGCAAGGTGACATAGTGTTGAGGTGGCAGCAGCATCAGGAGGCCACAGAGTGCAAGGTGACATACTGTGGAGGTGGTAGCAACATCAGGAGGCCACAGAGTGGCAAGGTGACATAGTGTGGAGGTGGGTGGCCATATCAGTACCCGCTGAAGATGGTGGGTGAAAGAAGGAGCACTTGGCATCAGATGTGTGGCATCAGGCGGGTGGCGGCATCATAATAGTAGCAGAGGCATGTAGCCAGAAGAAACCGATCTCTTTTGTCAAAGTGTTGGTGTGGCACCATGGATGATCTAGTCTGATGCATCAGGAATTGTTGGGTGGAAATCCTGGCTGATCCACGCCTGATTCATCTTGACAAAGGTCAGTCTCTCTACATTTTGGATGGACAGGCGAGTTCTTCTTGGGGCAACTATAACCCCCTCTGATGCCACACTACTAGCCGGGCAGGACAGCTTTTCCAGGGCAAACTCGGCCAGTTGTGGCCACAAATCCAGTTTGGCTGCCCAGTAGTCCAGCGAATCTTCAATGTCGGCTGGCAGGGTGTTGTCCAAGTATGCCACCACCTGCTGGTTCAGGTTCTGCTCCAGGTCTAGATGCTGCTGCTGGTGAGTAGTTTCTTCACTAGGCGGGTGAAGAAAGCTGCTCATCAGCAACTCTAGACTCAGGCTCCTGATGATGGAGCTGATACTGCTCCTGCCACCCCACCCCTCCCCAGCAGCCATGGCTGTGGAACGTGAGCGCAGAGGGACCTCCCTCAGCCCTGAGAAAGGATGGACGATGGTGCAGATAGCCAGCGGCAAACTGACTACATAGGATGTCTCTATAGTAGTTCAGTTTGTCCTCCCTCTCAGCAGGTGTAAAAAAAGGCCCCCATTTTGGACCAGTAGTGAGGGTCCAAGAAGGTGGAGAACCAGAAGTCATCCCTCTGCCGAATGCTGACAATTCAGCTGTCAGCAAGTGAGCATGCAGCGGGCCATTTGCGCAAGTGCACCCCTTGCCCCTCAAGAGGTATCTACGATTATATGTCCCTCAAATAAAGCTAGTAGTCTTGGCGCCAGTTGCAGTTAAGCAACGAGGACTTGGAGTTCCCTTTGCAGATGTTATTGGTGGAACCCAGGGTGTAGAAAGGCCTACAGTGTCTCTGTAGATGTTATAGGCACGTGTCATGGTGCTCCTACCTGGATATCCATTGATCCCAGACGTGGTGTAGTCTGAAGCAAGTGTAAAAGGGGGTTGTTGAACTTGGGTGATGAATAAGTAGAATAAATGGAGTCCAGACATTGTCGTAACATAGAAAAAAACAGCTTTACTTGGCATAAACTACATCAAGGAACAATCTTTCAACTTGATCTTGGTCATCAGCAGGTATTGGCATAATCTGGCAGGCAAACACTTCTCTGCAACAATCTCACCTCCGTTATGCTGTAGCTCTCTCGGCTCTGCTATGCTTGGCTGGCTTAAATAAGAACTCTTCCTCTTCTGCTGGAACTTAGTATCACGGAACAGCGGATGTGGACCCACCGTGCCACTGACTAGCAATACTCCAGAGGGGCGTGACTAAGCGACTACCCAGATTTCACTAGAGCCCCTGATGGTGAGGATAGGCCTGACCGTCGGTAGTTGCCAGGGGCTACTCTGGAGCGTAAACCAGTCATTGACAGCTGGTCCAGGCAGACCAGGAGGTACCTGCAAATATAGGGTCATTACCAGGAGGAATAAGACTGGAACCGGACGATGATGCAGAGACGTAGTCAGGATGAGCAAAGGGTCAGGGCAAGTGTCACAGGAGCAAAGTCAGACAATCCAGGTTGGTAACAGGAGAGGCGATGCAAGCAGGCTGGGATAGGAGATAAATGAAGTCCAGGAACGAAGCACGAAGTCAGGAGCACGAGTGGTAAGCAAGCTCATTAGCACAAGATAAGGACCTTGACTCTAAGGCATCTGGGAAGAGGGCTGAGCCACTAAAGTACCTGCAGGAGAGCCAGGATAGGTTAACGAGATCACCTGACACAAGTCAGCCCCGCCCAGGGAGTGATGCGTACTGCACAACAAAAGCTGAGTTCAAGCAGTGTTCAGGTTAAATGGAAGTTGTGGAGCGGAATCTACAAAGTAATACTAACCACACAGACAGAGCCCAAAGCTGCAGCAGAGACAGGGAAGCACAGACCACTAATAATGGATGAGCACGGTAACCGGAACCGCGACGGTAATAAGCTTAGGTTAGCTGTAGTCTGTCTCTTACTTTATCTTTAATCCTAGGAACTTCTTCCTGGCTTCAAGCTCTCTTAGCTTGGAGGTTAAGGGAATGCGAGCCCAGGATAGGACAAGCAACCATGTAGACTACAGCAGCTGGGCCTCTGGGCCTAGCAGAGCAGGCAGTGCTCTGCTAGCCAACACATGACCAATCCCCAGGAGGGGTTAGGCTAGACTGACCTACTGACTAACTAAACTCCTCCCTCTCTAAAGAGGGCTGGAATGGAACCTGAAGTATCCTCTCCAGGAAACTATCTCTGCACAGATTTGCTGCCATCTCCTGGCGAACCAGGCACATTACACGTGAACATTAGTTTTGCAAGGGAATACATACACACATTGCAAGCAATGGCAATAAATATGAATGATGACATAGGATCACACATCACAGATAGTGGGGGTTACAAAAGGAGGTGGTAATGGCACTCTGGGTCATTATATTCCCCGGCACTTAAGAGGCAAGCCGCCCTCGGCTTGTGCTTAGGGTATGCAAAATATAGATACCAATATATATATATGCTCTCAGGGTACCAAATAAATATAAAATGCTGCATACAAAGACTGAAATTTGTTACTATCCGATATAGCAATGGCATTGGCTACCAAAAGGTCTCTCTGCCTTTGTGAGTAGGGTGTCCGTTAACAGTTTCCCTCTCAGGTATAACCAGAGAACCAAAACAGTGTGCACTAAGCGCTCATTATTACTGACTATACTTTGAGTATTGTCCACCAATACCAAAGAAAGCACGGGGGTGTCTTTACTCTGTAGTCCCACCATTATGCAATGAAAACGCCCGCAAACAGAAGGGTGACTTTATCCTGTATTCCCTTCTAACAACAAGACCTAATTATGCTTTACGCTTCTTCACCTTGGTGAATGAAACAGGTAGCAAAATATTTTTCCTAAGCTGGTGCACTAGGCCTTATGATATTGAGGATTAGTCATATTTAAAACACTCCAATAATTCAGGAGGAGTAAAATTTTCTACTTTAATTCCAGAGATACATAATAGCAGCTGGTCACCCTTAATGGTGTTAGATTTGCTTGGAACATAACCACTTGGTCTACAACCATTAGTTTTACATGTACTCAACTTAGGGCTCTTTCACACTTGCGTTGTTCTGTTCCGGCATAGAGTTCCGTCGTCGGGGCTCTATGCCGGAAGAATCCTGATCAGGATTATCCCCATGCATTCTGAATGGAGAGAAATCCGTTCAGGATGCATCAGGATGTCTTCAGTTCCGGAACAGAACGTTTTTTTGGCCGGAGAAAATACCGCAGCATGCTGCACTTTTTGCTCCGGTCAAAAATCCTGAACACTTGCCGCAAGGCCGGATCCGGAATTAATGCCCATTGAAAGGCATTAATCCGGATCCGGCCTTAAGCTAAACGTCATTTCGGTGCATTACCGGATCCGACTTTTAGCTTTTTCTGAATGGTTACCATGGCTGCCAGGACGCTAAAGTCCTGTTTGGCATGGTAAAGTGTAGTGGGGAGCGGGGGAGCAGTATACTTACCGTCCGTGCGGCTCCCAGGGCGCTTCAGAGTGACGTCAGGGCGCCCCACGCGCATGGATCACGTCATCCATGTGCATGGGGCGCTCTGACGTCATTCTGGAGCGCCCTGGGAGCCGCATGGACGGTAAGTATACTGCTCCCCCGCTCCCCACTACTACTATGGCAACCAGGACTTTAATAGCATCCTGGGTGCCATAGTAACACTGAACGCATTTTGAAGACGGATCCGTCTTCAAATGCTTTCAGTTCACTTGCGGTGTTACGGATCCGGCGGGCACCTCCGGCAAATGGAGTGCACGACGGATCCGGACAACGCAAGTGTGAAAGAGCCCTTAGCACACAACCACTTGGTTGAGAACCATTAGTTTTAATTGTACTGAGAGGCAACCATAATGAGCAAAGTGATGTTAGAGCTGCTTGGAACGTACCAGACGTCCTCAGGGTCAGTCCATAATACTAAGCAATATATAAAGTGCTTAATATCTGGTGATCTAAAAATAAAGTGCAAACATTGTCCATACAATAGTGCATATAAAATATCACATTGTGGTACGTGCAAGAGAAATACTCAATGGGCACAATACTTGAACGTTGCTGAAAATGTAAAACGTTAGTGCAAAATAGATGAGGCACATTTTTTATGTAATACAACAGTGCAATAAGGCAATAGAGTCACTTTAGAGTCTCTTTCTTCTGTTCTTGAAGACAAGGTGAATTACACAGTAGAATAAATGGAGTCCAGACTTTGTAGTAACATTGAACACAGCTTTACTTGGCATAAACTTGATCAAGGAACAATATTTCAACTTGATCATGGTCATCAGCAGGTATTGGCTGGCATAATCTGGCAGGCAAATGCTTCTCTGCAACAATCTCAGCTCTGCTATGCTGTAGCTCTCTTGGCTCTGCTATGCTTGGCTGGCTTAAATAGGAACTCTTGCTCTTCTGGTGGTACTTACGTTAGCTGTAGTCTGTCTCTTACTTTAGCTTTAATTCTAGGAACTTCTTTCTGGCTTCAAGTTCTCTTAGCTTGGAGGAAAGGCAATGCGAGCCCAGGATGGGACAAGCAACCATGTAGACTTCAGAAGCTGGGACTCTGGGCCTAGCAGAGCTAGCAGTGCTCTGCTAGCCAACACACGATGATTCCCCATGAGGGAGTAGGCTAGACTGACCTACTGACTAACTAAACTCCTCCCTCTCTAAAGAGGGCTGGAATGAAACCATAAGGTTCCTCTCCAGGAAACTATCTCTGAACAGATTTGCTGTCACCTGTTGGCGAAACAGGCACATTACATGTGAACATTAGTTTTGCAAGGGAATACATACACACATTGCAGTCAATGGCAATAAATATAAATAATGACACAGGATCACTCAATACAGATAGTGGGGGTTACAAAAGAAAGTGGTAATGGCACTCTGGGTCATTACACAAGTGATTCAGAGGGACTCCCTGCCTCCATCTCCACTGCATACTGCCACGGTGTGTCTGGGTCCTCTGCCTCATCTTCCTCATCGCCCTGTAGCTCCTATGGCAACTCCTGCTCCTCCTCTCCTGTCCCCTGTGAAGAAAAATCACCCATTTCGCTACACCTTGCTTGTGCTCCAATGTCCTCCTCCTCCAGTTCAGCCCCCACAGGGCTCATGTGGCCGTGAGATCTATGCGCCACATCTCCAGTCCCCTGACCAGCCAGATTTACCAGCATCTGTTCCAGGACATGAATTGAGTGGAATTACATCATTTATCCTGTAGTCCTGGCAACTGACAAATAACGTGGCCTCCTCAAAGGGCCTGAGCAAACGGCAGGTGTCACGCATGAGCTGCCACTTGCTGAAATCGAAGTTACACAGGGGAGTACTCCTGTCCACTTGGATCATCATGAAATCGTTTATGGCCTTTCTCTGTTCGTACAGTCGGTCCAACATATGGAGGGTGGAATTCCAACGGGTGGAAACATTGCATATTAGCCTATGCTGGGGGATGCCGTTCTGCAGCTGCAGCTCAAGGAGGGTGTGCTTTGCGGTGCACGACTGGCTGAAGTGCATGCAAAGTTTCCTGGCCATTTTTGAGATGTCTTGCAGATGGGTGGAAGACTTCAGGAACCGCTTGACAACCAGATTGAACACAGTTCCTCCCCTGTGTAACTCTGTTCGCCCAGGCAAACGAGGTGCAGGACAGCATGACACCGCCGTGCCCTGCACATATGGTATGCTGGAGGGGCACTGTGAATTGTCCCTGCAGTGGAGGCTGAAGACACGGTGGAAGATGAGAAGGCAGCGGTGGATATTGTCGCAGGACCAACGGCGTGAGAACGTGGAGGCGGAAGCGGCGTCACCTGGGCAAGTTGCTGGTGTGGCTGTGCAGGAACCACATTCACCCAATGGGCTTGGCTGCGGAGCCTTGACTGCCTGAAACCAGGTGTGTGCCACTAGGTGATGCTGAGGTTGGTGTGGCTGGCTGGACCACCACATCGGAGCCACAGTTCTCCCAGGCCACTTTATAGTGACTCTGCATATGTTGACGCGGGGCCGTGGTTCCAACATTGGCACCCTAGCCACGCTTCACCTTCTGCCAACAGATTCTACATATGGCCACGTTCACCTACTCCGGTGGCTTAACAAAAAACTGCCACACCGCCAAGTAGGTGATTTTACCCCCAACACTACGCACTGACTGACTGCTACCACCGCCGTTTACGTGAACCCGTGCACCACCACTTTCCAAGCAGGTAGGCTCCTGCGAAGCGGGTGGTCTAGCCTGGGCATGTTTGGCTACCGACCTCCCACTGCTGCCACCCTGCTGAATCCCGGCAACGCTAGTGACTTGCTGGCTCTGCCGCTGCCTCTTGGGCAAGCTGCTACCCTTTTCTCCCAATGATGATGAAGCCCCTAATTCATCCGGCTCCCAAGTGCGATCAGCTACATCATTATCTTCAAGTACTGTCTGCACAGGGCCTGCTCCTGGGCCATGCCAACTAAGGGTTGTGTTTGACGAACCCACCGACTCTTGGCTGGGGGTGTTTGATGTCACTCGGGACGAAGTGGATGACCGAGTCAACTATTTAAGAACCACTGGGTTGCTGGTCAAGACACGACCGCTAGATGCCCCCGGGAGCTCAGGCCTCTCGCTGCGACTCCTGCTGCCACGCCCACTTACTCTGCTGCGACGTGTGCCTGCACCAGAAACATTTAGTCTGTAATTTTCTCACTTCACCACACAACGACTAATAAGCACTTTCTTTTTTTCCACTAATACACGCCAAAAAGGGCAGTAATTTACTCACTTCATCACACAACCACAAAATACTTTTTTGTGCCACTAATAAATACAGATTTCACAGGGAGCATGCATGGGCATCTGACGTGAGACGCTGGGCTTCGCCCCCCCTCATTCTCTCTGAAAGTTGCAGTGTTAGGCTACTTTCACACTAGCGTTCGGAGCGGATCCGCCTGATGTTTCATCAGACGGATCCGCTCCGATAATGCAGACGTTCGCATCCGTTCAGAACGGATCAGTCTGCATTATAACTTAGAAAATTTTCTAAGTGTGAAAGTTGTCTGAGCGGATCCGTTCAGACTTTACATTGTAAGTCAATGGGGAACGGATCCGCTTGAAGATTGAGCCATATAGGGTCATCTTCAAGCGGATCCGCCCCCATTGACTTACATTGTAAGTCTGGACGGATCCGCTCGCCTCCGCACGGCCAGGCGGACACCCGAACGCTGCAAGCAGCGTTCAGGTGTCCGCTCACTGAGCGGAGCGGAGGCTGAGCGCTGGCAGGCGGATGCATTCTCAGTGGATCCGCCTCCACTGAGAATGCATTGGGGCCAGACGGATGCGTTCGGGGCCGCTCGTGAGCCCCTTCAAACGGTGCGCACGAGCGGACACCCGAACGCTAGTGTGAAAGTAGCCTTAACAGGCCATGTGATGGTGGTGTATGCCGGGGAAGTCGAGACGCTGAAAGCCGAGATGGGCCAGAGAAGGGATTAGATTCCTTTGCGGTGAGATGGAGGCACGCTGTCCTTTTGTTCGGATGCAGTTTATTATGTGTGGCTGTGTCTTTTCTGGATCGGCGTTCTGAGGGCAGGATTGCATGTGGGGAGGATGCCCTGAGGGAGTGTGGCCAACGAGCTGTTGCTGGAGGCAGATGGAGGAGATCTTCAGTCGGAGTGCAAGCAGAGCTGATAGAGGTATTTCTTGGAGGTTGGAGAAGTCCCCTGAGTGATGTTAGAGGTGGCAACCGGAGGCAAATTGTGGGGCTTTCTAAATGAGTGTGAAGGAAAAGAGAAACCTTGGACTTCACTAACTGTATATCTCCCTCCTTTCTCCCTCCTAACAAAATGATGATATGTGTTTATTAATGAATGTGGGAAGATGTTTTCTAATTGCCTCCTTTTGAATGGAGGATTATTCCAGCTCTGCCAGCTTTAACAAAATTAATTTTCCCAGCTATAAACCCGTTAACGCTCTTCCCTTAATGCACTAACCCTGCCTTTAACTATTACGGCTATTGTGTGACTTTAATTTTTAATTATTGAATGCTGGAATAAGACTGTACCATCATGAGAAACAGGATTACTTAAGATTTCCCAGCCTGGATTAAGGAATTTTTTGTCTGCAACTAACTCATTAACCCTTTGTTCTCATTATATTAACTTTGCAATCGTTAAACCTTTTTAACCCCTAATCTATAGACAGTGAATGTGAGGGAAAGTCAGAATATAACATCTGGACTTTTCTAATAGTGTTCTGCTGTGAGACTGAGAACGACTTTTGGTGTGTTTGGACACTGGCATTTACAGTAAGTTCCAAATTGGTATCTATGGGGATTTGTGGTTGATTGTTTGAAATTTTTCAGCTTCTAAAAATGCTGCAGAAAAAAAGAAAGGAGCAGTTGGGCCTCAATAAAAATAGGAGATTTGGAACTGGGATAGAGACCAGAAAAAAGCAAAATGTATTAAATAAATATTTGGTCTATACAACCCCTACATCGACATCTGTTGATACTGGTAAAGAGTTAACATAGGGGTGGACTTTGCAATGAAAGAAAATGTATCCCTAAATGATACCGAAGTAGAGGAATTGCAGGATATAACAGCAGAAACTAATTAGAAAATGGTTAAGGAGACTTTTCATGTAATGACTAGACTTGAAGATGTAATTGGAAAACTGGTTTCTCAGATTGGTTTAGTTCAAACAGATGTAGGTTTGATTAGAGAGGATTTGGGAAAGGTGAGAGAACGATTGCAGGACATGGAGTATAGAACATCAGCAGTAGAAGATTTAACACACAAACTAGAGAAGTAGGTTGCTTCCCTAAAAATAATAAAGGTGGATATGGAACATAAAGTAACGGAACTGAAAGATAAGGCAAGGGACCTAACCTGAGATGCCTAGGAATTCCAGAAGGGGTAGAGGGCTCCAATTATGGATAAATGGTTTCTTGAGAATTGTACAGATGGAATTCTCTCCAATTCATTTGATATAGAAAGAGCTCATAGAGTATGGAGTAAAAAGAAAATACCAGGGGAGCACCCAAGACCAATTCTAGTTAAGTTTATTCTTTCCAAAGACAGGGACGCTATCCTGATAGAATCTAGACCTTCGGATACATTTCAGATAGATGGTCTAAAAGTAAGATTCTTTCAAGATTATTCAGCCGCTACTAATGATCGTAGAAGGAAATATGTGGAGATAAAAAGGAGACTGAGATCAGCTGGTCTCAAATATGGGTTGTTATTTCCGGCTAAAATACGGGTGAAATATCAGAATAATACTTTCTTTTTTCAATCACCTGACGAGGCTAATGAATAGGCAAAATGAGAGGGTGGGGGGGGGTGTAAAGAGTAATATGCATGGTTTTGGAGCTGTCTCTCTTTTTATAAAGGGGAGCACTATGGGGGAGATAGGAGGGTGGGATATGTCTTGGGGAGAGAGACAGGGGAAGGTTGCGAGGAGGAGGTTTCTTTCTTTTTTTTATTTTCTTCCCCATTCTAGATGTTAAGGGTAATATCATTTAATGTGAGGGGCTCAAGAGAGAGAATAAAGAGATATGCTATTATGGACTGGTTGAGGAGGTATATGCCAGCGATCATCTGCCTGCAGGAGACCAACTTGGATGGGGATTCTGTAAGGTGGGTGGAGAAAAAATGGGTTGAGGTTGGAAATCCTTCTACATATGCAACATACTGTAGGGGTTTGTCCATTTTAGTTCACAATAAAGTAAAGTATTGGTAATATGTGGCATGTAAGGCGGGTGACCGTGGCAGATATCTCTTCTTACAGTGTAATATAAATGATATGCAAGTTGTTATAGCGAATATTTATATTCCTCCTCCATATAATCCTGATGTGTTATATGATTTACATAAATATATGCTGGATAGTCAAGAATGTATTTTGATTGCAGTAGGAGATTTTAATGCAGTGTTGGATCCAGTTAAGGATAGACTTTGTAATAGAAAAAAGGTATTTCATAACACAACCTGGCCAACTTGCTAGCTGAGTTTGATTGGGTAGATGTCTAGCATTTATTGAATTGGGCGGATAGAACTTATTTTTGTTATTCAAAAACACATCAAACTTGGTCTAGAATTGACTTGGCCATTGAAAATAAAAAGTTATTAGGGAAAAATATATTAAAAATAAAATATGTTCCTATGGCCCTATCAGACCATTGTGTGCTTATTCTGGTTGTTGAACTCTCCCATGGGCATGATCCTATACTGTTTAAGTTTAACCCCCATTGGTTAACATTTTTACAAGATAAGGAAGATATTAAAATTCTGTTAAATAGAGATTCAACAAGTAAACAAATAATTTGGGATAAAATGAGAGGAATTCTGATTATTAAGTTGAACTATTGGAAAAAAAGAGTGAGGGAAAAAACAAAAATTGCAGATCAGAAGTTAGAAGAGGCAAGAAGGAGTTATACAGTAGATTCTACAGAAGAAAATTTGAAGAAATGGGAGGAGGAACAAGAAAATCTAAGAGCTATATATATATGGAGAAATCCCAAACAGTATTATTTTTTCAAGGGGTTAAATTTTCTTCAGAGGGAGAGAAAGTTGGGAAGATTCTAGCTAATATTGTGAAAAGCCAACAGAAATAAATTATGGATAGGGAATATAAGAAATGATAAGGGAAAAACGGTAAACTCTCCGCAACAAATAAGTGGGGTCTTTTGGACCTATTATCAGGATTTCTATAAGTCCAAAGTATTATATGAAAAAGATAGTCTACTGCATTTAAGAAATTGACACCAAATCAGATAAATTATTTGGAAAGGGAAATTCAGTTGGAAAAATTAGAAGGGGTATTGAGATCTGTAAAAGATAAATAAAAAAAAGCACCTGGATGGGATGGATTGCCTTTTGAGATTTATAAGGAATTCGGTCAAATATTGCTACCAGAGTTGAGGGAAACCCTCTGTGAGGCTATAAGGATGGGAAGGTTGCCGGGATTTATGGAAGAGACTATCATTGTCTTGATTCCTAAAGAGGGAAAGGATTAATTGATGCCAAAATCTTATAAACCTATATCTTTGTTGAAGACTGATAAAATTGTTAGCGAAGGTGTCACGGATAAGGTTAGCAGATAGCTGGAACATATAAATAAACGAGCGACTGGCTTGATCCCAAACTAAGGAGCTTATAGGTGAGTCCTATAAAACCCTAAGAGCTCTCCCTGACTGCTATGCACATGCAAGGGTCTGTATGGTAGACGATTGCATGCCCACGTACCTAATACTGTGTGACACCTGAAAACCCTATAATAGTGAGGGGACATGACCACCGGCTCCCTGCACTTAATACGGAGGGAGTCAGGGTCACCTAGAATCAAGCCAGCAAGGAATTACAATAAAGTATAAGACTTATCTATACAAACAGCAGAAGCAGCCTCCAGCAGTGAACACCTCATCCAGGAAGTAGTATAAACCGCAAAGTGAGGCAGTATGGGAGGGATTATAAAGGAAGACGATTAGTCGAAATAAGTGACACCTAGCAGAAGGAAAGGAGATGAGAAAGTGAAACCAAAACAAAGAACATCATACAAGAGGTAGAGAAAAACGTCTGCCAGATCTTTTCACAGAACTGGCGGTGACAGTACCCCTCCATCTATGGGTGGAATCCGGACACTCAGAGCCCACCTTCTCAAGGATGAGACCTATGGAAAGCCCTGATGAGACGAGTGGCCTTAATGTCCGCCACTGGAACCCACATCCTCTCCTCAGGACCATAACCCTCCCAATGAATGAGGTACTGAAGAGAACCACGAATAATGCGAGAATCCACAATCCTAGAGACCTGAAATTCAAGATTACCATCAACAATAATTGGAGGAGGCGGCAAAGAGGAGGGTACAGTGGGTTGGACATAAGGTTTTAATAGGGACTTGTGAAAAACATTATGGATCTTCCAAGTCTGAGAAAGATCAAGACGGAAGGCAACGGGATTGATGAGGTATAAGATCTTGTAAGGCCCAATAAACTTAGGACCCAACTTCCAGGAGGGAACCTTCAGTTTGATATTCTTTGTAGACAACCACACCAGATCACCAACATTCCGGTCCGGACCAGGCACACGTCTCTAATCCGCCACACGCTTATATCTCTCACTCATCCTCTTCAGATTACCCTGAATCTTTTGTCAAATAAATGACAAAGACGAGGAAAATCTCTCCTCATCAGGTAAACCAGAAGACCCCTCTCCAGAGAATGTCCCAAACTGCGGCTGAAACCCATATGCACCAAAAAATGGTGACTTATCAGAGGACTCCTGGCGACGGTTATTTAAAGCAAACTCAGTAAGGGACAAAAAAGAATACCAATCCTCCTGATTCTCCGCCATAAAACAGCACAGATATGTCTCCAGATTCTGATTGACGCGTTCGGTCTGACCATTCGACTGCGGTTGAAAAGCAGAAGAGAACGACAACCGAACCCCCAAGCGAGAACAGAAGGCCTTCCAGAATCTGGAAACAAATTGCGTGCCCCTATCAGAAACGATGTCTGAAGGAATGCCATGCAATTTACAATATGAACAACAAACGCTTGCGCCAGCGTCTTAGCATTGGGTAACCCAGGAAAGGGAATGAAATGTGCCATTTTGCTAAAACGGTCCACCACCACCAGAATCACAGTTTTCCCCGAGGAACGAGGCAGGTTCGTAATGAAGTCCATGGACAGATGTGTCCAAGGACGGGAAGGAATGGGTAACGGGAGGAGAGAACCCAATGGCCGTGAATAAGGGACCTTGGCACGAGCGCAGGTCTCGCAGGCTGCCACAAAACCCTCAACCGTCTTACGAAGAGCCGGCCACCAGAATCTTCGAGCAATGAGATCCACTGTGGCTCTACTCCCCGGGTGCCCCGCAAGGACAGTATTGTGGTGCTCCTTAAAAACCTTGTGTCGTAAAGCGAGAGGCACAAACAACCTCCCAGGAGGACAACGATCAGAACCCTCTGCCTGGGCTGCCTGAACCTCTGCCTCCAAATCAGGATAAAGAGCAGAGATGACCACCCCTTTAGCCAAAATGGGACCCGGGTCTTCAAAGTTCCCCCCTCCCGGAAAACAACGTGACAGGGCATCCGCCTTCACATTTTTAACCCCAGGGCGGAACGTAACAACAAAATTAAACCTAGAAAAGAACAAAGACCATCTGGCCTGTCTCGGGTTCAGACGCTTGGTCGATTCCAAGTAGGCCAGATTCTTATGGTCGGTAAACACGGTAATAGGGTGTCTGGCTCCCTCTAACCAATGGCGCCATTCCTCAAAAGCTAATTTGATGGCCAACAACTCCCTATCTCCCACATCGTAATTTCTCTCTGCAGAGGATAGTTTCCTTGAGAAAAAGGCACACGGTCGCCATTTGGCAAACTTTAGCCCATACAATCTGGTTAAACAGGTCCGGGATCAGAGGAAGCGGATATGGGTCACGAATCGTGATATGGTTCAGCTTCCTGAAATCCAGAGAAGGTCTTAAAGAAGCATATTTTTTCTTAACAAAAAAAAAAACCAGCGGCAACAGGTGACTTCGAGGGTCGGATGTGTACCTTTCTCAGGCTCTCAGAGATACAAGTACGCATAGCGACTCTTTCAGGTTGGGAGAGATTGTATAGTCGTGATTTTGGCAGCTTGGCACCTGGGATGAGATTAATAGGGCAGTCGTACTCCCGGTGAGGGCGCAACTCCTGGACACCACTCTCGGAAAACACATTAAAAAATTCAGAGAGAAAAGATGGCACAGTCTTGGTAGAAACTTCTGAAAGAGACGCCGTGAGGCAATTCTCTCTGCAAAACTCACTCCAACCATTTATTTGCCTTGCTTGCCAATCAATGGTGGGGTTATGTTTAGTGAGCCAGGGTAGCCCCAACACTAGAGGAGTACGTAACCTGCTTAAGACGAAACATGACATATCCTCAACATGAGCGTCACCCACAGTCAAACGGATATTGTGAACTATGCCCTTTAACGATCTTTGAGAAAGTGGAGCGGAATCGATAGCAAAAACAGGTATATCCTTTTCCAAAGTGCATACCTGTAAACCATGCGTTGTTGCAAATTGATTATCAATGAGATTGACAGCTGCTCCACTATCTACAAAAATCTCACAAACAATGTTCTTGCTGTCTAGCGCCACCCTGGCAGGTAGGAGAAAACGGGAACTACAAGCAAACGGCAAACCTTCAATTTCCGCATCAACCTTGCCAATAGTAGCAAATGGAACGTTTTTAGAGTTTTTTTTTTTTTTTTTTACCCTCAGAAAACACCATGAATCTCCTAGAGGGGGAAACCTTAGCCAAATGATTTATACCCCCACAACAGAAACAAACCCTCCTCTGAGAGCTGAATCCTCTACTATCAGAGGCAAGCAAATCCAGCTGCATGGCCTCTTCCTCAGAGGGGATTGAGACAGACTGGGACCCCTGCGCACTGAATGAGACCGCCCCACTGCCCTTGGGCTGAATATGACAGGAAAGAGTAGTCTCCTCTCTCTCTCTAAGACGCCTGTCAATACGAACAGCTAGAGACATGGCTGACTCTAACGACGCTGGTCTCTCATGAAAAGCGAATGCATCTTTCAATCTTTCCGAAAGACCATGGTAAAATTGACTTTGGAGTGCAGCATCATTCCAACCAGTATCAGCTGCCCATCTCCGAAATTCAGAACAATATATCTCTGCGGACTGTTTACCCTGGCATTAAAGACGCAGTTTAGATTCAGCCAGAGCAATACGATCCGGGTCATCATATATCTGCCCCAGGGCTACAAAAAATTCATCCACTGATTGGACTATTTGCTCTGATTCGGACTACAACGCCTGGGATCCAGCGTATCCAGGTAGGAGCACCGTGACACGTGCACCAACATTAAGGGACATTTAGGCCACCCTACACCACTCTGGCATTCCTACACCTGGGTATCATCTACTACATCACTAAAAAGGGGCCCTGTGCCCTTGTTGCTTCACTGCAACTGGTGTCACAAAAAACATTTCCTTTGAGGGACCCATGGCCGTTGTGTGCGTCGCATCACTGCAGCGCGGGGACCCGATGGGGAAGCGGAGGGAACCTGTACCTTCTGAATGCCGTGGTCAGCTTTGACCTTGGCATACAAGGGGTTAATATGCCGGCATCTGTGTTTTCACCGATGCCAGCATATGTAGCAGGGGTCCGGCTGTCAGTGACTGCCGGTCCGTGCCGCCCGAACAGCCTGCAGTACATGTACGGCGCTGGTCCTTAAGTCACGTCCACTAGCGCCATACATGTACGGCACGGGTCCACTACGGGTTAAACAGATTGGTCAGCAGTAGCCAAAAAGTGGCCAACCCCTTTAATTACACCAGTAAATTCTAAATGAAAATGTCAGGATATCTGTCCTTGAGCTGAATCTCAAGAGAATGTGTGCCATGGAGCAAGACAATAAAGTCCTGACCTTAATCCAATAGGAATTGTAGTGAGCAGTTCATGGGAAGAAACTCTCCAACATAGCTGAGCTCAAGCTGCTTTGTACTATAGTAGTAGACAAGAGTGAACCACTTCATAACGAACCAGGCCAGCAGACGAACCCAAACGTAGCATCATTTTACTGACTAATTTTACCGATCCTCTAATCAAGTAACCACCCTATATATGGCAGCAAATATGTCATCACTGCTCACCACTGATGAAGGAAACTCTGAAACGCACTTGGTGTCTCCAAGAGCAGTGAATGGCGCAACATGGGCAATCTACTGAATTGTCCGCAATTTACAAAGATTAATTTTATATGACAGGAGTAAATTCCTGTGCCTACGCAAACTCCACATAGAAAACCAGGCTAACCCGCACGCTGACCTGACGGCGCAAAAAAGTTCACAGAATCCCTGTGCCTATGCCAACTCTGCATAGAGAACCAGGCTCCTCGTATGCTGACCGGGCGACGCAACAAGGTTACAGCTTCCCGATCACGTGGGATGCCACACGAACCCAGCCGGCAGCCACAGCGGTTAGCTAGATCTCGCTACATTCAGGACGCCAAGAGCGGTAACGTACAGACTCTTTCAATAATAAGGAGAAAGTACTTACATATACAATATTTACATCACTGACATCTTTCTACTAGTACTGGCTATCTCGGGATACACATTATACATAAGAGACTGGACAATCTATATCTCTATAACAACTACGCACTATTACTCCTATAAACAGGTAACTGGAAAATCTCTATAACAGTAACATAGTGACACCTCACTTGATATGGATACTATGATATAACAGCAAATGTATCGTTTTACCAGTATATTGACAACAAAGTATTGCAATTGATGCAAGATATTTTTAAGCTTTTTCATAATAGGAAGTGCTATATTACGTTCCGCTCATTTGTCACCAGCTTGTTCTAGCTGCAGCTAGATATAGCTGGAGCAAGATTCGGCGTAGAAATTGTTTTTTTCTGTTTACATGCCACTAGAGTTGAGCGAACTGTAAAGTTCAGGTTCGTACCGAACTTTAGGTTTTTCGGCACTCGGACCCGAACCCGAACATTTACGTAAAAATTCAGGTTCGGATTCGGTGTTCGGCGCTTTCTTGGCGCTTTTTGAAAGGCTGCACAGCAGCCAATCAACAAGCGTCATACTACTTGCCCCAAAAGGCCATCACAGCCATGCTTACTATTGGCATGGCTGTGATTGGCCGACTGCAGCATGTGACCCAGCCTCTATTTAAGCTATAGTCACGTAGCGCCGCCCGTCACTCTGCTCGGATTAGTGTAGGGAGAGGCTGCAGCTGCTGTGAGGGAGAGATCAGGAAGAAGAAGAAATCTTATCAAGAACTTCTTTTTTTAATTCAGCAATCTACAGCAAATGTGTTTTGTGGGTGCAGTGCACAATTTTTTTAAGCCTGCCCTGAGCCAACTACTGCTGAAAACGAACTTTTTTTACTTCAGTTTGTCAATATCAATACATGATCGGCAGCCATTTTATCCAACGATAGTGCACCAGCACAGGCTATCTGTATGTCTGCAAGTCCAGAAATACATCTTTTTGCTTACTGGTGTGAAAAAAACCCTCTAATATACTGCAAAATCTGGGATTAGATGTGCATAATTGACTGTCACATTTAGGCCAGAAATACGGCTTTTGCTTACTGGGGTAAAAAGAACCTCTAATATACTGCACATCTGGGATAAGACGTGCATAAGTGACTGACACATTTAGGCCAGAAATACGGCTTTTTGGTTACTGGGGTGAAAAAACCCTCTAATATACTGCACATCTGGGATTAGACATGCATAAGTGACTGTCACATTTAGGCCAGAAATACATCTTTTTGCGAACTGGGGTGAAAAAACCCTCTAATATACAGCAAAATCTGGGATAAGACGTGCATAAGTGACTGTCACATTTAGGCCAGAAATGCATCGTTTTAGTTACTGGGGTGAAAAAACCCTCTAATATACTGCACATCTGGGATTAGACGTGCATAAGTGACTGTCACATTTAGGCCAGAAATACGGCTTTTTGGTTACTGGGGTGAAAAAACCCTCTAATATACTGCACATCTGGGATAAGACGTGCATAAGTGAGTGTCACATTTAGGCCAGAAAAACAGCTTTTTGGGTACTGGGGTGAAAAAACCCTCTGATATACTGCACATCGGGGATTAGACGTGCATATGTTACTGTGAAATTTAGGCCACAAATACCGCTGTCATATAGAGTTTAAAAACAAAAAATTTGTGCAATACCCTACATCAGGGTTTTTATTGGCGGTTAATTATTTTTAACAGACTTAACCACTTTTTACTTTGCTTGGTGAACTCTAACTATGAGGCAAACATCTAATAAGGGAAGCGGTCATGGTCGTGGTGGTGGTGTTGGTGGAGCCTCTGGTGCAGGGAGAGGACGTGGCCGTTCTGCCACAGCTACACATCCTACTGAACCTACTACCTCAGGTCCCAGTAGCCGCCAGAATCTACAGCGATATTTGGTCGGGCCTAATGCCGTTCTAAGGATGGTAAGGCCTGAGCAAGTACAGGCGCTAGTCAATTGGGTGGCCGACAGTGGATCCAGCACGTTCACATTATCTCCCACCCAGTCTTCTGCAGAAAGCGCACAGGTGGCGCCTGAAACCCATGCCCATCAGTCTGTCACATCACCCCGTGCATATCGGGGGAACCTGTCTTAGCCTCAAGTCATGCAGCAGTCTCATATGCTGTTTGAAGACTCTGCTGGCAGGGTTTCCCAAGGGCATCCACCTAGCCCTTCCCCAGGTGTGGAAAACATAGAATGCACTGATGCACAACCACTTATGTTTCCTGATGAGGACATGGGAATACCACCTCAGCACGTCTCTGATGATGACGAAACACAGGTGCCAACTGCTGTGTCTTTCAGCTTCAAGGAATTCCCTGTCATGGCACTTCTTCACACAATGTGCTGACGACAAGACCCGAGTGGTTTGCACGCTGTGCCATCAGAGCCTGAAGCGAGGCATTAACGTTCTGAACCTTAGCACAGCCTGCATGACCAGGAATCTACATGCGAGACACGGGCTGCAATGGAGTAAGCACCTTCAAAACCAAGAAAGGGCTCAGGCCCCTCCTGCTCCCTCTTCTGCTGCTGCCTCGGCCTCTTCCTCCGCCTCTGGAGGAATGTTGGCACCTGCCGCCCAGCAAACAGAGGATGTGCCACCAACAACACCACCTCCGTCACCAAGCATCTCCACCATGTCACACGGAAGCATTCAGCTCTCCATTTCACAAACCTTTGAGAGAAAGTGTAAATTCCCACATTGCCACCCTCGATCCCTTGCCCTGAATGCCAGCATTTCTAAACTACTGGCCTATGAAATGCTGTCATTTAGGCTGGTGGACACAGACAGCTTTAAACAGCTCATATCGCTTGCTGTCCCACAGTACGTCGTTCCCAGCCGCCACTACTTCTCCAGGAGAGCCGTGCCCTCCCTGCACAACCAAGTATTGGATAAAATCAAGTGTGCACTGCGCAACGCCATCTGTGGCAAGGTCCACCTAACCACAGATACGTGGACCAGTAAGCACGGCCAGGGACGCTATATCTCCCTAACTGCACACTGGGTAAATGTAGTGGCAGCTGGGCCCCAGGCGGAGAGCTGTTTGGCGCACGTCCTTCCGCTGCCAAGGAAAGCAGGGCATCATTCTTTGCCTCCTGTTGCCTCCTCTTCCTACTCGGATTCCTCCTCCTCTTCTTCCACCTGCTCATCCAGTCAGCCACACACCTTCACCACCAACTTCAGCACAGCCAGGGGTAAACGTCAGCAGGCCATTCTGAAACTCATATGTTTGGGGGACAGGCCCCACACCGCACAGGAGTTGTGACGGGGTATAAAACAACAGACCGACGAGTGGTTGCTGCCAGTCAGCCTCAAGCCCGGCCTGGTGGTGTGCGATAATGGGCAAAATCTCGTTGCAGCTCTGGGACTAGCTGGTTTGACGCACATCCCTTGCCTGGCACATGTGCTGAATTTGGTGGTGCAGAAATTCATTCACAACTAGCCCGACATGTCAGAGCTGCTGCATAAAGTGCGGGCCATCTGTGCGCTCTTCTGGCATTCTCATCCTGCCGCCGCTCGGCTGTCTGCTCTACAGCGTAACTTCGGCCTTCCCGCTCACCGCCTCATATGAGACGTGCCCACCAGGTGGAACTCCACCTTGCACATGCTGGAGAGACTGTGCGAGCAACAGCAGGCCATAGTGGAGTTTCAGCTGCAGCACGCACGGGTGAGTCGCACTGCGGAACAGCACCCCTTCACCACCAATGACTGGGCCTCCATGCGAGACCTGTGTGCCCTGTTGCGCTGTTTCGAGTACTCCACCAACATGGCCAGTGGCGATGACGCCGTTATCAGCGTTATAATACCACTTCTATGTCTCCTTGAGAAATTACTTAGGGCGATGATGGAAGAGGATGTGGCCCAGGACGAAAAGGAGGAAGAGTGGTCATCTCTAACACTTTCGGGCCAGTCTTTTAAAAGTGGCTCAGAAAGAGGATTTTTGCAACAGCAGAGGCCAGGTACAAATTTGGCCAGCCAGGGCACACTACTGGAGGACGAGGAGGATGAGGAGGAGGATGGGGATGAAGCATGTTCACAGCGGGGTGGTATCCAACGCAGCTCGGGCCAATTACTGGTGCATGGCTGGGGGGATACGGAGGACGCAGACGATACGCCTCCCACAGAGGACAGCTTGTCCTTACCTCTCGGCAGCCTGGCACACATGAGCGACTACATGCTGCAGTGCCTGCGCAACGACTGCAGAGTTGACCACATTTTAACGTGTGCTGACTACTGGGTGGGCACCCTGCTAGATCCCCGTTACGAAGACAATGTGCCGTCCTTAATTCCCTCACTGGAGCGTGTTCGGAAGATGCGCGACTACAGGCGCATGATGGTAGACGCACTCCTGAGAGTATTCCCGACTGACGCCGGGGGACAAGTGGAAGCACAAGGCAAAGGCAGGGGAGGAGGAAGAGGTCGCCAACGCAGCTGTGTCAGCGCCAGCACCGCAGAAGGCAGGGTTAGCATGGCCGACATGTGGAAAACCTTTGTCACCTCGCCGCAACAACCGGCCCCAACTGCTGATATGGAGCGTGTTAGCAGGAGGCAGCATTTGAACAACATGGTGGAACAGTACCTGTGCACACGACTACACATACTGACTGTTGGTTCTGCCCCATTAAACTTCTGGGTCTCCAAATTGTCCACATAACCAGAGCTTGCCCTGTATGGCTTGGAGGTGCTGGCCTGCCCTGCAGCCAGTGTACTCTCTGAACGTGTATTTAGCACGGCAGGAGGCGTCATTACAGGCAGACGCAGCCGCCTGTCCACAGCCAACGTGGACAAGCTCATGTTCATTAAAATGAACCAGGCTTGGATCCCACAAGACTTGTCTGTACCTTGTGCAGAATAGACATTTATACCACCATCAAACATACATTGTTGTACTCAAGTCAAGTGCAATGATTCTTTGTTTTCTTTTTTTTTTATTTGTCCCAATATTATGGGGGCTACCTACCCCAATAAAAAATTTAAAAAAACATTGTTGGCTGCCTCCTCCTCCTCCTCCATTGCTGCCTCCACCTACAACACCACATTCACCGCCTCCTCAACCTCTGACTCCATATCCACCTCCTTCTCTGAGTTGCAGGTTAATAATTTGTGATTTTTAGTTATTTTATTTCATTTTAAGTTATTTCCCTATGCACATTTGTTTGCAGAGCAGTTGCCATGCTCTTAAGCACATGTTACTGCCTTTTACATCCCTCCTTTTCAAGGACTATTTTATAGCTATTTTAATGTAAAAATATTGCCAATTTTAGTGCCCTAAATTGAAAAAATTCTTATTTTCAATTGTTGGGTGACATTTTACCATTTTTGGCGTATACAAACCCCTGCTGTGCCTGGGTGACAGGGGCCTAAATCTCTCAAAATCCTTTGTTGTATTGCTGGTTGACATGAACCCCCTTTTGCCATGAATGAACCCCTGCTGTGCCTGTGAGACAGGGGCCTAAATCTCTAAAAATCCTCTGTACTATTGCTGGGTGACGTGAACCCTCTTTTGCCGTGAATGAACATGTAACGGGGTTCCGAAGGTGCACTCGGTCCCCCATTGCCTGCAGAACTGTTGCTTAGCTTTGGGAATAAGGATCTGTGTTTGACCTCATTCTCAGGGCGGCTTTACTGCTGGGTGGCTCCCTGCTCCTAAGTCTGCCTTGAGCACCGAGCTGATCACTCGGTGCTCAACTAGTTGGTCTGTCGGTCATGTGACGCTGGCCACGTCACATGACCCTCACTCCCCACTATAAATACAGGCAGCCTGCTAGCCACAGGTTGCCTGTTAATTTCTAGGTTCCTGGCTATTTGTTGGACTACTGAACACTCACCTGATTCCGTTCCCTGACGATCCTTTGCCTGCTCCTCCTGTACTGCGCATCTGTCCTGGTATTGTGACCTCGGCTCCCACCTGACTACTCTCTTAGGACTCCTCTTGTACTTCTCTACTCTCCTGGTATTTGACTCCGGCTTCTCCTGACCATTCTTTGCTTAACCCTTTGTACTGCGTAGCTCTCTTGGTTCTGACCCGGTCCGTTCATGTTCCGTATTTTGTCTTGTCTGTCTTCCCTGCACGTATCCTAAGTTAGGCACTGTCGTCCAGTTCTCCCCTGTCATCAGGACTCGTGAGGCAAGTAGGCAGGGCCAGGGGTGAGGGTGGAGCGCAGTGGTCACTATCCTTCCCCCTGTGTGTGTGTGGACGTGACCGTTACAGATTAACAGGCCCAATAACCACTGTATCATGAATCCTCTTACTACCCTGACTGACCATGTCTCTAACTTGACACAGATGGTGCAGGAGCTAGGAGAGAAACTCTGTTCTTGTGAGTTAGGGCAAGGTTCTTCCACTCCTCTGTCCTCCAGTCCACATTTTGAACCCCAGATCAAGCTCCCAGAACCCTTTTCTGGAGACCGGAAGAGGTTTCTCTCCTTTAAGGAGAATTGCAAACTCTACTTCCGTTTGCGCCCCGTGTCCTCCGGTCCCGAGAGCCAACGCGTGGGGATTATCATTTCTCTACTACAGGGTGATCCCCAGGACTGGGCATTTTCGTTACCTCCTGGGGCCAGTTGTCTAACTTCTGTGGAGGGGTTTTTTCAGGCCTTGGGTACCCTCTATGACGAACCAGACAGTGCCCTGGTAGCCGAGATGGCTCTTAGGGCACTGGTTCAGGGCCATCTCCCTGCGGAGGAGTATTGCACCCAATTCAGATGGTAGTGTGTCCCCTCAGGATGGAATGAACCAGCCCTGAAGAGTCAGTTTAGGTCTGGTCTATCTGATAATTTAAAAGATCAATTACCAAATTCCTGAGACCTTAGAGGAGATGATGACCCTAGTTGTCCGACTTGACAGACGAGTTAGAGAGAGACGAAAAGAATGACAGTTCTGTTCTCAGATGGTGGTCCAGCCAGGGGCCTTTTCCAGGGACAACACTGAGGTCTCTACCGAGGGACCCATGCAGGTTGGCATGACCCGGGGTAATCTTCGTCGCAGACGCGGAGAATGCTTCTACTGTGGAGATCCTGGCCATTGGATCAACAAGTGTCCTAAGAGGGCCCTCACTGACAAGTCTCCTAAGACAAGACAACCTAAAGACCAGGTACACCCTGATTTTTCTAAAGGTAAGCATAACAATTTCTCTGGGGGTTAATAAGTGGCCGGGTAAGGCCTTTATTGATTCCGGTTCAGCGGCCAGCTTTATTGACTTTGAGTTTGCTAGTAAATTGGGTATTCCAATGTTTGCTTTACCTACACCTATCCATATCATGGCTATTGATGCTACTCCCCTGATTGGTGGTACGGTGAGGTCATGTACCTCTGAAATTTCTCTGTCCGTGGGTGTGTGCCACTCTGAGAGATGTTCTCTTCTAGTCCTGGAGAACCTACCGGTTGAGGTGGTTCTAGGGTTGCCTTGGCTCAGTTTACATAACCCCACAATTGATTGGTCCAAAGGAGAGTTGGTGAAATGGGGACCTAAGTGTGACTCATGCTTGTCCGTGGTCCAGGCTGGGGTTTCAGTAAGGTCTAATACATTACCCTCTGTTATTAAGGAATATTCTGATGTGTTCTCGTCCCTTACTCCAGAGGTTCTACCCCCCCATAGACCTTATGATTGCGCCATAGAGCTAATTGAGGGTGCCGAATTTCCTAAAGGTCGAATTTATAATCTTTCAGGTCCCGAACGCAAGGCTATAGAAGATTATATTAAGGAGAGCCTTGCTAAAGGGCATATTAGACCTTCAGTCTCTCCTATGGGAGCAGGGTTTTTCTTTGTTAAAAATAGGATGGTGGTCTTAGGCCTTGTATTGATTACCGGAGATTAAATAAAATCACTGTCCAAAATAGATACTCTCTCCCATTGATTCCGGATTTATTTAACCAGGTTTTGGGGGCAACCTGGTTTTCCAAGATTGACATGAAAGGGGCACACAATCTAATCTGAATCAAGGAGGGAGACGAATGGAAGACAGCGTTCAATACTCTGATAGGACACTTTGAATATCAGGTGATGCCTTTTGGACTCAGCAATGCCCCAGCTGTTTTCCAAAACTTAATGAACGATATTCTTAGGGAGTTCTTAGGTAAATTTATTATTGCCTATCTTGACGACATTTTGATATTCTCTCCTGATCTCGAATCTCATGTGTCTCATGTCAAACAAGTATTAGAGGTGTTGAGGGAGAACCAGCTATCCGCTAAGCAAGAGAAATGTGTCTTTGGTGTACAGGAGATACTGTTTCTAGGGCATGTTTTGACTCCTCACGCCTTTAAGATGGATCCTGGTAAGGTTTTAGCAATTAAGGAATGGGTAAGGCCTTCATCCTTAAAGGCTTTACAACGGTTTTTGGGTTTCGCTAATTACTACCGTAAATTTTTATGAATTTTTCTGTAATTGCTAAGCCATTGACCGACCTTACTAAGAAAGGGGCGGATTTGGAGAATTGGTCTACCAAGGCCATTTCTTCATTTGAAACTTTAAAAAAGGCATTTAGTAGCGCTCCCATTCTGATCCAGCCTGATCAGGAGAGACCCTTTATTGTGGAGGTGGATGCGTCCGAGGACGGCGCAGGAGCAGTCCTTTCACAAGGTCCTGCTAGCCTCACTAACCTGAGACCGTGTGCCTTCTTCTCTAGGAAATTCTCTCCCACGGAGAGAAACTACGACATAGGGAATAGGGAGCTGCTGGCTATTAAATGGGCATTTGAGGAGTGGAGACATTTTTTGGAGGGGGCAAGGCATCGAGTAACTGTTGTCACTTATCATAAAAACCTAATGTTTCTCGAGTCTGCTAAGAGGTTGAATCCCCGACAAGCCCGATGGGCTCTGTATTTTACCCGTTTTGATTTCTCCATTACGTTCAGGTCGAGAAGTAAAAATGTGAAGGCAGACGCATTATCTCGGAGCTTCCATGCTTTTCAACCCACTGAGACGCCGCTTGAATTCATCCTACCAGCAAACATCTTCTTAGCGGCTCTAACCCAGGATATCTCGGCTCGCTTTAAGGCTGAACAACATCTGGCACCGGCATCCACCCCAACAGAAGTTGTTTGTTCCCATACAATTTCGTCTCCAGCTGTTGGGGGAGTGTCACGATTCTGCCTTTTGTGGACATCCGGGTGTTGAGGGCACTAAGGATCTGGTTTCTAGATCTTATTGGTGGCCCACTCTGAACAGGGATGTCAAGTCCTACGTGTCAGCCTGTGAGGTTTGTGCCAGGTCTAAGACACCTAGGACTCGCCCTGCTGGTAACCTATGACCCCTACCCATTCCCAGTAGACCCTGGTCCCATATCTCGATGGACTTTATAGCTGACCTACCGCTGGCGGAGGGTAAGACTGTGGTTTGGGTAGTGGTCAATAGGATTAGCAAGATGGTTCATTTCATTCCCCTGTTTAAACTTCCGAATGCTAAAACCCTGGCGTCTATTTTTGTGAGAGAGATTGTTCGTTTACATGGCATCCCGGAAAATTATGTTTCGGACAGGGGTGTGCAGTTTGTGTCCAAATTCTGGAGGGTCTTCTGTCAAAGATGTAAAATTTTGTTGTCTTTTTCTTCCGCCTACCATCCTGAGAGTAATGGGCAGACTGAACACCTTAATCAGTCTGTGGAACAATTCCTGAGGTTGTATGTTGCTGATGACCAGCAATTATGGGTCAAATTCCTTCCGTTGGCTGAATTTGCTTTGAATAACCGTGTCAATTCTTCTGCTGGGGTCTCCCCTTTCTTTTGTAACCATGGTTTTCATCCCCGTTTTCATTCTGGGTCGTCCGTCTCCTCTTCTAACCCTGAAGCTGATAAACTCTCCTCCAAACTGTGCACAGTTTGGGCCCGGGTTCAATCGAACCTAGAAAAGGCTCAAAGTTCTCAAAAACTCAAGGCCGATAGGAGACGTTCAAGGGGGGTGAACTTTCAGGTTGGGGATAAAGTATGGTTGTCCTCCAAGAATCTATCTCTCAAGGTAGCTTCTAGAAAATTTGCTCCTCGTTTTATTGGACCATATAAGATCATGGAGGTGATTAACCCGGTATCATTTAGGTTGGAGCTGCCCGAGTCATTCCACATTCATAATGTGTTCCATAAATTTCTACTTAAAAAATATTTTGAACCGGTAGTACCATCGAAAGCCTCGCCTCCGCCGGTTCTTGTTAATGATGCTGTCGAGTATGTCGTGTCTAAAATAGTGGATGTCAGGAAGGTGCGTAACTCCTTGCAGTACCTGATTCACTGGAAGGGGTATGGACTTGAAGAGAGATCTTGGGTACCTGCCAGGGAGGTTCATGCTCCTAGACTGGTTCGTAAATTTCATTTAGAACACCCTGAAAAGCCATCGCCTAAAGTCTTGGGTCCGGTGGCCCCTCGTAAAAGGGGGGTACTGTAACGGGGTTCCGAAGGTGCACTCGGTCCCCCATTGCCCGCAGAACTGTTGCTTAGCTTTGGGAATGAGGATCTGTGTTTGACCTCATTCCCAGGGCGGCTTTACTGCTGGGTGGCTCCCTGCTCCTAAGTCTGCCTTGAGCGCCGAGCTGATCACTCGGTGCTCAACTGGTTGGTCTGTCGGTCATGTGACGCTGGCCACGTCACATGACCCTCACTCCCCACTATAAATACAGGCAGCCTGCTAGCCACAGGTTGCCTGTTAATTTCTAGGTTCCTGGCTATTTGTTGGACTACTGAATACTCACCTGATTCCGTTCCCTGACGATCCTTTGCCTGCTCCTCCTGTACTGTGCATCCGTCCTGGTATTGTGACCTCGGCTCCCACCTGACTACTCTCTTAGGACTCCTCTTGTACTTCTCTACTCTCCTGGTATTTGACCCCGGCTTCTCCTGACCATTCTTTGCTTAACCCTTTGTACTGCGTAGCTCTCTTGGTTCTGACCCGGTCCGTTCATGTTCAGTATTTTGTCTTGTCTGTCTTCCCTGCACGTATCCTAAGTTAGGCACTGTCGTCCAGTTGTCCCCTGTCATCAGGACTCGTGAGGCAAGTAGGCAGGGCCAGGGGTGAGGGTGGAGCGCAGTGGTCACTATCCTTCCCCCTGTGTGTGTGTGGACGTGACCGTTACAGAACCCCTGCTGTGCCTGGGTGACATGGGCCTAAATCTCTCAAAATCCTCTGTACTATTGCTGGGTGACAAGATCCCCCTTTTGCCGTGAATGAACCCCTGCTGTGCCTGGGTGACTGGGGCCTAAATCTCTCAAAATCCTCTGTTCTATTGCTGGGTGACATGAACCCCCTTTTGCCGTGAATGAACCCCTGCTCTGCATTGCTGACAGGGAACTAAATTTTGTGAAAACATCTGTTACTGATCGGAAGATTCGCGACTTCAAGCGCACTCAGATGATAGCATTCCCACCTGACAGGAGGAAGAGGTCGCCAACGCAGCTGGGGCACCACCAGCACCTGAGAAGGCAGGGTGAGCATGGCCAAAATGTGGAAAAGCTTTGTCAGCCTTGGAGGTGCTGACCTGCCCTGCAGCCAGTGTATAGTGTGAACGTGTGTTTAGCACGGCAGAGAGCATTATCACAGGCCGCAGCCAATGTGGACAAGCTTACGTTTATTAAAATGAACCAGGCATGGATCCCACAGGACTTGTCCGTACCTTGTGCAGAAAGACATTTATACCAGCCTCAACCATCCATTCTTGTACTCAAGTGCACTTATTCTTTGTTTTATTTTGTTATATGTCCCAATATTTTGGGGGGATACCCCAACTTAAAAATAACAAATAACACAAATCAGTGTTGGCTACCTATTCCTCCTTCACCGCCGCTTCCACCTACACCGCCACGTCAACCTACACCGCCACATCCACCGCCTCCTCAACCTCCTACTCCTAGATCCAGATTGTTATTTTTAATTTTTCTGTATTTTATGTTATTTCCCTATCCACATTTGCTTGCAGAACAGTTGCAGCCCTCTAGCCCTTTCCAGGACTATTTTAGAGCCATTTTAGTGCCCAAAAGTTCGGGTCCCCATTGACTTCAATGGGGTTTGGGTTCGGGGTCAAGTTCGGGTCAAGTTTCGGTCCCGAACCCAAAGTTTTTTTTTAAAGTTCGGCCGAACTTGTCGAACCCGAACATCTAGGTGTCCGCTCAACTTTAAATATGACGTATATTCAAAAAAAACGAATATATAGCAATATAGTGAATATATTCGTTATTTTGAATATTTGTCTTTTTTTCCCAATCTGTACAGTTGTTCGCATACCTCTGCCCGACATGCGTCCCCGTCACCGTGGGAATGCCTGTGGGTTAGAATATACCATCGGATATGAGTTTTCACGATCGCAAGGAAAACTCAGATTCAATAGTATATTCTAACCCACAGGCGTTACCATGGTGACGAGGACGCTTGTCGGGCAGAGTATGCAAACAACTGTACAGATTGGGGAAAAAAGACGAATATTCTAAATTGCGAATGTATTCGCTATATATTGCTATATATTTGTTTTTTAGAATATTTGTAATTTTTTTTTTCTATATGAAAACATGATTCCTTCCTGCTTAAGTTGCTTGTGAGCCAATGACTCATTGGCCCACAAGCTAGAAGCAGTGAGGAATCATGTTTTCAGATGTAAAAAATTACGAATATTCGATATAACGAATATATAGGACTATATTCGAAATATTCGCAAATTTTTGAAGTTGCAATATTCGCAAAAAAAAATCATTATTTAAATATTCGCACTCAACACTAGTAGTGAGTTCCCCTAGTGATTGCTGTATAATCTGTATGTAGCAAGCTCTCTCTAGTAGTGGCTGTATAATCTGTATGTAGTGAGCTCCCTCTAGTGGTGGCTGTATAATCTGTATGTAGTGAGCTCCCTCTAGTGGTGACTGTATAATCTGTATGTAGTGAGCTCCCTCTAGTGGTGGCTGTATAATCTGTATGTAGTGAGCTCCCTCTAGTGGTGACTGTATAATCTATATGTAGTGAACTCCCTCTAGTGGTGACTGTATAATCTGTATGTAGTGAGCTCCCTCTAATGGTGGCTGTATAATCTGTATGTAGTGAGCTCCCTCTAGTGGTGACGGTATAATCTGTATGTAGTGAGCTCCCTCTAGTGGGGACTGCATATTCTGTATGTAGTGAGCTCCCTCTAGTGGGGACTGCATATTCTGTATGTATTGAGCTCACTCTAGTGGTGACTGTATAATCTGTATGTAGTGAGCTCCCTCTAGTGGTGTCTGTATAATCTGTATGTAGTGAGCTCCCTCTAGTGGTGGCTGTATAATCTGTATGTAGTGAGCTCCCTCTAGTGGTGACTGTATAATCTATATGTAGTGAGCTCCTTCTAGTGGTGACTATATAATCTGTATGTAGTGAGCTCCCTCTAGTGGTGACTGTATAATCTGTATGTAGTGAGCTCCCTCTAGTGGTGGCTGTATAATCTGTATGTAGTGAGCTCCCTCTAGTGGTGACTGTATAATCTTAATGTAGTGAGCTCCCTCTAGTGGTGACTGTCTAATCTGTATGTAGTGAGCTCCCTCTAGTGGTGGCTGTATAATCTGTATGTAGTGAGCTCCCTCTAGTGGTGGCTGTATAATCTGTATGTAGTGAGCTCCCTCTAGTGATGGCTGTATAATCTGTATGTAGTGAGCTCCCTCTAGTGGTGACTGTATAATCTTAATGTAGTGAGCTCCCTCTAGTTTCTTTGTGAATGGATTCTGAACAGCTGAGCTCTGGTTAAAGATACTGATGCTGGAACCTCCTGATCTCATGTCAGAAAAGACACATTTCCAATAAATCAAAATGTTATTGACGTTATTTATTGT
Organism: Bufo bufo; assembly: GCF_905171765.1. Lineage (NCBI taxonomy): Eukaryota > Metazoa > Chordata > Amphibia > Anura > Bufonidae > Bufo > Bufo bufo. The sequence goes on along the minus strand of NC_053392.1, from coordinate 20,103,041 downwards.
GATCAGAAACATCTTCATCTAAAAACCTATAACTCTAATTATGAATTATTATAGCTGTCAAGCGCACCCCATAGGTATATAGACGCTGATCCAGGATCCACCAATCACTGCAGATCTACAACACAATGCGGCGGGTCTTATCTATGGTTTCTCTTGTTCATTTCTTTATCGGCACCATGTCGTCCACCATTTATCAACCCTTTGTTATGATCTACATAAGATGAAAAAGTGATTTGTATTGTACATAATATAAACCATTATAGGTACTGTATATACATAATACATATCTATCGAGCATAAGAAAGCTAGAATTTAAGTGGTAACTGGTGGTGAAGATTAGCTGAGACTTCCTGCCGAGAGATGGACAGAGAGAGAGCTTCTTCTCTTATAGCCTGAACTCACAGCTGCTCACAGGACTACAGCAGAGACTATGTCTTAGTAGTTGTCATTGTCTATCCATTCCCACCATGAATCTTGAGCAGGACCACAGTAAGGTCCACAGATTTCTGATTAGGAGACACAGTGACTGCCATTACTTATATACAGAATGTTTAAAGTGTGGCAGGATTTATGGTTACAAGCTGTTTAGTAAGGTAACTGTCATTACTGTACTTACAGGTTTAAGGCATCGCCGTTTACAGATATAATAGCAGCACTTCTTTTCTCCAAGACACCACTCATCACTATAGCAGTCTGGAGGAGCTGGAGGAAAACCACATGCTGGGGGTATATCCCGAGGACACCTTCCAGGTTTCTCCTTAGCTAGAAGTAGAGGTGACACATAAAGGTCGGATCCAGGCAAACCTGCATTTTGTAGCCACAGAGGCTGATCGCTATGCTGTGGGTCTCACTGAGGGCGCTGTGAATGGCACATGTGGGCATTGTGGGTGGCACTGTGGATGGCACATGGGCTGCAAGTGACACTGTGCAACAAGTGACACTGTGCATGGCAATAGCGGCACTAGATGGCATATGGGTGCACTGTGGATGTCACTTTTATGGGGGCACTGTGGATGTCACTGTTATGGGGGCACTGTGGATGTCACTGTTATGGGGGCACTGTGGATGTCACTGTTATGGGGGCACTGTGGGTATCACTGCTATGGGGGCACTGTGGATGTCACTGCTATGTTGATGCTGTGGGTGACACTGTTATGGGGGGCACAGTGGATGTCACTGGAATGGGGGCACTGTGGCTGTCACTGTTATGGGGCACTGTGGATGACACTGTTTTGAGGGATCTGTGGATGTCACTGTTATGGGGGCACTGTGGATGCCACTGTTATGGGGGCACTGTGGATGCCACTGTTATGGGGCACTGTGGATGACACTGTTTTGAGGGATCTGTGGATGTCACTGTTATGGGGGCACTGTGGATGTCACTGTTATGGGGGCGCTGTGGATGACACTGTTTTGGGGGATCTGTGGATTTCACTGTTATGGGGGCACTGTGGATGTCATTGTTATGGGGGCACTGTGGATGTCATTGTTTTGGGGGCACTGTGGATGTCATTGTTTTGGGGGCACTGTGGATGTCATTGTTTTGGGGGCACTGTGGATGTCATTGATTTGGGGGCACTGTGGATGTCACCGTTATGGGGGCTCTGTGGATGTCACTTTTATAGGGCACTGTGGATGTCACTGGTTTGTCGGCGCTGTGGATGACACTGTTATGGGGCACTGTGGATGTCACTGTTATGGCGCACTGTGGATGGCACTGTTTTGAGGGATCTGTGGATGTCACTGTTATGGGGGCACTGTGGATGTCACTGTTATGGGGGCACTGTGGATGTCACTGTTATGAGGGCTCTGTGGATGTCACTGTTATGTTGGCACTATGGATGACACTGTTATGGGGACTGAGTAGGAGTGATAGGGCTCATGCAAATTACTGTGATTGTCCCCGGAATCCATGTCCCGGTCCATGTGTCAGCCACATTTTCCAGCCTGTCCGCAGCTCCCCTACCAGCACTGCCTGTATGACAGTAATGTATGATACAACCGGTCTGTATCTGACCGCGGGGCAGTTGTCGTGCACTTACCTCCTCATGTACTTACCCCCGATCAGATAGAGACCGGCTGTATCATACATTACTGTCATACAGCCAATTTTGGTCGGGAATGTGCGGTCGGCCTGGGAGATGCGTCCTGCACATGGACTGTGTTCCCCAGGCTGATCATCTTCAAATCACACGTGTATCACACATGATAGGCCAAGATAAACCCTTCAGCAGGCAGGATCGAAAAGACAGGATTAGGCCTCATGCACACTACCGTATCCGTTATGTGGTCTGCAAGCCACGGATACCCTAAATAAGCATACTGCCCATGTGCGATCCGCATTTTTTTTCAGTCCCAGTGACTTCAATGGGTTGGAGGTCTGCATGTTGAGGACCAGAATAGGACATGTTCTATGTTTTGTAGAACTAAGATACGGATGTGGGAAGAGGATTGAGGACATCCATGTGGTCCTCATAATGCAGATCTAAAACCCATACAAGTCAATGGCTCTGCAAAAAAATGTGTATCACACACGAACAGTATCCTTATTTAGCAGATCTGCAGCTTACAGATAAGATTGTGTGCATAAGGGTTTAGATACACAGCTCAGTAGGCAGTATCATACAAGTTGGGATTAGATACACAGTTTAGCAGGTTATATCATACAAGATAGGATTAAATACACAGCTCAGCAGGCAGTATCATACACGATGGGATTAGATACACAGCTCAGCAGGCAGTATCATACAAGATGGGATTAGATACACAGCTCAGCAGGCAGTATCATACACGATGGGATTAGATACACAGCTCAGCAGGCAGTATCATACACGATGGGATTAGATACACAGCTCAGCAGGCAGTATCATACACAATGGGATTAGATACACAGCTCAGCAGGCAGTATCATACACGATGGGATTAGATACACAGCTCAGCAGGCAGTATCATACACGATGGGATTAGATACACAGCTCAGCAGGCAGTATCATACACGATGGGATTAGATACACAGCTCAGCAGGCAGTATCATACACAATGGGATTAGATACACAGCTCAGCAGGCAGTATCATACACGATGGGATTAGATACACAGCTCAGCAGGCAGTATCATACACGATGGGATTAGATACACAGCTCAGCAGGCAGTATTATACAAGATAGGATTAAATACACAGCTCAGCAGACAGTATCATACACGATGGGATTAGATACACAGCTCAGCAGGCAGTATCATACACGATGGGATTAGATACACAGCTCAGCAGGCAGTATCATACAAGATGGGATTAGATTCACAGCTCAGCAGGCAGTATCATACAAGATGGGATTAGATTCACAGCTCAGCAGGCAGTATCATACAAGATGGGATTAGATTCACAGCTCAGCAGGCAGTATCATACAGGATAGGATTAGATACACAGCTCAGCAGGGAATATTATACAAGATGGGATTAGATACACAGCTCAGCAGGCAGTATCATACAATATGGGATTAGATACACAGCTCAGCAGGCAGTATCATACAATATAGGATTAGATACACAGCTCAGCAGGCAGTATCATACACGATGGGATTAGATATACAGCTCAGCAGGCAGTATCATACAAGATGGGATTAGATTCACAGCTCAGCAGGCAGTATCATACAAGATGGGATTAGATTCACAGCTCAGCAGGCAGTATCATACAAGATGGGATTAGATTCACAGCTCAGCAGGCAGTATCATACAGGATAGGATTAGATACACAGCTCAGCAGGGAATATTATACAAGATGGGATTAGATACACAGCTCAGCAGGCAGTATCATACAAGATGGGATTAGATACACAGCTCAGCAGGCAGTATCATACAAGATAGGATTAGATACACAGCTCAGCAGGCAGTATCATACAAGATGGGATTAGATACACAGCTCAGAAGGCAGTATCATACAAGATAGGATTAGATACACAGCTCAGCAGGCAGTATCATACAAGATGGGATTAGATACACAGCTCAGCAGGCAGTATCATACAAAATAGGATTAGATACACAGCTCAGAAGGCAGTATCATACAAGATGGGGATAGATACACAGCTCAGCAGAGAATATCATGCAAGATGGGATTAGATACACAGCTCCGCAGGCAGCATCGCACACAACAGGCTATGTATCAGGCACAGCAGGCTGCATCGTACATGATAGCATTAGATACAGATGTTATTGGATGTTCTTGCTGTTTATTACACTCTGGAGATGGTGGGGGTAGAGCCTGTGGACGGTCAGTGATGGGATTAGATGCACAGCTCAGCAGGCTGTATCACACAGGATAGGATTAGATACACCGCTCAGCAGACTGTATCACACAGGATAGGATTAGATACACCGCTTAGCAGGCAGTATGACACAGGAGAGGATTAGATACACATGTGAGGGCAGAGCCTGTGGACGGTCAGTGATGGGAATTAGACACTGAGTGAGAAGTAGATTCCTGTCTGGGTGTAGAAAGATGGACACAGGAGTTATAGTGGGTGTGGCTCCTGCAGACAGAGCAGTGTGGGGGCGTGGCCAGCCTGTGACTCATCACTGTAAACAGATCTAACAGGATAGTCTGATTCCCAGACAGGGGGAAAGAAAGCACAGCCATGACAAACAGGTATTGGGGGCATATGTATGCTTGGTGAGGGGTGTTAGGAGCACATCAAAATAATTTTCATTTTGGGTACAGCATACCTCTTCAACAATACAACAAATTGGGTTTGATACAAATTTCACAAACATTTGTCCTCCACATTATCATCAGCATCACCAGTTCCCCCTCTGACCACAACAGAAGCAGATCTGGCCCTTCCAGTTCTTTTGGAAGGTTTTGGGCATATATCGCCTCGTCTCTTTACTTCCACCGCTGTCACAGCCCTCCTCCGTTTATATTACCTCCTCCTAAGCACCCTGGCTCCCAAGTCCTGTCCAACACACAATCATCATCATCATCATCGTCCCCGCTCTCCGCACCATTTTTATCAGAGTGTGTTAAGTCATCATTGGCTCCTTGGCCCCCATCCCTATTCCCTGCTTAGTATTTGCCCCGAGTTTCACTGTCGCTACCACTGCCCCTACCGCCATCACCGTGGCTATGCTGCCACGACCACCACTAACACAGCTACGCTGTTCTGCTGGATAGTATACGTACTACTGCCCAGATTTCAATAAAAAAAAATAAAAAATGTTTACAATTTTCTCTTTTTCTAAATGTTACTAATATACATCTGATTGTTCGACGTTTCACTCACCCATTTGATATATATTAGATTATCTCTCAGGGTTGTCATCTAATTCTGATTCATTTTTAATGGTTTCATACTTGCATGTATTAAAAAATGACTTTTGCACTTTTTCTATACTTTGGACTGTAATGACTATTTTGTTACTTTATGTTAGTTGAGTTAGCCTGTAATTTGGGGATTTTCTTTTCTTTTGTCCCAAGGACTGTGGCTGTTCCCTGGCACATACCCTGTTCCCTGACCCCGTGGACTTCTGGGGAGACAGACTGGGAGAGTGGCTAGAATGTAGCCCACTTTGTTCCGTCTTGTCCAGTGTAATTTCAGAGAGGGTTTTCAGCACATCATGAGATCCAAATGGATGAAGTTGCCCTCCATCAGCATATAAAACATCACTTTTCTCAAAATGAATGACCCATCAATCCATGAGGATTTTCACACATCTCCAGCTGAGGTCAATGAACAGATGTGCCCTCACTGACAGTGCCCCATCATGCCACTGCCACTGTCTGCCTGCCTACCATTATGTTCTGTACCGTATGGCTGCTGCTTCTGCCATCATGCCACAGTATGCCTGCCTAGAATCATGTTCCGCTTTGTATGGCTGCTTCTGCCATCATGCCACTGCCACAGACTGCCTGCCCAGCATCATGTTCTGTCTGTATTGCCACGGTGCTGTTTGCCTGCCTACAATCATGTTTCATACTATAGCTGCCGTTGCAGATGTATTTCCTGCTGCTTATCTTCTACTGCCACTTGAATTACCCCTACATAGACGCTACTACTACCCCTAAACAGCTGATCTACTGCCTTGTATTTTCCTCGCTGTGCCGCTTCTGCAGCCACACCTGAAGCTTTTCACTGCACATTTGCAACTAATTTGTACGCTTGCCAACCTACATCTACTTGTAAACCATCCACCTGCGTCGTAGGGTTGTCACGATACCAAAATTTCGATTCGATTTCGATACCATAAAAAATTATTGCGATACCATTCGATACCACGCGAAAAAAATAAAACACCACGTTTTATGGACCGTCCGGCCCATAATACAACAGTCCTATCCTATTTTTTAGTGGGACAAGGTGACTATAAAATGGCAAATTGCGTGTTTTATATATTTTTCTCTGTCACGGTGTTCACCGCATAGGAGATATTTTTAAATATTTTAACAGTTTGGCCTTTTTTTTATTGTGTATTCATTTTTATATGTAAAATTGGGGAAGGGGGTGATTTAAACTATTTTTATTAAAATTTTTGCCACCTTAGGGGGCTAGAACCCTTGTCCTATTCACCCTAATAGAGCGCTATTAGGGTGAATAGGACTTTACACTCTCCCTGCTGCCCTGTGCTAATGAACAGGATTAATATATTGAGGAGGAGAAAGCGGCTGTGGCCACTGCGCCACCAATGAATATAATTTACCCCTAAATGCAAATAAATGATGGTCGGGTGCTGATCTCAATGACAGGGCGTGGCGATCCGCTGTAATTAACCCCTCAGGTGTGCCCTGTCATTGAGGCCAGGTGCTGGGTATGTGATACGGTTGGCAGCCAAGCGCATACATTTGTATTAAGGGGTAAATTATATTTATTGGTAGCGCAGTGACCACAGCCCCTGCCCTCTCTTATCACTGGTGGCAGCAGCAGCTAGTATAGCAAATCCCGGTATTGTATCGATCCGCATATAAAAGTATTGATTGGGTATTAAAAATTCGATACCCAGTGCAACCCTAGTCCTGACAAATACAAAGACACTGGGGCACATTTACTAAAACCGGCTTCTTACTCTTGTCTAAGTTTTCCCCTAAGTTTCCTGGCACAAAAGTAAATTTGTCGGGGCTGGAGTCCCAACCTTAGAACTGCCTCCACATGCCCGTCATGTCCAACTGGCTTACAAGGCACAAAACCTGACATGTGCCAAATTGTCTCACAGGGTCGTACAGAAAAGGGGATTTGTGACACTTTTTAAGTCTAAAAGTGTTGCAAGTCCAATAGAAAATGTGACCCATTCACATGTCACATGTAATTTCCATCAGTGATTGTGAACCAAAATCAGATGTGGGTCAAAAACTCAGACGAGGTGCCACTGCTTCCATTATGCCAAATCTTAGTGAAAGATCAACTCCTGTTTTTGGCTCCCAGTCACTGATGGAAAATTGGAAATCACTGACCAAACACTGACTGTGTGAATAAGGCCTAATTCAAAACTTGCTGTAGGACTCATAAATACTATGCAAGATACTAAGAGACTAATCCACTACACCGGTCTAATCACACTCTGAAAAACAGGCGAGCATGACAAAGGACCCCAATTGTATTTAAATTTTGTAGAAGCCCGGAGGAGAGGCTCCTCTCATGGACGCTCCACCATGTCTGTGGTAGAGAACTGTGGATGGAAGGTATGAAGCTCATGGCTGGACCTGCTGGTTCAGTAACTGCTGCAGATCAGAGACAAACACTACGTATCTGTCACTTACCTATAGGTTTGATGCAATTCACTGCACCACATGAATCTTTACAACATTTTCGATCACCGGGACAATCATTATCTGCAGAACATTGGGGAGGAGGCAGCACCGCGAGGCAATCCCCTAAGAAAGATATTGAAGGACACTTTCCCGGCTTTACTCCTGGTAACAGCAAATAGAAAATAACAACAGCGACTTTATGTTACACTGTAAAGTACAAGGGAAGTAGTTCTGTACTGTATACAGTACAGACCAAAAGTTTGGACACACCTTCTCATTCAAAGAGTTTTCTTTATTTTCATGACTATGAAGGCATCAAAACTATGAATTAACACATGTGAAATTATATACATAACAAACAAGTGTGAAACAACTGAAAATATGTCATATTCTAGGTTCTTCAAAGTAGCCACCTTTTGCTTTGATTACTGCTTTGCACACTCTTGGCATTCTCTTGATGAGCTTCAAGAGGTAGTCCCCTGAAATGGTCTTCCAACAGTCTTGAAGGAGTTCCCAGAGATGCTTAGCACTTGTTGGCCCTATTGCCTTCACTCTGCGGTCCAGCTCACCCCAAACCATCTCGATTGGGTTCAGGTCCGATGACTGTGGAGGCCAGGTCATCTGGCGCAGCACCCCATCACTCTCCTTCATGGTCAAATAGCCCTTACTTTCAAAGTTTTCCCAATTTTTCGGCTGACTGACTGACCTTCATTTCTTAAAGTAATGATGGCCACTCGTTTTTCTTTACTTAGTTGCTTTTTTCTTGCTATAATACAAATTCTAACAGTCTATTCAGTAGGACTATCAGCTGTGTATCCACCTGACTTCTCCTCAACGCAACTGATGGTCCCAACCCCATTTATAAGGCAAGAAATCCCACTTATTAAACCTGACAGAGCACACCTGTGAAGTGAAAACCATTTCAGGGGAATACCTCTTCAAGCTCATCAAGAGAATGCCAAGAGTGTGCAAAGCAGTAATCAAAGCAAAAGGTGGCTACTTTGAAGAACCTAGAATATGACATATTTTCAGTTGTTTCACACTTGTTTGTTATGTATATAATTCCACATGTGTTAATTCATAGTTTTGATGCCTTCATAGTCATGAAAATAAAGAAAACTTTTTGAATGAGAAGGTGTGTCCAAACTTTTGGTCTGTACTGTATATATATACACAATGCAATTACACAGCAAGAATAGCAAGAACACGCCTGTCCCTGACTATATCATTGAGTATACACCTGTCCCCAACTATATGAGTTAGTGTACACCTGTCCCGGACTATATGAGAAAGTGTACACCTGTCCCTGACTATATCATTGAGTATACACCTGTCCCCAACTATATGAGTTAGTGTACACCTGTCCCGGACTATATGAGTGAGTGTACACCTGTCCTGGACTATATGAGAAAGTGTACACCTGTCCTGGACTATATGAGTGAGTTTACACCTGTCCCTGAATATTTGAGTGAGTGTACACATGTCCCTGACTATATGAGTGAGTGTACACCTGTCCCGGACTATATTAGTGAGTATACACCTTTCTCTGACTATATGAGTGAGTGTACAATTGTTCCTGACTATATGATTGAATGCACACCTGTCCCGGACTATATGAGTGAGTATTCACCTGTCCCTGACTATATTATTGAGTATACACCTGTCCCTGACTATATTAATGAGTATACACCTTTCTCTGACTATATGAGTGAGTGTACACCTGTCCCTGACTGTGTGAGTGAGTGTGCACCTGTCCCTGACTATTTGAATGAATGTTCATCTGTCCCTGACTATTTGAATGAGTGTGCACTGGTCCCGGACTATATTAAAGAGTGTACACCTGTCCCTAAATATGAGAAAGTGTACACCTGTCCCTGGTTATATGAGTGAGTGTACACCTGTTCCTGGTTATATGAGTGAGTGTACATCTGTCCCTGACTATATGAGTAAGTGTACATCTGTCCCTAACTATATGAGTGAGTGTACACCTGTTCCTGGTTATATGAGTAAGTGTACACCTGTCCCTGACTGTTAAACAAAACAAGCAATGCAACAGCTCACTGCAAATCAAATAAAGTACAAAATTGCATCCTAATAGCAAATGCTGAACTAATAAGTTAGAGATACTTAGCAAATCGTTATGTACAAAATTATTTGAGCCCGCCTGCCGAACGTCAAGGCAATCTCTAGTTAGACGGGTTCCTAACACTAAATATACCTGTTATGTGCCATAGCGGCTATCATAAAATTCAGAAAGTGCCATTTTGGCACCGAAAATGACGGAAATTCAGGCGGATCCAGCATGTAAGTGGAACCTACACTTTCTGAATTTTATGATAGCCGCTATGGCACATAACAGGTATATTTAGTGTTAGGAACCCGTCTAACTAGAGATTGCCTTGACGTTCGTCAGGCGGGCTCAAATAATTTTGTACAAAATGATTTGCTAAGTATCTCTAACTTATTAGTTCAGCATTTGCTATTATGATGCAATTTTGTACTTTATTTGGTTTGCAGTGAGCTGTTGCATTGCTTGTTTTGTTTAACAGTCTTGTTCTCAGCCATAGCAACGTGCCCCTGCGCATTGGGATGTGCTTACTGACCCCATTTTCTTTGCAACCTGTCCCTGACTATATGAGTGAGTGTATACCTGTCCCTGACTATTTGAGTGAGTGCGCACCTGTCCCTATATATATGAGTGAGTGTATGCCTGTCTGTGAGTATATGAGTGAGTGTACACCTGTCCCTGGATATATGAGTAAGTGTACATCTGTCCCTGACTATATGAGTGAGTGTACACCTGTCATTGACTATATGAGTGAGTGTACATCTGTCTCTGAGTATATGAGTGAGTGTACATTTGTTCCTGACTATATGATTGAATGCACACCTGTCCCGGACTATATGAGTGTGTATTCACCTGTCACTGACTATATTATTGAGTATACACCTGTCCCTGACTATATTAATGAGTAAACACCTTTCTCTGACTATATGAGGAAGTGTACACCTGTCCCTAAATATGAGAAAGTGTACACCTGTCCCTGACTTTATGAGTAAGTGTACACCTGTTTCTGACTATATGAGTGAGTGTACACCTGTCCCTGGTTATATGAGTGAGTGTACACCTGTCCCTGGTTATTTGAGTGAGTGTACACCTGTCCCTGACTATATGAGTGAGTGTACACCTGTCCCTGGTTATATGAGTGAGTGTACACCTGTCCCTGACTATATGAGTGAGTGTACACCTGTCCCTGGTTATATGAGTGAGTGTACACCTGTCCCTGACTATATGAGTGAGTGCGCACCTGTCCCTATATATATGAGTGAGTGTATGCCTGTCTGTGAGTATATGAGTGAGTGTACACCTGTCCCTGACTATATGAGTGAGTTTACACCTGTTCCTGGTTATATGAGTGAGTTTACATCTGTCCCTGACTATATGAGTGAGTGTACACCTATCCCTGACTATAGGAGTGAGTGTACACCTGTCCCTGGATATATGAGTAAGTGTACACCTGTCCCTGGATATATGAGTGAGTGTACACCTGTCCTTGACTATATGAGTGAGTGTACATCTGTCCCTGGATATATGAGTGAGTGTACACCAGTCCCTGGTAATATGAGTGAGTGTACACCTGTCCTTGACTATATGAGTGAGTGTTCACCTGTCCCTGACTATATGAGTGAGTGTACACCTGTCTTTGAGTATATGAGTGAGTGTGAACATCCCCATATAAATGAATGGGTCGGTATTCAGTGCGGGTGCAATGTGTTCAACTCACGCATGGCATCCGCGCGGAATACTCGCCCGTGTGAAAGGGGCCTAAGTAATGAAGAAGGGGTGCAGCTAATGGGCAGACACAACCAGAAACTGAGAGATCAGTAACTGCTGCAGAGGATAGCGGATCAATACTTATATATCACTTACGCGGTACTGGGATGGTGCACATGACTATGCCACAGGAACGATTACAGCATTTCTGGTTACCAGGGCATTCCTTGTCTCCAGAACATAATGGTGAAACAACAGATCCAATACATACTTCTGGCAAGAATAAAACAGGACACCTCCCTGGCTTCAGTCCTGATAATAGAAAATATTAATAGAAATAAAAAGACTAAAAGTAACACGCACAAACAAAGAAAAAGAGGAAGTGGTACTGTGCAGTGTCCATATATATACAGAATTAGAGCAGACACTGAGGAACTCTTTTTAAATTTTATACAAAAATACAAAAACTTTGCCATAAAAATTTCCAAACAAGATATAAAACAAGGTATAAAGTATATACACTTACCCTACTGGCCCAGCTACATGCATACTATCTCATTCATACCTACTAAAAAGAGAAAATGAAACCTAGCCTAACGTAGGCCTCTTTCACACTTGCGTTGTTGGGATCCGGCGTGCACTTCCGTTGCCGGAGGTGCCTGCTGGATCCGGAAAAACGCAAGTGTACTGAAAGCATTTGAAGACGGAACCGTCTTCCAAATGCTTTCAGTGTTACTATGGCAGCCAGGACGCTATTAAAGTCCTGGTTGCCATAGTAGGAGCGGGGAGCGGGGGAGCGGTATACTTTCAGTCTGTGCGGCTCCCGGGGCGCTCCAGAATGACGTCAGAGCGCCCCATGCGCATGGATGACGTGATCACATGGATCACGTGATCCATGCGCTTGGGGCGCCCTGACGTCACTCTGGAGCGCCCGGGGAGCCGCACGGACGGTAAGTACACTGCTCCCCCGCTCCCCACTACACTTACCATGGCTGTCAGGACTTTAGCGTCCCGGCAGCCATGGTAACCACTCTGAAAAAGCTAAATGTCGGCTCCGGCAATGCGCCGAAACGACGTTTAGCTTAAGGCCGGATCCGGATCAATGCCTTCCAATGGGCATTAATTCCGGATCCGGCCTTGCGGCAAGTGTTCCGGATTTTTGGCCGGAGCAAAAAGCGCAGCATGCTGCGGTATTTTCTCCGGCCAAAAAACGTTCCGTACCGGAACTGAAGACATCCTGATGCATCCTGAACGGATAACTCTCCATTCAGAATGCATTAGGATAATCCTGATCAGGATTCTTCCGGCATAGAGCCCCGACGACGGAACTCTATGCCGGAAGACAATAACGCAGGTGTGAAAGAGCCCGTAAACATCCGATCCGGCTGAACCCTGACAATATACAAATTTATACAAATTGTTTATAACAGAAAATAAATGACAACTTGTCACAATAAATAATAATCAACACAAATTAAATAATCATAATAGAAATATCAAATAACAATACATTTTTTTTTTTTTTTACACACACACATTTATGAGAAAACACAAATTTATACTAACCCTACCAATCTATCTATCCCATCACCTTCACCCAGGGCCAACCTCCGCCTCTTGTCCCTCCATGAGGCCAGCCCTTCCTCCACCACCCACACCCAGCCCCTCGCCTCATGTCCTCCTATGTCCGCATAGTCCAGGACTGGATGCAGGCCTCCCCACACGAAAATATGAACCCCACCACCCCATCCCACCCAACCTAACTACACTCCACTTACCCTATCATACAATATATATAACTTACAACAACCAAATCAATCTATACAAAAAAATATTAAAATCCACCCGAAGGCCAAAGTTCAGTCATCTGCAAACCTTTCTTCAAAAACTCATCTTAAATACAAAACAAAAACCTAATGTGAAAGCCTCAGCCCAACACCAGGAAAAGTGCTACTGAGGCTAAGGCACATCAAAGATGAAGCCTCTCCAGAGGTAAGAGACCCCATCCGTACCCACCTTCTCGCACTCAAGAGAGCGAACCTTCGCCAGGTCACCTAGAATGTTCCTACACACCTCTTCCACAGGGAGGACTTTCTGCTGGGTTGAAACTAAACACATGGCGTTCCATGTGAAGTATCTGACCACTATGCTAACTATAAAAGCTGTGAATGGGTCCCTTCTTCCCAAACCTTTAAATGCTCCATAAGCCCTTTCCGCATGGGAGAAGTTAGAAACATAGAAACATAGAAACATAGAATGTGTCGGCAGATAAGAACCATTTGGCCCATCTAGTCTGCCCAATATACTGAATACTATGGATAGCCCCCGGCCCTATCTTATATGAAGGATGGCCTTATGCCTATCCCATGCATGCTTAAACCCCTTCACTGTATTTGCAGCTACCACTTCTGCAGGAAGGCTATTCCATGCATCCACTACTCTCTCAGTAAAGTAATACTTCCTTATATTACTTTTAAACCTTTGCCCCTCTAATTTAAAACTGTGTCCTCTTGTGGTAGTTTTTCTTCTTTTAAATATGCTCTCTTCCTTTACCGAGTTGATTCCCTTTATGTATTTAAAAGTTTCTATCATATCCCCTCTGTCTCTTCTTTCTTCCAAGCTATACATATTAAGGTCCTTTAACCTTTCCTGGTAAGTTTTATCCTGCAATCCATGTACTAGTTTAGTAGCTCTTCTCTGAACTCTCTCTAGAGTATCTATATCCTTCTGGAGATATGGCCTCCAGTACTGCGCACAATACTCCAAGTGAGGTCTCACCAGTGTTCTGTACAGCGGCATAAGCACTTCACTCTTTCTACTGCTTATACCTCTCCCTATACATCCAAGCATTCTGCTGGCATTTCGTGCTGCTCTATTACATTGTCTTCCCACATTTAAGTCTTCTGAAATAATTACTCCTAAATCCCTTTCCTCAGATACTGAGGTCAGGACTGTGTCAAATATTCTATATTCTGCCCTTGGGTTTTTACGCCCCAGGTGCATTATCTTGCACTTATCCACATTAAATTTCAGTTTCCAGAGTTCTGACCATTCTTCTAGTTTTCCTAAATCCTTTTCCATTCAACCCTGTTACATATCTTTGTGTCATCAGCAAAAAGACAAACCTTACCAGCGAGGCCTTTTGCAATATCACTTATGAAGATATTAAACAAAATCGGTCCCAGTACAGATCCCTGTGGAACCCCACTGGTAACATGACCTTGTTTTGAATGTTCTCCATTGACTACAACCCTCTGTTGTCTGTCACTCAGCCACTGCCTAATCCACTCAACAATATGGGAGTCCATACTCAATGACTGCAGTTTATTGATAAGTCTTCTATGTGGGACAGTGTCAAAAGCCTTACTAAAATCTAGATATGCGATGTCTACTGCACCTCCACCGTCTATTATTTTATTCACCCAGTCAAAAAAATCAATAAGATTTGTTTGACATGATCTCCCTGAAGTAAACCCATGTTGTTTTTCATCTTGCAATCCATGGGATTTTAGATGTTCCACAATCCTATCCTTTAATAGGGTTTCCATTAATTTGCCTACTATTGATGTCAGACTCACTGGTCTATAGTTGCTCGATTCCTCACTACTACCTTTCTTGTGAATGGGCACGACATTTGCCAATTTCCAATCTTCCGGGACGACTCCTGTTACTAATGATTGGTTAAATAAATCTGTTAACGGTTTTGCCGGCTCACCACTAAGCTCTTTTAATAATTTTGGGTGTATCTCATCAGGCCCCTGTGACTTATTTGTCTTCACCTTAGACAGCAAACTTAGAACATCTTCCTCTGTAAAGATACATGCATCAAACGATTTATTAGTCATTCTTTCTAGTGGAGGTCCTTCTCCTTTTTTTTTTGTAAAAACTGAACAGAAGTATTCATTAAGGCAGTCGGCTAGCCCTTTATTCTCTTCTACATACCTTCCGTCCTTTGTTTTTAATTTAGTTATTCCTTGTTTTAATTTCCTTTTTTCATTTATATATCTGAAGAATGTCTTATCCGCTTTTTTCATAGACTGAGCTAGTTTTTCTTCTGCCTGCGCTTTAGAAGTTCTTAAAACTTGCTTGGCCTCTCTCTGCCTAATCTTGTAGATTTCCTTATCTTCATTGCTCTGGGTTTTTTTATAATTACAAAATGCTAGCTTTTTATTTTTAATGATTTGGGCCACTTCTGCTGAGTACCACAGTGGTCTCCTCCTTTTTTTGCTTTTTACTGACAAGTCTAATGCAATTTTCTGTTGCCTTCAATAATGCACCTTTTAAGTAGTCCCATTTCTCCTGGACTCCATGTAATCCGTTCCAGTCTGATAAGGACTCATTTATGACTAATTTCATTTTTGAAAAGTCTGTTTTTCTAAAATCTAAAACTTTTGTTTTTGTGTGGTGGGACTCTTTCACAGTTCTTATATTAAACCACACTGACTGGTGATCACTAGATCCCAAGGTTTCGCCTACAATGACATCATATACCGAATCCCCGTTTGTGAATACCAAATCCAAAATGGCCTCCCTCCGGGTTGGCTCCTCAACCACTTGTTGTAGAGATAACCCCAGTAGGGAATTTAGAATATCTGTAAGTTAGCTAGCCTATGCCAGCCAATGGATGCGCCCACCCGTTTGTATACCTCTGTATTAAAGGGACACTGAAGCAGGAAGTGCTCCATACTTTCCAGTATGTCGCCACACTCCTCTCGGGGACAACCCCTTTCATCAGAGTTCCTATACCTCAAGTTGCCCCTTACATACAGCTTCCCGTGAAAGCAGCGCCAAGCCAAGTCCCAAAACTTCAAGGGGATCTTTGCCGAATTTAACAACTGTAACCCCTTGTCTAGATCCCGGCTTGGGCAATCCTTAAGGGCCAGGGGCTTTTGGAAGTGGGTCAACAAGACCCTCTCGTCAAGGGATCTCCTTGACTGGGCCTTGATTTCCATCACTCCCAAACCCCACCGGCGGATCACCTTCAGAATCGGGGTGACATAAGACGGAAGATATCCATGAGGTGTACGCAAATCCTTCACTTGCCCTCCTGTCTCCCACTCCTGGAAGAAAGGCCGAAACCAACCCCTGCAAGAGACTACCCACGGAGGAGCCCTCTCTTTCCAGAAGTTTGCCAGGTTGATCTTAACAAAGGTGTTCACAAGGAACACCACTGGGTTGACCATACCCAACCCCCCTAATCTCCTCAAACTGTATGTCACCTCTCTGTTGACTAGGTTCAGCCTATTCCCCCATAACAGTTGAAAGAACAGACTGTAATCCCGAGTCCAGAGAGGTTCTGGCAAGACACATACACTGGCCAAATAGATAAGCAAAGGGAGAAGGTAAGTCTTGATCAGGTTCACCCTTTCCATGAGGGTCAATGACCAACCCTTCCACTGGTCAACCTTCTGAGCGGCGATCTTGAGCATGCTGTCCCAATTTTGGGTGGTATAAACCCCATGGCCGAATTGAACGCCTAGGACTTTGGCTGACGACTAGGGCTCTGGCTCTGGGAGGGTGTCCGGGAGACAGAAAGATGGATCACCCCCTCCCAGCCAGAGACTCTCACACTTATCCCGGTTAATCACGGACCCGGAGACTTCCGAGTAGCGTTCTACCTCCGACATCACGTATTCCGCCTCCCCTCCCGAGGACACGAAAACAGTGACATCATCGGCATACGCCACCACCCTCAGAGTGGTTTCTGGCTCCTCCAGACTCATCCTGACTCCCGCTAACGGTCCTCGATCAATCTTCCTAATAAAAGCATCAATTCCAAACACGTATTAAGAGCAGGCTCAATGGACAACCCTGGCGGACTCCAGACCCAACCTCAAAAGGGCTGCCAGACCAACCGTTCACCAGCGGGAAAAACTCTCTGCCCCTGCATTCAAGATCTTTAACCAATCGACAAACCCTCCTGGCAGGCCATATTTCAGAAGGACTGCCCAGAGGTACTTGTGGTTAACCCGATCAAAAGCCTTTGCCTGTTCTAAGGCCAGCATGTACCCCTTCCAGTTACCCGCCCTACTCCGTTCCACTGCCTCTTGGACACCGAGCACAGCACTAAACGTGCTTCGGCCTAGAACCGAGCAATGTTGGGTCTCTGAAAGGGGCGCAAACAGCACCAACCGATTAAACAGTATCTTGGCCAGGATCTTTCTGTCCATACTGAGAAGCGCTATGGGACGCCAATTCTCAATACGGCTCGGATCTTTACCCTTTGATATAAGGATCAGAGCTCCTCTTTGACTTCGGCAGAGCACCCGAGGAAAGGAACTCATTGTATACCTTAGTCAAGGTTCCACCTGCCCCCTCTCCATTTGACGCCTCACCCTCCGTCTCTGCTGGTACGGGCCGTCTTTTCTCTTCATTGACCCCACTGCCCTGTCGCCTTCGCCAGCATTCACCTCGGCGGTGGGGGCCTCCTGGCTCGCCTCCGCGCGTGCACGAGCCACGTTGGCGACAGAGTGAGGGCAACGACTGAACGGGTGCCCTAGCTCACCACACAGGTTGCATCTAATCTGCCCACAAGATGCAGCTAGATGGCCTTCACCCCCGCACAACGCGCACCTCTGCACTTGGCAGCTGGCGCTGAAGTGCGAAGGGCTGCTGCACTTGTAACACAGCTTAGGCTGCCCCCTGTAGAACACCATGATCCTATCCCGACCAAGGAAAGCAGATGATGGTATGTGGGAAACCGACCCCCCTGAATGTTTCAACTTAATCTGAAACGTCCAGGCACCCGACCAGATGCCAAACTCATCCAGGTTCTTGCTAGGAAGACCCTGGACGTCCCCGTACCTGCTCAACCAGGTCAAGATGTCAACACAAGAAAGTGACTCGTTACGGGTCAGAACGGTCACTTTCTTGACCTCATTCTGGCAGGTTATCGCTTGCACAAAAAAACCCTGCCAGTCCGGCTGGTCTTTTGCCAGTTCATACCCAAACCAGAAAAGTTCAAGACCCTCTGGCCGGGCAAAACTGACATCAAACTCCCGGGTGCCATACGGATGTATCAGGGCAAAGATGTCACATGCCCTGATGCCCATCTGAAAGAGAAGCTCTGCCACCCTCTTCCTGGTAGGGCACGCTTCATTGCCTCTCCATTTCAGACAGACAACATTCCGCCTGGCTGACCAAGGGCCGGTTGTGGGTGAGGACCAGGTGGTCTCGCCCCCGCCTTGCTCTCGGAAGGCACGCAGGCCATGCCTATCTATCCAGAAGGATAGATCCACCCGCTGCCCCCCTACTGTAATGGAGTTCTCCCCTCTCCTAAGAGCCTCTAGAAATTGCCGCTGCAAGTTACCATCACCAGACATTGGTAATGGGGAGGACAATGGGGACCGCTCCTCCCCCCCTGCGCTGGCGACCACACCAGCATAACCTCTGCCAGGCGTAGCCGACGCAGGAGGGGCAGCCGGACCGGGCCCACCCCCACCCCCCACAGACCTATCTACAGCAGGTGTCACTCCAGACCCCTCTGAAGGGGCTACATGAGGCGCACCAGCCACTTGCACAGTGTGCGGCCGACCTCCAACATTCACCCCCCCATCAGGGCCCGGGGCAACACCACTAACATAAACTGTATTTACACAAGTGACCACTTCTTCAGTGGCCACTACCGCACTCTCCCCTCCCCCCACACACACTGCTGGGCCAGAGGTCACGTTATTCATTTTGTCCAGCATTTCCTTGCTGGACACATTTTTAACAGTCTTTCCTGATTTTTCGGGCCGGCGGGCTGTAGAACCACTGGTCCCAGCCACGCCGGCCTTATCCACTTGACGGACAGTGCAGGAGGGAGGGGCGGTGACCATACTCGCATCAGGACCGC
Source organism: Bufo bufo (assembly GCF_905171765.1). NCBI lineage: Eukaryota > Metazoa > Chordata > Amphibia > Anura > Bufonidae > Bufo > Bufo bufo. Next base: position 20,083,695 of record NC_053392.1, on the reverse strand, counting down.
CCCCTCTCTCTCTGCCTACACACACACTGCTCTGAGCTCCTTTATGGATATCCGAAGCCCCACCCCCTCCACCCCTGACCACTCCCACTGCGCCTCCACTCCCCGCCGCCACGACAATACCAGCGGAAGGGACTGAAGTGGAGCAGACCGGGGCAGAGGAGACCGGAACCCCGGCAAGGATTTGGGCATACAACTTGGGAGGGGCGGAGGCAGCCACCTCGCATCCTCCCCCTGCAACTCCGGATCAGGACACCGCTGTACCCGCGGCCGCACCCCCCCAACCCACAGCCATCCCCACCACCCCCGGCCCCCCGTCCCCCACCGCCATGCCAAAACCGACAGGGGGGACTGCAGGGCGCATGGGAGCGGTGAAGCAGACCGGGGCAGAGGACGCAGACCCCAGGACAGGGATCCCGGCAATGACCTCTGCAAGGGGGGCAGCAGCAGCAACATCGCCCCGCCGCACCTCCACCCAGCACTTGTCCAGTGCCCCAGCAGAGGCGGGCGGAGCCACCCGACCACCAACCATGCCCCCCTCGCCACCCGCCCCGGGAGCCTTCCTGTCTGGCCCCTCCTGCTTCTCCTTACCGCCCCTGTTACCGCAAACAGGGACGGCGTCCTGCGCCATCTTTGCCACGTCTGTCTCCCCACTCCTACGTACCGGTCACACAGCAGAGACCGGACCAGGGAGGATGGTGGGGTTCGTGCCCTGAGCTGGCTTTTCAGCTGGCCCAGGGCACGCAGGGTGGGTCACATAGACATACCTCACCTCTGGCTTTAATGTCTTTTTTTAATGTCTGTTTTTCTCCTCTTTCCCATCGGCTCATGGGTAATTCAACAGGTAATTCATTACCAAAACAAATGTCCTCACAAATTTTGGGGGACTCCAGGTGGCGTATTTCGGCCATAAGCTGCCCCCAACTCCGCTGCTCTCACTGTACTCTATTTCTTCATCAGAACTAGGTGGGGGGCAGGCATACCTGCTCTGCGGTGATGCCAGTTTCCGCAGGTTGTCCCCCCCCGTGTCCGACTCTTCCTCCTCACTAGAGGAGTCATCTTCTTGCTGTTTTTGGTTTCCAGCCATTTCATTAAACCTTTGATCATTCATGAGCTTTTCCTTAAAGGGACCACTGTTTTCCAGAATGGCCCCCATTCTTTCCTGCAGCTCTTTAATAACTTCTTTTAAGCCTTTTATTTTTCTTGATATTTCTGGCCTGTTTTTTCTGGCTGCTTTGTCCACCTTCCCCCTCTCAAGCTTTAGGTTCTCCCTCACCTTCTTGAGGGTCCTATTCGCTTCCTCATACTCCCGGAGGTAGGCCGTGATCCGGGAGCTGTAAACGGCGATTAGTTCCTGGGGCTTCATGTTGCCCCAGTCAGCCTCAACCGGAACCGGCCCATCCCCAGAAGCACTCCGCGTACCTCTTGGAGGGCTACTGTCCGCCCTCCTGGAACTGCCGACGATGGACACGGCTTCACCTCCGGGGGCTGCAGGGGCCGCTGCACCACGACTCCTGCTGGATCTTCTGACCCCCGGGGCGGAAGATGGAACTGAGGCCGGTAGCTCACCTCCCCTACCTCCCGCCGGCCTACCCCGGGAAGTAGGATCCTGGGTCTTCAGTCGCTTCATGGCCCAGGACCCTACCAGCTCCCTGGGGAGATAGGCAGGGCCTGGGCTGGGAAAGATGGAAAAATCCCTGGTAGCTTGTCAGCAATCAGCAGGAGCTCCTCCACACACAACCACACCCGTCGACTGGCTCCTGCACACTGAGGATTACACCCAGTGTACAGGACAGGAGAAGTGGTACTGTGCAGTGTATAGAATCAATAATGTAATCAGTAAACAGTGATATTAAATGATTACTGTGTATTGCAAGTCAGCCAGAATTTTCTCTACTTACCATAATTAGAAGTTTGTACAGGGTTACTTTGTGATGAGACATTTCCTCCATAGAATAGAAGGAGGAGAATGATAGAGGTGGTCGCTGGTGCCATGTCTGACGTGTTCTGGAGATATGTGAGATACATATTTTGCAGCTTTATATAGAAGTTAGAAGAAAGTGATAATATGCCGTTCCCAGACCAGGATTATCTAATATTATAATTAGGGACTTTTAGATGTGTCCTACTTCTGGGTTCTGGAATTCTCTTCCTTATTGTGTTTCCTGCTTCTGAAGATTGACAATGTTCTCCCTCACCCAGATACGTTAATCTACTTAGCATTTCATCCAGAACCAACAGAAATCTTCAGACATGTGTCAAAGCCTCAGCCAACGATGGAATTGAGCAGTAGCTGTATATTTTATGGGGCTCAAAGCAGTAGCTGTATACTATAAGGGCACAGAGCTGTATCTGTATAATATCGGGGGTGCCGAGCACTAGCTGTATACCTGTGAGGTGCAGAGCACTAGTTAATTACTAGCTATACTGTATACTATGTGAAGTTGCACACATTGCACCAAAATATGCGCATCATTAGCTGACGATTTTCGCAATCGCGAATATATTGGAGAATCTACCGTATCTGCATATAAAGCTATTGTAATGTTCTGCCGTGCCAAGCATTTTCTCCAGTCTCAGGAAACTTCTAGCAGCTTGAAAAATGTAGCAAAAGTGATCCACGCCTGTATTGCGCACGCAATACTCGCATATTATATTGCGGATTTTTGCAATCAAGAATATAATCGCAAATTCGCAAATTCGCAAATTCGCGAACTTATGACAAATATTCTCCAAAATATTTTCAAAATATCGCAAATTTGAATATTGCCCTTGTCACTCATCACTAGTCACTGCAAAAATATTTTCAGGCAGTCAACTCCAGAAGTATTGCCAACCTTCATGAATATGATTCCATATCCGCACATTTTATATCATCGATGTGGGAAACACATTTAGAGTGTCAGGGTTTGCAGTAAACCAGTGTATTGGAGGAACTCAAGCGGAAACCTATACAGTCGAGGCATAGGTCTGGCTTCTCCAGTCTCTTCCCTTAAAAAAGACGGGTTTGTGCAGAAGAAAGGCCTGAGTTAGCTTTCCCTCTGTCTCTCACAAGGTTGGTACCCAGGTTAAAGGACTGGTGGTCCAGGATCTATGGCTTATTCCTTTGACTGGCTCCTTGGTCTCCAGGCTCGTGACCCAGAATCTGTGGCTCAATTTCCACATCTCATTTATAATAAGTATTAAAACAGAGCAAACAATCAGCTTGTCCACAAATCTGACCATTGAGGCACTGGGTATCAGGGTATCAATGTGTATATTTATTATCTCCATGCCCCAGTAATGTTGAACATACACTCACCTAAAGAATTATTAGGAACACCATACTAATACGGTGTTGGACCCCCTTTTGCCTTCAGAACTGCCTTAATTCTACGTGGCATTGATTCAACAAGGTGCTGATAGCATTCTTTAGAAATCTTGGCCCATATTGATAGGATAGCATCTTGCAGTTGATGGAGATTTGACGGATGCACATCTAGGGCACGAAGCTCCCGTTCCACCACATCCCAAAGATGCTCTATTGGGTTGAGATCTGGTGACTGTGGGGGACATTTTAGTACAGTGAACTCATTGTCATGTTCAAGAAACCAATTTAAATTGATTCCAGCTTTGTGACATGGTGCATTATCCTGCTGGAAGTAGCCATCAGAGGATGGATACATGTTCTCATTCTGTTTACGCCAAATTCGGACTACCATTTGAATGTCTCAACAGAAATCGAGACTCATCAGACCAGGCAACATTTTTCCAGTCTTCAACAGTCCAATTTTGGTGAGCTCGTGCAAATTGTAGCCTCTTTTTCCTATTTGTAGTGGAGATGAGTGGTACCCGGTGGGGTCTTCTGCTGTTGTAGCCCATCCGCCTCAAGGTTGTGTGTGTTGTGGCTTCACAAATGCTTTGCTGCAGACCTCGGTTGTAACGAGTGGTTATTTCAGTCAACGTTGCTCTTCTATCAGCTTGAATCAGTCGGCCCATTCTCCTCTGACCTCTAGCAAGGCATTTTTGCCCACAGGACTGCCGCATACTGGATGTTTTTCCCTTTTCACACCATTCTTTGTAAACCCTAGAAATGGTTGTGCGTGAAAATCCCAGTAACTGAGCAGATTGTGAAATGCTCAGACCGGCCCGTCTGGCACCAACAACCATGCCACGCTCAAAATTGCTTAAATCACCTTTCTTTCCCATTCTGACATTCAGTTTGGAGTTCATGAGATTGTCTTGACCAGGACCACCCCCCTAAATGCATTGAAGCAACTGCCATGTGATTGGTTGACTAGATAATTGCATTAATGAGAAATAGAACAGGTGTTCCTAATAATTCTTTAGGTGAGTGTACGACTCCTATAGGGTCTGTATCAACAATCGTCTGTGTGTCTACACAATTACCATTAAAACGCTTAGCTTTAAGCACATTAATACGGTAATCAGGAAAAATGGAAGTATCCAGCTCAAACATGGTGAAAAAATTGTAGCTTTATTGCGGTATAAAATCATCGACACACAGGACAAGTTTGGTTACGCGTTTCCGACCATAACTCCTTCCTCATGACATATCGAACTTCTAGAGTGGTAAAAAATTCGACCACTGGGCACAGTTATGATTAGTGTTGAGCGAATTGAAAGTGACGAAGTGGAATTCAATCCGAATTTCAGGAAAACTTTGATTTATCACGAAGGGGAATTACCTCGCACTTCGTGGTAACAAATTCCGTGGTTACGAATTTGGTTATTGTTTTCCATTACAACATAATTATAATGGAATTTGTAAGATGGAATTCAAAACGTAAACCTTTAGAGACAATCCGTTTTGATCCATCATAATAAAGGCTTATTGGCAAGCAAATTGGATCCGTCTGGTTTCCGTTATCCAGGACGGAAAAGAAAGTTCTGTCGACCTCTATTATGGCGGATCAAAACGGAATGCCTCTAAAGGTTTACGTTTTGAATTCTGTCTTACAAATTCCGTCATTTTCTGTTATATTTACTGATGAGCTAACATGGACGCCACGTTCGGGTCCGTACCGAACAATACGTTGCCTGTGTCCCGAACCCAAACACACTAAAGTCTGTGATATGAATGCGTATAGTGGCTCACCTGTTTGGTAACTGAACTATGGTGCACTGGTAACTGGGCGCCCCACCATCCAAACAAAGGGAATATATAAATAAATTGATGTAACAGGACATCATACAATCATGATTATTGATTAGTGATTTGAGAGGAATATCAGTTATTGAAAATCACCGATTATTCATCATATTACTTTTGCTTTTTGTTTATGTGTATGAAGTCAAACAACAACCAATGGGTCCCTGCCCTCCCCAGCTAATTCATCTATTCAGCCAACATCCTATACGCTGAGGTGGACGGGTAATCCAGCATCAATGCCTGTTTTTATTTTCAATTTTATTTTTATTTTTTTCTGAATAGGACCTTGTTTCACTTTAGTTAAAATAGGGATTGTTGTGGCATCCAACTTATCATATAAGTTTTTTTTCCTCAATTGTGAACGTCATCGTGATATTAACTGGGAGCATTTCTTAGTATACTTGTTTTTACTATCTGTGTCTATTTTTAATAAACGTTTGTTCTCGATACTTTCTTTGGCGATTGAGTGCTTTATCAATTTATTTACACTAAAGTCTGTGTTCGTTGTTCGGTGTTAAAATAAAGCTTGTTGAAAGACTGCAGCGTCGCCAATCAACAAGGCTGTTAGGCACTGGAAAGCGATGACAGTCATGGCTAGTATTGCAATGGCTGTGATTGTCATACCTTGTGAACTTGCATGCCTAAATGCCGGATACATGGTGTGTTACAATTCTGCTCTGACTAATGACAGGACAGGACGCTGCTGCAGGCAGGGAGAGTGTTTATCATTAACAGGCATTTATTATTTAAAAAAAGTGTTCAGGTGACCTACAGTCATTATTGATCGGTGCAATACAAGACCTTTTCACTAGTCACACAGAAATACAAAAGTTAAAACGTCAGATCAGGTTTTTTTTTAATCCACAAAACACGTTCCTTGCTGTTTTCACACGGAAATACAATATTTTGTCTGTCAGCCAGTTTGCTGGGAGAACGTAAAAAAATGAGAAGAGCATCAAATAAGAGACGTGGCCGTGGATGTGGTGCTTCTGGTGTTAGTGATGTTGGAACTCCTGCTGCAGGGAGAGGACATTGTTGGTCTGCGGCAGCTACGCGCCAATATGAAACACCTTCCTCTGGTGCACATAGGCGACAGGACATTCTGCATCATTTAGTAGGCCCAATTACCGCTCTAAGAATAGTGATGCGGGCGGTAGTAGATTGGATGACTCAGAGTGCCTCTAGTTCCTTCACATTATCTTCTACTCGGTCCGATGCTGAAATAGAAGAGTTGGCGGCCCCAAGCATCCGTCTTCCATCTCAACCCCTTGCACATCAGCCAAGCAGTCTTAGCCTCAGGTCATGCAGCAGTCACTTATGCTTTTTGATGACTCTGCTGACGGGGTTTCCATGGACCATCCACCTACCCCTGCCTCAGAAGAGGAAGAGAGTGCACTCATGCCCAACTACTTATGTTTAAGGATGAGAATATGGCAGGACCACAGCACATCTCTGATGATGACGAAACACAGGCGTCAACTGCTGCAGCAGTGAGTGGAAGATAATGTGGAGGATGATGAGGTCGTAGACCTCATATGGCATCCAGGTCATGACAGTGACGTGTGCAGTTCGGAGGAAGAGGTGAGGTCACGTAGCGCCAGCCACAAAGCAAAAGAGGGAGCAGGGTCCAAAAGCAAAGGGACCGGCTGAACCAGCCAGTTCGTCTGCTACTGCCCAACGCGACCTGGAACAGAGAACACCAAAGGCAGCTCAAAGGAGATATCTGGCATGGCAGTTCTTCACACAATGTGCTGACGACAAGACACGGGTGATTTGCATGCTGTGCAATCAAAGCCTGAAAAGAGGCATAAATGTTCTAAACCTGCAGAACCAGGCATCTAACTGCAAAGCACGAGCGGGAGTGGAGTAGACACCTTAAAAACCATGAAAGATCTGAGGCTCCTCCTGATCCCCCTGCGATCTCGGCCTCTTCCTACCCCTCTGAAGCGACAGGGCCACCTTGCACCCCTCAAAGTGAGGATATGACAGCAACACCTCCGTCACCGAGCATCTCCACACTGTCCCATGGAAGCGTTCAGCTGTCCATCCCCCAAACACTGAAGAGAAAGAGGAAGTACCTGCTTACCACCCACAAGCTCTGGCCCTGAATACCAGCATTTCCAAAATCCTGGCCTTTGAAATGCTGCCATTCCGTCTGGTGGAGATGGACAGTTTTAAAAACATCATGACAGCGGCTGTCCCACAGTAAGTGTTTCCCAGCTGCCACTTCTTTTCAAGGCGGGCTGTCCCTGCCCTGCACGAAAAAGTGGCGGAAAAAATCATGTGTGCGCTGCGCAACACCATCAGTGGCAAGGTCCTCATAACCACCGACACATGGACCAGTAAGCACAGGCAGAGATGTTATAGCTAACTGTCCACTGGGTAAATGTAGGGGTGGCTGGGCCTGAGGAGGAAAGCGGTTTGACGCATGTCCTGCCACCACCGAGAATTGCTGGACGTTTCTCGGTGCCTCCTGTTGCCTCCTACTCCGTTTCCTTCTCCTGTTCCTCCTCATCACGTCAGCACAACACCTGCACCACCAACTTCAGCACAGTCAGGATAAAATGACAGCAGGCTTTTCTGAAACTCATATGTTTGGGGGAAAAAACCCACACCGCATGGGAGCTGTGTAGGGGCATAGAAGAACAGATGAGTGGTTGGTACCTCTAATCCTCCAACCCGGCCTGGTGGTGTGCGACAGTGGGCGAAAGCTCGTAGCAGCTCTAGTGCTAGCCAGTTTGACACACATCCTTTGAATGGCACATGTGCTGTATTTGGTGGTGCAGAGGTTCCTGAAAAATTAGTCAGAACTACTGCAGAAAGTTCAGGCCGTCTGTGCGAGCTTTCGGCATTCTCACTCTGATGCGGCTCGCCTGTCTGCACTGCAGCGTAACTTCAGCCTTCCCGTTCACCACCTCATCTGCAACCTACCCACAAGGTGCAACTCCACCTTGCACATGCTGTAGAGACTATGCAAGCAGCAGCATGTGATAGTCAAGTTTCAGCTGCGGAACATCACCACTTTATCACCAACGAATGGGCCTCCATGCGGGACGTGTGTGCCATGTTTCAACACCATCTTCAGGGTTACTATCCCACTTCTATGTCTCCTTGACAAACGCTTAAGGTGATAATGCATGAGGATGTGGCACAGAAGGAATAGGAGGAGGAGCAGGGATCATTCTCATGGTTATCAGGCCAGTCATCCACAGGTGGCTCAGAGGGTGGGTTTCTGCATCAACAGTGGCCAGGTACACAACTGTCCAGCCAGTGCACAGTTTTGAAGGATGAGGATGAGGAGGATCCACGTTCATAGCAGGGTGGCACTCAAATCAGCCAACGGGCATCCCTGAGCATGGCTGGGGGGATACAGAGGTCACAGACAATACAACTCCCACCGAGAACAGCTTGTCTTTGCTTCAGGACAGCCTGGCACATATGAGTGACTACATGCTGCACTGCCTGCGCAATAAACGCTGAGTTGCCCTCATTGTTACCAGTTCTGATTACTGAGTGACCAGCCTGCTGTATTCCCGCTACAAGGACAACGTGGCATCCTTACTTCAGTCATTGGAGCGTGATGCATGAGTAAAATTGTAGGCTAGTAGATGCGTTACTGAGGGTGTTCCCACCTAACGGCGGGGGCTCAGTGGAAGCAGGAAGCAGAGGAGGAAGAGGAAGTCCAAACATTGCTGGAGCACCGTCAGAACCTTAGAAGGGAGGATTAGCATGGCTGAAATGTGGAAAAGCTTTGTCAGCACACCACAACATCCAGCACCACCAGCTGATATGGACCGTCTAAGCAAGAGGCAGCGTTTCAGCAATATGGTAATATGGTGGAACAGTACATGTGCACACATCTGCGCGTACTGAGTGGTGGTTCTGCCCCATTTAACTTCTGTTGCTCAAAATCACGCACATGGCCTGAGGTGCTGGCCTGCCATACGGCAAGTGTATTTCCGAACATGTGTTTAGCACGGCGGGGATGTAATCACGGACAGGTGCATCCTCCTGTCCACAGACAATATGGACAAGTTCACGTTAATTAAAATGAAGCAGGCATGGATCCCACAAGAATTGTCTGTTCCTTGGCCAGAGTAGAGAAGTACCTGCCGCACCTAGCAATTTTTATACTACAGTGCAGTTTATGCGTTATCTTTGCTATTTCCCAATGTTTTGAGGCCTCCACAAAAAAATTTAAAAAGTTAAAAATACATGTCCTCCTCCTCCGCCTCTTTTGCCTGCACCGCCATGTCTGCCTCCTCCTTCACTCGGACTTGAAGTATATAGGCCGCACCAAGCCATTGTGCAGAGTAGAGAAATATACTGACCGCATCCTAAAAAAGGGCTAAAGGTTATACACAGAATTGACAGACACATTTAAAAAAGCAAAACTGAAATAGTTTTGGCTTCCTCCTCCGCCTCTTCCACCTACACCACAACGTCCACCTCCTCCTCCTCTACTTGGACCTCCACCTCCTGGCTTTTTTGTTATATAGGCATAGTAGTGAAGTATACCGGCTGCACCCCAAAAAATGGCTATTGATCACACATTTTAACTGACCAAACCCCCCCCACCCAAAAAAACCCCACAAAAACAGTGTTGGCTTCCTCCTCTGCCTCTTCCACCTACACCATCACGTCTACAGCCTCTGCAACTTCCTACAACACTTGGACCTTCGCCTTCTGGTTCAGGATTGCTGTTTTTTATTTTTTTGTATTTTATGTTATTTTAAGTCATTTCCCTATCCAAATTTGTTTGCAGGGAAATTGTTTTGCTCTTACCCCCATTTTGGATCCTTTTGCAGCCCTCTAGCTATTTCTATAACTTTTTTACAGCCATTTTTTAGCCCCAAAAGTTTGGCCGAACCCAAACATCCAGCGGTCAGCTCATCACTATCTGAGAGTGAACTGTGCTGCATTTTGAGGAGCTGAGAGAAGTATAGTCAAATTATAGGGGCAGACCCATAGAGAATTTGTCTTCTTCTGTCAGTGAACCGAAAACAAAGCTAAAAGGCAGACACAGGGCTTCCCAGTTTCTTCCATAGCTTTTTGGATTTTTTGCTTTAATATGCTATTTAGCCTTTCCACTTTTCCACTGCTTTGTGGGTAATAAGGGGTATGGAAAGCCTGCCCCATAACTAGGCACCCATTTCTTTTATGACTTCCCCTGTGAAATAGGTACAGTTATTACTCTCAATAGTCTCTGGGATCCCAAACCTACAGACTATCTCTTACAAGATTTTCTGCGCAGTAGCTTTTGGTGTGGCTTTTGACATAGGCTATGCTTCCGGCTATCCGGAGAAGAGGTCAGAACACACAAGAACAAATTCACCTTATGTAATCTATTTATAGTCTCTGAAACAGGTAGAGTGGCTTCAAGGGGAAGGCTCTGTGGAATCTTCACTAACTTTCTTGCATAGTGCCTGGAAAAGGACTCTTAATAAACAAAGCTTATTTCCAATGTTCCATAGGCCGCGCTTACTCAGTTGGGTTTCCTGCTTTTCCCACTCTTTTTACTGCCCTGGCCTGCTCCTGGACAGACTTAAATATATCAGGGATGACAGGGTCTGCTGGGGACACAACCTGTATACTTAAGTTCCTTTTACCTAGGCTTTCTGGCTGCCCATTTGGCTGTTGCATCAGCTCTGGCATTTCCATTTGCTTTAAGGGTATCTGTGTTGGTGTGTCCATTTACCTTGATGATCCCTAGTTCTGTCAGCAGCTGAAGGGTTTACCAATGGATGTCAGGAAAGCTGTTGCTCGGCAAATGGGACTGTATTCATGAGCTATTTATTCCAAAAGCATATCTAGAATCTGTATAAATGTAAGCAGTCTTACTTTTCACCACTGTGCATGCTTCAGTTAGTGTTTTCACCTTCGCCTCCTATGATGATAGATGTGCTGGGAGTGATTTGGCTATTACAACCTCATGCTATGTTACAATTGCAAATCCAATGTAAAACCAGAGTTAGCAATAGGTACATCTTTAACATGTTTAAATCCTGCTGTTTCATGGGCCACAAGGGCCAGACACTCACACGTTAGACTCCCTGGTCCATGTAGCGCACGTGAAGCTCCGGACATCTAAGGACATCACATACCTGTTATTGCTCAATCTCACATGACTGAATGCCACTTGTCCCTCTAAGAAGTTAGATGCGGACTGGTGTTGCATAACTAGTTAGCATGGAGGAGTCTCGTTCATTAGCAGAATTAACCACCAACTAAGAACAGAACCAACACCACCATAATCTCCACCACCCACAGAATTGAGTTACTTTATCAATCTGTCAATCTTTACCATGTCCGGGCCAGTTTCATACTATCTTTATTTCCCTCTCCCTCCTTTTGATCTAGTGGAAATAATGTAGTTGGATTCAATACAGTGCAGCGTTTCAGAGTGACATTTGGGGGTATGAGAATGGCACATTGAAGTCAAAGTTTACGAACAATGGTGATGTGTTTGGGCTGGACTTGAGAGAGAATACCATGGATGTCATGAGTGAGGACAGTAACTGGTTAATCTAGTACAATATCAGAGGCCTTATCCAGGAGAAGCTTGATGGATGCAATTACCCTGACACAGGATGTGGACCCTCTAACTAGTGGGTAAAGCCTGGCAGAATAATTGGCCAGTACCAAAGGGAGAAAAAGGCTTATCATAATTTGGTATCCACAGGGCTAGAGTGGAAAAAATGAGTAGTGATGGTAATTGGTAATGAGAGAATGGAAGCAGTCAATTGCCTCATCAGTGAGTTGGTAGGGCCGGGTAGAGAGGGAATCATACTGAGGTTGCATATACTGGTATGCCAACCTAATCCAGGGGCGGTATTAAGAAACAAGGCCCAACAATGTTCTCAGCTTGTTGACACTTCATGGGACACCTCGTCTTGCATAACGTGTTTCTTGTTCTCAGTGAGGTGTCGAGCTCCTGGTTAGATACAGTGCTCCTGGGAACACAACCCTTTCCTGGCAGAGCTTCAACTTTGACTATGAAGCTTTGCATCCTTGTTTGGCCAGAAAACAAAGAAGTGATACAAATTCTTCAATAGCTTCTGGATTAGTAGAACAAAGCAAAAGGTAATCTATAGATTGCAACATCACAATCTGGTCATCAGGTGGCTGCCAGCCCTGCAGTGTAGATGTCAGTAGTGGAAGAGTTTTGGGCCCCTTGTGGTAACACTGTCCAAGCATACTGTTGGCATTTAAATGTGAAAACGAAGAGGTGCTGGCAATATGGGAGTAAAGGTTCAGAGAAAAGGCATTTACTAAATCAATGAGTGAAGCAGGTGGCAGTAGGTGGTATCTGTGTGTGTAAGGTATAAGGATTAGGCACGACAAGGGTTATAAATTCATTGACAGCATGAAACCATGACAGTGACAGAGAAACCATGACTCGGGGGTACAGGTAACTTGCCAATATAAGTCTTATTTTTGGCCCACAGGTTAGAAGGTACCTGAGCAAGAGTTTCCTTTTGGGCATCACTGAATTGAGAGTCTGTAGTGGTGATAGCATGGTTAAGGAATACTAATGTCCTAAGCTTGCATACCTGTTCCTCAGATATGAAAGTTCATTTAATTTGATATAGAATGTTGTAACGAGCAACTTTCGAAATCACTTCATTTAAAAAATATTCCTGTATCCACCTAAAAACAATCTGTAAAGCCATGGTCAATATGGGGTCTCACTTCCACCTAATGTGCTGTACTTCGTGTTGTCAGACAAGATCTATCTGTGGTAATAGAGACTCAGAAGACGACAAAGAGGAAGTGGGGACGTGTTAGAGCTAGGTGTGATTGTGAGTCTGATAAAAATACTGCTTGTACACTGCTTCTGAAGATCATAGAAATGTATTGCCTTTCTGTAAGTGTGATTTCCTCCTCCTTATCTGTTCTGTAAGCTCAGGAGCTGAAAACAAATATAGTGGAAAGTAATGGAAAGGACGTCACCTCAGTACAGTACTTGTAGATTCCATAGAAGGTAAATACTCTCTGCTTGTTAGAGAAATGCATCCAGCTGTGCAGCTGAAGACAGGAATAGTTATGCTGAAAAATACATTAAGGGAGATTTCACAGAAGGGAGATGCCCTATGCTTGTGAAAGAACTACATCTGGCTATTCAGCTGAAACAGAGAATAATATGTCTGAAAAATACATTAGGAAAGCCGGAAAGAGACCTGTTCCATTACAGTTATAATTGTACAAAGCCATTATGGATTTATTTTTTTTTAAACTCAGGTAGGATTTTACTTAGAGATTTAAGATTTATGTTAGAGATGAACCTAGAATACAAACGTGTGTTTCTTAACAATATATATACCGTATGCACTAGCAGAAGGACTTGGCTTCACACGGGTATATTTCATCTATTTAATTCAATGTTTGTGTGTGTCGTTAAAAGATATCGACAGTATCCCCCATAACAGTGACCTCTACAGCACCCTCACATTAGCCCGCCCCTTTAACAGTGAGTTTCACAGCACCCTACTCCCTTGACAGTGACCTCCTCAGGGGCCCTCCCCCTTAACAGTGACCTCCACAGTACCTCGCTGCCTTAACGGTGACCTCCACAGCAGTTTCCCCTTTAATAGATGCCCCTGCCCCCTTAACAGTGACCTCCACAGTGTCCACCCCTTTAACAGTGACCTCCACAGAGTTCTGACCCTTAACAGTAACATCTACAGTGAACGCCTCTTTAACAGTGACCTCCACAGTGCCTGCCCCTTTAACAGTGACCTCCACAGTGCCCGCCCCTTTAATGCTAGGGCTACACGACGACATGTGTCGCACAACATTTTGTCTCAACAATTTTTATAATGATAGGCTATGGTGTCGCACTTCGACATGTGTCATGCTGCGACTGCGACATGACAGTCGCAAAAAATCCATCCAAGATAAATTTTTATGCGACTGTCACGTCGCAGCATGTCACATGTCGCAGTGCAACACCATAGATTATCATTATAAATATTGTCGTGCGACATCAATGTCGCTGACACATGTAGCAGTGTAGTTGTGCCCTATGTGTCATGCGACTTATTGTCGCGCAGCACATGTCGTCGTGTAGCCCTAGCCTAAAGCTGACCTACAGCAGTGAAGAAAAATGGCTGGGTTGCTATGGAAACCTGGAGTAAAATTGTGTGTATGTGGAGACTAAGGGTCTGTGAGCTTCTATTGGCTGATAAGGGACATGTGACCATGTGTATGACAGTTGGAATATGAAGAGAAAGACTTGCAGGCTTGTATTAGCTAATGCAGGTAATTTTTTGGGAATATGGTACGTCCTAGAGAGCTGAGACCCGGTCTAAAACCTTCCCATACCTGTGTTCCAAATTTGGTGAAGATCAGTCCAGTCGTTTGGTCGCGCATAAAGAACAGACAGACGTTGGGACAGACAGAAACTCATTGTGTACTGGCATGTTACCTCCACAGTATTCTTTCCCAGATAGTAAGTGATATGTGTACCAAGTTTAGTAGAAATTGATCGATGAGTTTTTGAGTTACAGAGCGATATGTGTGTAGCAAAAACAGTTGGAGCATACAAACTCCATGCAGCTGTTGTGTAGGAGCGTATGACCCCCACAAGATTTATTTCCAGGTAGCAAGGGATGTGTATACCAAGTTTCATTGAAATCGATGGTTGCGTTTTTGAGTGATTGCGGAACATACATACATACACACACACACATACTGTACAGTACAGACCAAAAGTTTGGACACACCTTCTCATTCAAAGAGTTTTCTTTATTTTTATGACTATGAAGGCATCAAAACTATGAATTAACACATGTGGAATTATATACATAACAAACAAGTGTGAAACAACAGAAAATATGTCATATTCTAGGTTCTTCAAAGTAGCCACCTTTTGCTTTGATTACTGCTTTGCACACTCTTGGCATTCTCTTGATGAGCTTCAAGAGGTAGTCCCCTGAAATGGTCTTCCAACAGTCTTTTTTTTTAATTTTTTTTATTCTTTATTGAAGAATGTGCTGACATTACATATAAAAGTAAATAACATATTACAGAAATGTAACTTTCTTCTCAGGTACAAGGTTAGTATGACAATACTAATATAGATTTATAGCAGTAATTGAATTATATTCAGTAAATGACAATCCCATGAGGACTAAACTGATAGGAGCAATAAGAAAAATATATCCATTTTTTATCTTAGCTGCGGTTTCGTATAGAAGACCTAAGATTTCCAACGGATTAGTAATTTCTAAAAGAGGACCAAAGAGGCCAGGTATTTTTGAAGTCTTCATGTCTGTTATCTTCCCACGAGGCTAACTCCTTGAATCTGTATAATTGTTCTATTTTGGCTATCCATTGGGATATGGATGGGGTGTCTTCTGACAGCCAAAATTTGGGAATCAGTAAAAGAGATGATTGAATAAAGAGGGAAAGCTTTCCCTAGTATTAGAGGTGTATATGCCCAAGAGGGCTAGATTTGGCGTTATGGGAACTTTAGAGTGGCATATCTTGTTACTCTCTTCAAATATTTTTGACCACCATTCTTTGATTAAGGGGCAAGTCCACCAAATATGGAAGTATGAGCCTTTATCCTTACGACACCTCCAGCACACATCACTGTTATCTGCCTTATATCTTTTGGTCACATTAGGGGTTTTATACCATCTTGTGAGGATTTTGTAGGCGTTTTCCTGTATTCGAATGCATCTTGATGCTTTATGGGGTCTTAACAGAATTTTGGACATTGTTTCTTGTGGGAAGACAGAATCTAAATCTTTTTCCCATTGCCTAATGAATGCAGGTTTAGGCATATTAGTAGGGGTAGAAAGTTTTTTATAGATAAGTGAAATCAGCTTTGGCCGCGGATTCGGGTTTATTAACAAGTCTTCCAACCATTTTAAGGGTCGGTTTAAAGAGCTCCATGTAATATTTTTAGATATAAAAGATCGTAGAAAGGATAACAAAGGAGGTGAAAATTTACATTCCGGAAAGATCTGAGACAAGAGTTTAGATTCTAATAGGACTCCATTATCATCGAATAAGGATAATATTGGGCGTGTTGAATTCCTCACCGAGGTGGGAAGGCTATTAATAAGAGCTTTGGGGGCAAATGTTAAGATATCTCTAGTTTGAAGCAGTGGGGCTGGTAAAGGCAAAGCATGTTCCGTAGATTGAAACCATTCCCAGGCTTTCAATGTAGATTTGGTTATTGGGTTAATGTTTTTGTTGATATATTTAGGTATATCATTTCCCACCAAGAGACCTCTAAACATGATCTCCAGTTGTGACTGTTCTAAATTGACCCATAGTTCGTCTGCTGGTCCCTTAAACCATCCCACTACTCTAGCCAGTAGAATTGCTTTGTTATATAGCACCGGATTGGGCATTCCTATTCCACCATAAGGCTTTGGCTTATTGAGAGAGTGTAAAGCTAACCTAGCTCTTTTCCCGGCCCAAATAAATGATCTGATCATTTAGTTCAACTTGATATAGAATGTGTTAGGTACCGGGATTGGTAATACCTGTTGCAGATATGTTAATTTGGGAAATATCAGGGAAGTTACCCTGTTCTTCCTACCAAACCAGGATAATATATGTTTGTCAAGGGAGCCCAGTTGTTCTTTATCGGAAGGTAAGCGAGCGGATCTCCAGCCTGCCAGCGGCGATCGTTTGCTGACAGGCTGGAGATGTGATTTTTTTAACCCCTAACAGGTATATTAGATGCTGTTTTGATAACAGCGTCTAATATACCTGCTACCTGGTCCTCTGGTGGTCCCTTTTGTTTGGATCGACCACCAGAGGACACAGGTAGCTCAGCAATATGTAGCACCAAACACCACTACACTACACCCCCCCCCGTCACTTATTAACCCCTTATTAACTCCTGATCACCCCTGATCACCCCATATAGACTCCCTGATCACCCCCCTGTCATTGATCACCCCCCCTGTCATTGATCACCCCCCTGTCATTGATCACCCCCTTGTAAGGCTCCATTCAGACATCCGTATGATTTTTATGGACACAGGGACGTCTGAATGGAGCCTTACAGGGGGGTGATCAATGACGGGGGTGATCACCCTATATAGACTCCCTGATCACCCCCCTGTCATTGATCACCCCCCTGTCATTGATCACCCCCCTGTAACGCTCCATTCAGATGTCCGTATGTTTTTAACGGATCCACGGATACATGGATCGGATCCGAAAAACACATACGGACATCTGAATGGAGCCTTATAGGGGGGTGAACAATGACAGGGAGGTGATCACCCCATATAGACTCCCTGATCACCCCCCTGTCATTGATCACCCACCTGTAAGGCTCCATTCAGATGTCCGTATGTTTTTTACGGATCCACGGATACATGGATCGGATCCGCAAAACACATACAGACATCTGAATGGAGCCTTATAGGGGGGTGATCAATGACAGGGGGGTGATCACCCCATATAGACTCCCTGATCACCCCCCTGTCATTGATCACCCCCCTGTCATTGATCATCCCCCTGTAAGGCTGCATTCAGATGTCCGTATGTTTTTAACGGATCCACGGATACATGGATCGGATCCGCAAAACACATGCGGACATCTGAATGGAGCCTTATAGGGGGGTGATCAATGACAGGGAGGTGATCACCCCATATAGACTCCCTGATCACCCACCTGTCATTGATCACCCCCCTGTCATTGATCACCCCCCTGTAAGGCTGCATTCAGATGTCCGTACGTTTTTTGCGGATCCACGGATACATGGATCGGATCCGCAAAACACATACAGACGTCTGAATGGAGCCTTACAGGGGGGTGATCACCCCATATAGACTCCCTGATCACCACCCTGTCATTGATCACCCCCCTGTCATTGATCACCCCCCTGTAAGGCTCCATTCAGAAGTCCGTATGTTTTTTACGGATCCACGGATACATGGATCGGATCCGCAAAACACATACGGACATCTGAATGGAGCCTTATAGGGGGGTGATCAATGACAGGGGGGTGATCACCCCATATAGACTCCCTTATCACCCCCCTGTCATTGATCACCCCCCTGTCATTGATCACCCCCCTGTAAGGCTGCATTCAGATGTTCGTATGTTTTTAACGGATCCACGGATACATTAATCGGATCCGCAAAACACATACGGACATCTGAATAGAGCCTTATAGGGGGGTGATCAATGACAGGGGGGTGATCACCCCATATAGACTCCCTGATCACCCCCCTGTCATTGATCACCCCCCTGTCATTGATCACCCCCCTGTAAGGCTCCATTCAGACATTTTTTTGGCCCAAGTTAGCGGAATTTATTTTTTTTTTTCTTACAAAGTCTCATATTCCACTAACTTGTGTCAAAAAATAAAATCTCACATGAACTCACCATACCCCTCACGGAATCCAAATGCGTAAAAATTTTTAGACATTTATATCCCAGACTTCTTCTCACGCTTTAGGGCCAATAGAATGCCAGGGCAGTATAAATACCCCACATGTGACCCCATTTCGGAAAGAAGACACCCCAAGGTATTCCGTGAGGGGAATATTGAGTCCATGAAAGATTGAAATTTTTGTCCCAAGTTAGCGGAAAGGGAGACTTTGTGAGAAAAAAAAAAATATATCAATTTCCGCTAACTTGTGCCAAAAAAAAATAAAATTCTATGAACTCGCCATGCCCCTCATTGAATACCTTGGGGTGTCTTCTTTCCAAAATGGGATCACATGTGGGGTATTTATACTGCCCTGGCATTTTAGGGGCCCTAAAGCGTGAGAAGAAGTCTGGGATCCAAATGTCTAAAAATGCACTCATAAAAGGAATGTGGGCCCATTTGCGCATCTAGGCTGCAAAAAAGTGTCACACATCAGGTATCGCCGTACTCAGGAGAAGTTGGGCAATGTGTTTTGGGGTGTCATTTTACATATACCCATGCTGGGTGAGATAAATATCTTGGTCAAATGCCAACTTTGTATAAAAAATGGGAAAAGTTGTCGTTTGCCGAGATATTTCTCTCACCCAGCATGAGTATATGTAAAAAGACACCCCAAAACACATTGCCCAACTTCTCCTGAATACGGCGATACCACATGTGTGACACTTTTTGCAGCCTAGGTGGGCAAAGGGGCCCACATTCCAAAGAGCACCTTTAGGATTTCACAGGTCATTTACCTACTTACCACACATTAGGGCCCCTAGAATGCCAGGGCAGTATAACTACCCCACAAGTGACCCCATTTTGGAAAGAAGACACCCCAAGGTATTCCGTGAGGGGAATGGCGAGTTCCTAGAATTTTTTATTTTTTGTCACAAGTTAGCGGAAAATTATGATTTTTTTTTTTTCCTTACAAAGTCTCATATTCCACTAACTTGTGACAAAAAATAAAAACTTCCATGAACTCACTATGCCCATCACGAAATACCTTGGGGTGTCTTCTTTCCAAAATGGGGTCACTTGTGGGGTAGTTATACTGCCCTGGCATTTTAGGGGCCCGAATGCGTGAGAAGTGGTTTGAAATCAAAATCTGTAAAAAATGGACGGTGAAATCCGAAAGGTGCTCTTTGGAATGTGGGCCCCTTTGCCCACCTAGGCTGCAAAAAAGTGTCACACATCTAGTATCACCGTACTCAGGAGAAGTTGGGCAATGTGTTTTGGGGTGTCTTTTTACATATACCCATGCTGGGTGAGAGAAATATTTTGGCAAAAGACAACTTTTCCCATTTTTTTATACAAAGTTGGCATTTGACCGAGATATTTATCTCTCCCAGCATGGGTATATGTAAAATGACACCCCAAAACACATTGCCCAACTTCTCCTGAGTACGGCAAAATGGGGTCACTTGTGGGTTAGTTATACTGCCCTGGCATTCTAGGGGCCCTAATGTGTGGTAAGTAGTTTTAAATCAGAATCTGTAAAAAATGGCCGGTGAAATCCTAAAGGTGCTCTTTGGAATGTGGGCCCCTTTGCCCACCTAGGCTGCAAAAAAGTGTCACAAAAAAGTGTCACACATGTGGTATCGCCGTACTCAGGAGAAGTTGGGCAATGTGTTTTGGGGTGTCATTTTACATATACCTATGCTGGGTGAGATAAATATCTTGGTCAAATGCCAACTTTGTATAAAAAAATGGGAAAAGTTGTCTTTTGCCAAGATATTTCTCTCACCCAGCATGGGTATATGTAAAAAGACACCCCAAAACACATTCCACAACTTCTACTGAATACGGAGATACCAGATGTGTGACACTTTTTTGCAGCCTAGGTGGGCAAAGGGGCCCACATTCCAAAGAGCACCTTTCGGATTTCACCGGCCATTTTTTACAGATTTTGATTTCAAACTACTTCGCACGCATTTGGGCCCCTAAAATGCCAGGGCAGTATAACTACACCACAAGTGACCCCATTTTGGAAAGAAGACATCCCAAGGTATTTCGTGATGGGCATAGTGAGTTCATGGAAGTTTTTATTTTTTGTCACAAGTTAGCGGCACTTGTGATATCATTATCACGAGTGCCGCTGTGAGAGCACAGTTTGTTGATACCTCGCTCAGCCTATAGGGGAGCAGTTTCTGGGACAAACTGGCCCAATGGACTGCAATCACTAATTATCAGTCTGCTAGATCACACCATTAGCAGCTATAATAACATATCGCATATTATATAGTAATCCCAGGCTGGGTGTTGTACCTATTACACCTTATATATTAAGGCTGGATATCAATCAGTGTGCTCCAATACTGGATTCCTGCCATATATATATAGGTGATTTATTCAGGCTATCAGAGTTGTGGATGGTATAATACAGTTCCCTCTCCACACTACTGATTCCTGTACGCCTGATTTTATCTACACCCACCTTATTTCCTAATAAAATATTTATTGTTTTTGTTATCAACGTGATTTGATTATTTAGTAGTGAATGTGTACCCCACACCATATCCTTTTTTGTGTGCGTTGTTAGTTTAATTCTTTAATATTGGGGAATGGCAGGTTTTCTGTCAAGTGACTTTAGCGCGGAGAGCTGGTTAGGAGACCCTAAGGAGGTCTTTTCTGAAAAGGAACTGTCATCCCAGACAGCATATGTGAGCATCACATTCTCTTTCAAAAACCTTACCCGTGTATACAATGATTATATACGGTGTTGGTGGGAGGTCCAAACCTTGGACACGTATATTAAGAATAATATTGTTCCAAGAGGATTAAGAAATCCCATTCTTCCTACCGCCCGTGTTCATAACAGTGATTTCCTCGCCAAGTGGGAACAAGAGTCGATTGATGGCTCTTTACGCCTTATCAGGTTACTACTTTACGAGGAAAAACGGCTGCTTAATAAGAGTGATAGTGAGCTAAAAGAAAGCATAGCCCAAACTAAAAAGGTTTAGCGATCACAATGATTTTGCTAAAAAGGAGACCTTATTACAGCAGAATATAGAACGGTTCGCGTGTTACATAAAAGAAAAGAAACACCTTCTATACAATTGGGACATCAAGGACTTCAAGGAGGGGAAGATCTTGGACTTTGGGCCCAAACGACCTACTACATCGGAGGTTGTTACATAATTATCGTCCTCCGAGGCAGATACGGACATTGAAACAGGATCTAACACATATAGAGGTAGAGGGGGATCCAGAGGATCATCACGAACACGCGGTGGCAGACAACGTGGAAGATCAGGCAGAGGATCTAGTTTTTTTTTTTTAGACAATACACCCCCAGTGTCAGACTACCTGCTACGCCACAAAAAGACAACAGAGGGTCCCAAATAGAGGAGCTCCAAGTGGTAAATCTGTCTAAACGCACGCTGTCTCAACCAGAAATGGATGTTTTAAGAAAGGGTCTCTCTTTTGTACCTCTACAAAAATTTAATCTGTTGAATTGTGTCAAAGACCCTCACCTCTATGCACGCAAGCTTAAATGGAAAAAAAAATTCCTCACTCATGACACTCGCATGTGTCATGAGTTGGGTATTAGAATGGAGGAGCTAGAAGATGTACAGCTACTGGCGGGTCTGTATGAGGAAGGCACTAAGGACATTGGTGATGGACCATTCACAGACTTGCGACATCCGTCCAAGATGTTCCCCCCGATAAGTGACAATACCCCTATTGACACCTTTGTCACGGTTGTCACTCAGGACCTTCGTAATTTGAAGGGCCAAACTGCAGGTCGTGACAACCTTAGTCCCCAGGAAAGAACAGCATTGGGAGGCTTAGAGGGTGACACTAACATAGTCATTAAACCCTCAGATAAGGGGGGCAACATTCTCATTATGGATCAGGAGGCGTATCGTGAGATGTGCCTCACCATTTTACGAGATGCTACCACGTACAGACGTCTTCCATCGGATCCAACTTCCATTTTCAGTGAACAACTGTCTACACTCCTAAAGGCAGCGGCAAGGGAGAAACTTATAAGCAAGACCGAGTTGGAGTTCTTGTCACCTAAGTTCCCAATTCGTGCTGTGTTTTATAGTCTTCCTAAGCTGCATAAGCCGAGTATACCTTTGAAAGGCAGACCCATTGTGTCGGGGATTGGGAGCCTCACAGCTAACATTAGCACATATGTTGATGTGATCTTGAGGCCCTTTGTGGCATGTCTACCATCTTATGCCCGCGACACGATGGATGTTCTACAATGCCTTGAGGGTATTGTATGTGAGACAGACACTTGGCTTGCCAGTTTGGATGTGGAGGCCCTATACAGCTCTATTCCACACGATAAGGGCTGTCAAGCTGTACGGGCCTTCCTCCAACAGAGAGGTGCACACCTTATCCGCCACAACACCTTTGTGATGGATTTATTAGAATTTGTCCTTAATCAGAATGTGTTCCTGTTTGACCGTCAGGTTTTCCACCAGCTCAGGGGAGTTGCGATGGGTAGCCCATGTGCCCTGACTTATGCAAATCTCTACCTGGGCTGGTGGGAAAAGGAGGTCGTGTTTGGCGACTCCATGGAACAGAACTCTGGAAACTGAAATTTAATGTGGATAAGTGCAAGATAATGCACCTGGGGCGTAAAAACCCAAGGGCAGAATATAGAATATTTGACACAGTCCTGACCTCAGTATCTGAGGAAAGGGATTTAGGAGTAATTATTTCAGAAGACTTAAAGGTGGGAACACAATGTAATAGAGCAGCACGAAATGCCAGCAGAATGCTTGGATGTATAGGGAGAGGTATAAGCAGTAGAAAGAGTGAAGTGCTTATGCCGCTGTACAGAACACTGGTGAGACCTCACTTGGAGTATTGTGCGCAGTACTGGAGGCCATATCTCCAGAAGGATATAGATACTCTAGAGAGAGTTCAGAGAAGAGCTACTAAACTAGTACATGGATTGCAGGATAAAACTTACCAGGAAAGGTTAAAGGACCTTAATATGTATAGCTTGGAAGAAAGAAGAGACAGAGGGGATATGATAGAAACTTTTAAATACATAAAGGGAATCAACTAGGTAAAGGAAGAGAGCATATTTAAAAGAAGAAAAACTACCACAAGAGGACACAGTTTTAAATTAGAGGGGCAAAGGTTTAAAAGTAATATAAGGAATTATTACTTTACTGAGAGAGTAGTGGATGCATGGAATAGCCTTCCTGCAGAAGTGGTAGCTGCAAATACAGTGAAGGGGTTTAAGCATGCATGGGATAGGCATAAGGCCATCCTTCAAATAAGATAGGGCCAGGGGCTATCCATAGTATTCAGTATATTGGGCAGACTAGATGGGCCAAATGGTTCTTATCTGCCGACACATTCTATGTTTCTATGTTTCTATGTTACACATCGTCAATATTAATCTGGATAAGGTATATCGACAACGTGTTTCTGCTATGGAAAGGGTCTAAGGACTGGTTCACTAAATTTGTAGCTGAACTAAATAGTAACCAGTTGGGCCTATTTTTTACGTCCGATATACAGGAAAGGGCAATTACATTTCTGGACTTGACTGTCACTGTGTCATCAGACAGGAGAATTACGACCAACTTGTTTCGGAAGCAGACAGCTACAAACAGTCTGCTGAGGTGGGACAGTGGCCACCCCTTGGCCCTCAGACGCGGCATTCCGAAGGGCCAGTATCTGAGGGCCAGGAGGAACTGTTCCGAACTTCGGGATTTCAAGGTGGCTGCGAATGATCTGCGGTCACGGTTCACACGCAGGGGGTATCCTGAGCATACACTCAGAAAGGCCTACCATCACTCGATGAGTGTGAGCCGTGACCAATTATTGACACCTAAACAGAGGCCACCGGACCCACATCTCCCGAGAATCATAGCGACATATGACAAAGCAGAAGTGTGTATACGGGAGATTCTTCAGAAACATTGGCCTATCCTGCAATCGGACCCTGACATTGGTACACTAGTGTCAGATCGTCCCGCCATCACATATCGCCGTAGCTCTAATATTCGTGATGGCCTGGTCCACAGTATCTATCTACCCCCCACATCTGACACCTGGCTCAGGAATACGCTTACTGGCACCTTCCCATGTGGTAAATGTGTCATCTGCAGTAACATCATGAAGGAGCCATATTTCGTGAGCCAGGTAACAAAGGAGAGATTTTGTATCAGATCTTTGATCAGATGTACATCAGTGGGAGTAGTATACCTCATCACCTGTATGTGTGGTGTACAGTATGTGGGGAAAACCAGGCGCGAGCTACGGAGACGTGTTGGCGAACACCTTTTGGACATTAAGAACAAGCGCGATACATCTGTTGCACGTCACGTCTGTGAGTCTCATGAGGGCAATCCAGACGTGCTTCGTGTCCGGGGGATTGAACATGTCACTACATCCATTCGCGGAGGTGACATTGATGTGTCATTGCTTCGCAAGGAGACACAGTGGATCTTTAAACTAGACACTGTTCACCCCAAGGGACTTAATGAGGCATTGTCCTTTGCATGCTTTATCTAGAGCTCACCTGCATCATTTAGTATCGTTCTTATATGTCCTCTAGGTCAGTGTTTCCCAACCAGTGTGCCTCCAGCTGTTGCAAAACTACAACTCCCAGCATGCCCGGACAGCCTTTGGCTGTGCGGGCATGCTGGGAGTTGTAGTTTTGCAACAGCTGGAGGCACACTGGTTGGGAAACACTGCTCTAGGTTATCTCTGAACACTAGTTTTTACATCATCTAATGAAGAGGGATGTACTCTGTCAGACCTTCCAACCCTAATATGTTACTTTTTTTGCTGTATATTGGGTATATATGGCCGTCCTTTTCCTCTATCGACCCCCTTGTAACACCCTGATCATCTTATCTTAGCGCTGTCACTTGCCTGTTTTGCGACCGCATTGTAAGTATCCCCTTAGATGCAGAGAGCAGAGCGATGCTCCTCCCCGTGCTGGCACTATGCTGGAGAGGACGACGGCATCGTCAGGGAGCGCATCAGAGGATGCGTCTCTATCCCTGATTGGATGCTGGAGCCGGCACCCAACGGCATGGGGGCGGGTCTTAGATTACTTAGTCTCGGCGCGCGGCTGGCCACACATGGCCAGCACAGTGCCGAGAGACGCACGTTACAGTGCAGCGTTCAGTGTATGACATCTAATAGAAAGTGCAGCTCGCTCCTGATGAGACATGCGGTCACCTTAGCATGTTGAAACGCGTAGAGCGCAGCACTGATGTCAGCTGTGCTTAGGGCAGAGGGCATACCAATACAGTGATATCATTATCACGAGTGCCGCTGTGAGAGCACAGTTTGTTGATACCTCGCTCAGCCTATAGGGGAGCAGTTTCTGGGACAAACTGGCCCAATGGACTGCAATCACTAATATATGCAATTATCAGTCTGCTAGATCACACCATTAGCAGCTATAATAACATATTGCATATTATATAGTAATCCCAGGCTGGGTGTTGTACCTATTACACCTTATATATTAAGGCTGGATATCAATCAGTGTGCTCCAATACTGGATTCCTGCCATATATATATAGGTGATTTATTCAGGCTATCAGAGTTGTGGATGGTATAATACAGTTCCCTCTCCACACTACTGATTCCTGTACGCCTGATTTTATCTACACCCACCTTATTTCCTAATAAAATATTTATTGTTTTTGTTACCAACGTTCTGTCAGGCTGTGATTTGAATATGAGACTTTGTAAGACAAAAAAAAATAAAAAATCATCATTTTCCGCTAACTTGTGACAAAAAATAAAAAGTTCTATGAACTCACTATGCCCATCAGCGAATACCTTAGTGTGTGTACTTTCCGAAATGGGGTCATTTGTGGGGTGTTTGTACTGTCTGGCCATTGTAGAACCTCAGGAAACATGACAGGTGCTCAGAAAGTCAGAGCTGCTTCAAAAAGCGGAAATTCACATTTTTGTACCATAGTTTGTAAACGCTATAACTTTTACCCAAACCATTTTTTTTTTTTAATCCAAACATTTTTTTTTTATCAAAGACATGTAGAACAATAAATTTAAAGAAAAATTTATATTTGGATGTCGTTTTTTTTGCAAAATTTTACAACTGAAAGTGAAAAATGACATTTTTTTGCAAAAAAATCGTTACATTTCGATTAATAACAAAAAAAGTTAAAATGTCAGCAGCAATGAAATACCACCAAATGAAAGCTCTATTAGTGAGAAGAAAAGGAGGTAAAATTCATTTGGGTGGTAAGTTGCATGACCGAGCAATAAACGGTGAAAGTAAGGTAGGTCAGAAGTGTAAAAAGTGGCCTGGTCATTAAGGGTGTTTAAGCTATAGGGGCTGAGGTGGTTAATTGAATTCAGTAGTTGGGTATAATTTAAATTAAATAGTGCACTTGGGTCTGAACTTATTTTGACACCCAAATAAGTAATGTGTGGGGTATTCCAGTTGAAGGGAGATATAAGTCTGAGTTCCTGGATAAGTGAATTGGGGAATCCTATATTTAGTATGTGGGACTTACTCATATTAATTTTAAAGTTTGAGAATAGGCCAAATTGTTCTATTATGCGATAGATGTGTGGTAGGGCTATTTTAGGGTTGGTGATCATAATGAGTAGATCATCAGCGAAGGCTGCAGTTTTGTGTTCAACCTCGCCCACTCGCACACCCTGGATCCCCCTCTCTCTCCTAATAGCCTGCAACAGAATTTCCATAACTAAGACGAATAGTAGGGGAGAGAGAGGGCAGCCCTGCCTTGTCCCATTGCTTATAACAAGGGGGCTGGAGAGAGAGTTGTTCACGATGACAGACGCTGATGCATTGGAGTAAAGAGAGAATACTGCTTTAATGAATAAGTCTGGGATTCCAAAGGTATGTAATACCTTTTTCATGTATTCACATTTAACGGGCTTCTGTCAGCCCACTAAACCGTTTAGTTTTTTTTGTTTACTAATAATCCCTATACTGCGAGCTCTGCATACATAAGTTAAATAATCATTTTGGTTCAGTAGAATTTGATAAAAAGCGCAGAGAGGCGGCCGCTCGCTCCTCAATGCGCCTGCGCCGGGTGTAGATGTGACGTCATCGGCGCAGGCGCATTGAGGATGGAGCGGCAGAGCGAGTGGCCGTCAGTGCGCCTGCGCAGATTGAAGATAGGTACGGCCGCGGCGCAGGCGCCAGATTTTGAAAGCTAACAGGCAGGGCCAGCAGAGAACGATTCCGTTCCCTGGCCCTGTCAATCACAATGCGGAGGGGGCGCCATTAGGATCAGAGGATGCGGCAGCTACCAGCAAGTAGCCGCCCTACTTGCTGGTAGCAAGGTAATTTGCATATTTTAAAAATAGCTTTTTATCAAATTCTACTGAACCAAAATGATTATTCAACTTATTTTATGCAGAGCTCGCAGTATAGGGATTATTAGTAAACAAAAAAAAAAAAACGGTTTAGTGGGCTGACAGAAGCCCTTTAAGGCCTCATGCACACGACCGTTGTGTGCATCCGTGGCCGTTGTGCCGTTTTCGGTTTTTTTTTCGCGGACCCATTGACTTTCAATGGGTCCGTGGAAAAATCGGAAAATGCACCGTTTTGCAGCCGAGACCGTGATCCGTGTATCCTGTCCGTCAAAAAAATATGACCTGTCCTATTTTTTTGACGGACCCATTCAAGTCAATGGGTCCGTGAAAGAACACGGATGCACACAAGATTGGCATCCGTGTCCGTGATCCGTGGCCGTAGGTTACTTTCATGCAGACGGATAAAAGCTTTTTCAGAGCTGAGTTTTCACTTCGTGAAAACTCAGATCCGACAGTATATTCTAACACAGAGGCGTTCCCATGGTGATGGGGACGCTTCAGGTTAGAATATACTAAAAGAACTGTGTACATGACTGCTTCCTGCTGCCTGGCAGGTGCTGCCAGGCAGCAGGGGGCAGGCCCCTTCCCCTGTAGTTAACACATTGGTGGCCAGTGCGGCCGCCCCCCCCCCCCCTCCCTCCCTGTAGTTAACTCATTGGTGGCCAGTGGGCCCCCCTCCCTCCCCTGTAGTTAACTCTTTGTTGTCCAGTGCGGCCGCCCCCCCCCCTCCCTTCCCTGTAGTTAACTCGTTGGTGGCCAGTGGGCCCCCCCCTCCCTCCCCTGTAGTTAACTCTTTGTTGCCCAGTGCAGCCGGCCCCCCCTCCCTCCCCTGTAGTTAACTCGTTGGTGGCCAGTGGGCCCTCCCTCCCCCTCCTAATTAAAATCTCCCCCCCTATCATTGGTGGCAGCGGAGAGTACCGATCGGAGTCCCAGTTTAATCGCTGGGGCTCTGATCGGTAACCATGGCAACCCGGACGCTACTGCAGTTCCGGTTGCCATGGTTACTTAGCAATTTGTAGAAGCATTATACTTACCTGCGAGGCTGCGATGTCTGTGTCCGGCCGGGAGCTTCTCCTACTGGTAAGTGACAGATCATTAAGCAATGCGCCGCACAGACCTGTCACTTACCAGTAAGAGGAGCTCCCGGCCGGAAGCAGACATCGCAGCTCGTAGGTAAGTATGATGCTTCTACAAATTGCTAAGTAACCATGGCAACCGGGACTGCAGTAGCGTCCTGGTTGCCATGGTTACCGATCGGAGCCCCAGCAATTAAACTGGGACTCCGATCGGTACTCTCCGCTGCCACCAATGATAGGGGGGGAGATTTTAATTAGGAGGGGGAGGGAGGGCCCACTGGCCACCAACGAGTTAACTACAGGGGAGGGAGGGGGGCCCACTGGCCACCAACGAGTTAATTACAGGGGAGGGGGGGGCGGCCGCACTGGACAACAAAGAGTTAACTACAGGGGAGGGAGGGGGGCCCACTGGCCACCAACGAGTTAACTACAGGGGAGGGGGGGGCAACTGGCCACCAATGAGTTAACAACAGGGGAGGGAGGGGGGCCGGCCGCACTGGACAACAAAGAGTTAACTACAGGGGGAGGGGGGGCCGGCCGCACTGGCCACCAATGAGTTAAAAACAGGGGGGGGGTCTGCCCCCTGCTGCCTGGCAGCACCTGCCAGGCGGCAGGGGGCAGTCATGTAGACAGTTCTTTTAGTATATTCTAACCTGAAGCGTCCCCATCACCATGGGAACGCCTCTGTGTTAGAATATACTGTCGGATTTGAGTTTCACGATCTAACTCATATCCGACAGTATATTCTAACATAGAGGCGTTCCCATGGTGATGGGGACGCTTCAAGTTAAAATATACCATCGGATTGGAGAAAACTCAGATCCAATGGTATAAAAGGGACTCCTGACTTTACATTGAAAGTCAATAGGGGACGGATCCGTTTGCAATTGCACCATTTTGTGTCAACGTCAAACGGATCCGTCCCAATTGACTTGCATTGTAATTCAGGACGGATCCGTTTGGCTCCGCACGGCCAGGCGGACACCAAAACAACTTTTTTTTCATGTCCGTGGATCCTCCAAAAATCAAGGAAGACCCACGGATGAAAAAACAGTCACATATCACGGACCTGCGGACCCCGTTTTTGCGGACCGTAAAAAAAAACGGTTGTGTGCATGAGGCCTAACTCTGTCAAATGCCTTCTCAGCATCTGTGCTGAGAAGGATCATCGGACGATTGTGTCTTTTTGCAAAGTATATGCCGTTAAGGACCCTAGATGTGTTTTGCTTACCTTCTCTGCCCTGCACAAAGCCTACCTGATCTTTTTGGATCAGTGTAGGGAGTAATATTGAGAGGCGTGTCGCCAGCATTTTTAGGTCTAAATTTAGCAGGGAGATTGGGCGATAATTTGCACAATTTGAGCTGTCTTTCCCCTCTTTAGGGATCAAAGATATATGAGCCCTGGTCATATCCACTGACATCGGGGTACCCAATAGTGAGATGTTGCAAACATTGAGTAGATAAGGGCCTAATATGTTTGATAGTGATCTATAATACGAGGCTGGAAGACCGTCGGGGCCTGGGCATTTACCCCTAGGGAGTTGTTTAATGGTATCCTCTAGCTCTTTAAGGGTGAAAAGGTTTTTTGTTTTTCAGAGAGGGCAGGAAGGGATAATGAGTCTAAGGAGGTAGACATAATTTCGGATGAAGGGGTTTTCTCTTGAGTGATAGGCTCAGATTCTTTCAGATTGTATAATTTGTGATAGAACTCTCTAAATTTTGTAGCTATAGACGAAGTGGTAAAGGCTGTAGTTCCATCTGCTGATTTAATTTTTTGAATATAGTTAAGTGATTGCCTCTTTTTAATACGTTGCATCATGAATTTTGACGCTCTATCTCCATGAGCATAATATCTAAATTGGGCTTGAATTTAGTATTTAGCTGAGGTCGAATTTAGCAGTTTCTTTAGGGCCTCACGTGTATCAGTTAAATCTTTATAGTGGGCTTTTGACAGGGACTGTTTATGTAGGGATTCAAAGTGTTGAATCTTTGATAATAAATTATCTATCTGGAGTTTTCTAGCTTTTTTGATCCTAGCACCCATGGAAATAAAATGACCTCTCATGTATGCTTTGTGAGCATCCCAAAGCACTTGATGGGAGGATACCGAACCACTATTCAGAGAAAAGAATTCTTCCAGTGTCTTTTGGGTAAGTGACAAATGATCTCCAGGTGAGACCAGTTGTTCATTTTGTCGCCATCTATAGGTTCGGGAGTCGGAGGTGGGCAGGTCAAGAGTAAAAAACACAGGGGCATGATCTGACAGATGCATCAAGCCAATACTGGCCAGGTTACAGAACTGGAGGTATTCTTTTGATACAAACAAATAGTCGATTCTATGGTAAGATCCGTGTACTGGTGAAAAGAATGAGTAATCCCTAACTTTTGGATTGAAGAGTCTCCAGACTTCACATACAGACCAATTTTGTAGGTATCTCCTGAGATGTCTGCGAGCCTTATTTGAAATAGTTAATCATTCAGAGGTGGAGTCTATTTCTGGTTCAAGTGTCATATTAAAGTCTCCCCCCAGGATCACTATACCCTCTCTATATGATTCCAACCTGTCAAGGGATTCTGTAATCCAAGCAACCTGGCCAGTATTGGGGCATATAGGTTGATAAAAGTATATACCTGGTTAGCAATGGAACCTTTAAGCATAATATATCTTCCATCAGTATCCTGAATATGGTTTATATAAGAAAAAGGAAGATCTTTTCGTATTCCTATGCTTACGCCCTTGGAGGCCAAGGATCCCGCTCCACAATGGTACCAAGTAGAGAATAAAGAGTGCAATAAATTAGGGTACTTATTAAATCTAAAGTGAGTTTCTTGGAGGAAGATAATCAAACATTTTTCTTTTCTCAGATAAGAAAAGATCTGGCTGCGTTTAGATGGGGAGTCTTCCAACAGTCTTGAAGGAGTTCCCAGAGATGCTTAGCACTTGTTGGCCCTTTTGCCTTCACTCTGCGGTCCAGCTCACCCCAAACCATCTCGATTGGGTTCAGGTCCGGTGACTGTGGAGGCCAGGTCATCTGACGCAGCACTCCATCACTCTCCTTCATGGTCAAATAGCCCTTACTTTCAAAGTTTTCCCAATTTTTCGGCTGACTGACTGACCTTCATTTCTTAAAGTAATGATGGCCACTCATTTTTCTTTACTTAGCTGCTTTTTTCTTGCCATAATACAAATTCTAACAGTCTATTCAGTAGGACTATCAGCTGTGTATCCACCTGACTTCTCCTCAACGCCACTGATGGTCCCAACCCCATTTATAAGGCAAGAAATCCCACTTATTAAACCTGACAGGGCACACCTGTGAAGTGAAAACCATTTCAGGGGACTACCTCTTGAAGCTCATCAAGAGAATGCCAAGAGTGTGCAAAGCAGTAATCAAAACAAAAGGTGGCTACTTTTAAGAACCTAGAATATGACATATTTTCAGTTGTTTCACACTTGTTTATTATGTATGTAATTCCACATGTGTTAATTCATAGTTTTGATGCCTTCAGTGTGAATCTACAATTTTCATAGTCATGAAAATAAAGAAAACTCTTTGAATGAGAAGGTGTGTCCAAACTTTTGGTCTGTACTGTATATATACATCTTTCTTTATATATATAGATTGCCTAAAGGGTACTCCTAATTAAGGAGAGGCCCTAGTATTGCGAGTACATGTGTGCAGTATTGTAGACCAGCAGATGCCCCTCTAGGTTTCTGGGAAAGATATTCAAATTAGCTTTCCTAAGCCTATCTGATGCCAGCAGAAGTTAAACATGATAATTTGGATATAGACATATAATATACTTATGCTGTCTCACTTCAATCATTCTTATTCAACTGAGAATACATCAATTTCAGATGAACCAGAGAGACCTCCAAAGTAATACTCAACTGAAAGTGAGACAAGAGAATTAAAACACCCCACAAAGCTTATATCTCTCTCTCTCTCTTTTTTTTTTTTTTTTTTTGTTTATAAATTTTTTATTAAGAAACTTCAGCATTCCATACAATAAGGAGGGGTAACCTCCTGTCTGTAGCGTCAAAATAACATACAACTTTAACGTCACATAACTTAGACATATATAAGTGCGAGGATATCATTGTATAATAAAGCCTCCCTTTCCAGGGATCCGGCATAAGAGAAAGAGATGGTAAGGTATGGGTGCAAAGACACATTGATAATGAGATGTGATAATGGAGGGTGAAAACCCTCAGGTTAAGACCTGTTCAGAGGATGTAATAGTCCCCACTGAGTTCAGCTTATACTGTTGGCAAGTCGTTGGAGATCCTAAATGTTTTCCATGCCTCCCACGTTTTTGAAAACTTTTGGAAGTTTCTCAGCTCCCAGGAGGAAAGTTCCTCAAATCTGTGGATCTGGTCAACCTTCGAAAGCCATTGCTTAATAGGAGGGATTTCTGTGGAGAGCCAAAGTCTAGGGATAAGCAGTTTGGCTGCTGCAATCAGATGTTTAAAAAGACCTAGGTTTGGGATTTTATGGTTAAGAGGGAAAATGTTCAGGAGATCTCTCTCTCTCTTAAGGATACATATAAGCTAGTTCTCTTTTTAGAACTACAAAAGAACCAGAATTTATCAAGACAAACTTGTCTTACTTGGTTGAATAGGACATTCTTTGGGGTGCTCTTTATCATTAGGGAGACCAAATATGCATGAGTATTGTATGCCTGGTGACACAATTTGTGGTTTTAAGGAAAAGTATGTGCAAATCACATATCTTTTTCTGGCATTATACTGCATATCCCTTCTTTTCTTTTTTTGGCATGGCATATTTTTAGGTCTCCCTACTGAAAGAGAGCACACACACCCAAAGAGTACCCCACAAATACCAGTCAACCAAGTAAGGCAACATTCTCTCTCCCTGGCTTTGTCTCTTGCTTGCCTAATGTATTTTTCAGCATATCTATTCCTGTCTTCAGCTGGATGCATTTCTCTCACAAGAAGGGGGTGTTTACCTTCTGTGGAATCTACAACCACTGTACTTATGTGATATCCTTTTCCTCACTTCCATGTCACGGTGGGGAGTGGGGGAAACCCCCACCGTATAATGGGAACTGATACTAGGCCACAAAACAGGGATAGGGAGCAGGTCACCTCCTATAGCCGCCCTAATCCTGACCCTGATCTCCTGACTGCATGAGCGCCCCCCGAAGGTGGGAGGGCCCACACACTTGAACCTGGATCCCATTGACCCTAACGGTCCTTGCATAGGGGTCAGGGATAGGAGATAACCGGTTCCTCAAGGAAACAGACAAACCGGAGTCACCAGCGGTACAGTATACTGTCCTCTGTAGTAGTATACTGTCCTCTGTAGTATATATACAGTATACTGTCCTCTGTAGTGTATATATACAGTATACTGTCCTCTGTAGTATATATATACAGTATACTGTCCTCTGTAGTATATATACAGTATACTGTCCTCTGTAGTATATATACAGTATACTGTCCTCTGTAGTATATATACAGTATACTGTCCTCTGTAGTATATATATACAGTATACTGTCCTCTGTAGTATATATACAGTATACTGTCCTCTGTAGTATATATACAGTATACTGTCCTCTGTAGTATATATATACAGTATACTGTCCTCTGTAGTATATATATACAGTATACTGTCCTCTGTAGTATATATATACAGTATACTGTCCTCTGTAGTATATATACACAGTATACTGTCCTCTGTAGTGTATATATACAGTATACTGTCCTCTGTAGTGTATATATACAGTATACTGTCCTCTGTAGTATATATACAGTATACTGTCCTCTGTAGTGTATATATACAGTATACTGTCCTCTGTAGTATATATACAGTATACTGTTCTCTGTAGTATATATACAGTATACTGTCCTCTATAGTAGTATACTGTCCTCTGTAGTATATATACAGTATACTGTCCTCTGTAGTAGTATACTGTCCTCTGTAGTATATATACAGTATACTGTCCTCTTCAGTGTATATATATACAGTATACTGTCCTCTGTAGTATATATACAGTATACTGTCCTCTGTAGTATATATACAGTATACTGTCCTCTGTAGTATATATACTGTCCTCTGTAGTATATATACAATATACTGTCCTCTGTAGTATATATACAGTATACTGTCCTCTGTAGTATATACACAGTATACTGTCCTCTGTAGTATATATACAGTATACTGTCCTCTGTAGTATATATACAGTATACTGTCCTCTGTAGTATATATACAGTATACTGTCCTCTGTAGTATATATATGCTGTCCTCTGTAGTATATATACAGTATACTGTCCTCTGTAGTATATATATACAGTATACTGTCCTCTGTAGTATATATACAGTAAACTGTCCTCTGTAGTGTATATATACAGTATACTGTCCTCTGTAGTGTATATACAGTATACTGTCCTCTGTAGTATATATATACAGTATACTGTCCTCTGTAGTATATATGTACAGTATACTGTCCTCTGTAGAATATATACAGTATACTGTCCTCTGTAGTATATATACAGTATACTGTCCTCTGTAGTATATATATACAGTATACTGTCCTCTGTAGTATATATACAGTATACTGTCCTCTGTAGTATATATACAGTATACTGTCCTCTGTAGTATATATATACAGTATACTGTCCTCTGTAGTGTATATATACAGTATACTGTCCTCTGTAGTATATATATACAGTATACTGTCCTCTGTAGTATATATACAGTATACTGTCCTCTGTAGTATATATACAGTATACTGTCCTCTGTAGTATATATATACAGTATACTGTCCTCTGTAGTGTATATACACAGTATACAGTCCTCTGTAGTATATATACAGTATACTGTCCTCTGTAGTATATATACAGTATACTGTCCTCTGTAGTGTATATACAGTATACTGTCCTCTGTAGTGTATATACAGTATACTGTCCTCTGTAGTATATATATACAGTATACTGTCCTCTGTAGTATATATACAGTATACTGTCCTCTGTAGTATATATATAGTATACTGTCCTCTGTAGTATATATATACAGTATACTGTTCTCTGTAGTATATATACAGTATACTGTCCTCTGTAGTGTATATATACAGTATACAGTCCTCTGTAGTATATATACAGTATACTGTTCTCTGTAGTATATATACAGTATACTGTCCTCTGTAGTATATATACAGTATACTGTTCTCTGTAGTATATATACAGTATACTGTCCTCTGTAGTATATATACAGTATACTGTCCTCTGTAGTATATATACAGTATACTGTCCTCTGTAGTATATATATATACAGTATACTGTCCTCTGTAGTATATATACAGTATACTGTCCTCTGTAGTATATATACAGTATACTGTCCTCTGTAGTATATATACAGTATACTGTCCTCTGTAGTGTATATATACAGTATACAGTCCTCTGTAGTATATATACAGTATACTGTTCTCTGTAGTATATATACAGTATACTGTCCTCTGTAGTATATATACAGTATACTGTCCTCTGTAGTATATATATACAGTATACTGTCCTCTGTAGTGTATATATACAGTATACTGTCCTCTGTAGTATATATATACAGTATACTGTCCTCTGTAGTATATATACAGTATACTGTCCTCTGTAGTATATATACAGTATACTGTCCTCTGTAGTATATATATACAGTATACTGTCCTCTGTAGTGTATATACACAGTATACAGTCCTCTGTAGTATATATACAGTATACTGTCCTCTGTAGTATATATACAGTATACTGTCCTCTGTAGTGTATATACAGTATACTGTCCTCTGTAGTGTATATACAGTATACTGTCCTCTGTAGTATATATATACAGTATACTGTCCTCTGTAGTATATATACAGTATACTGTCCTCTGTAGTATATATACAGTATACTGTCCTCTGTAGTATATATATAGTATACTGTCCTCTGTAGTATATATATACAGTATACTGTTCTCTGTAGTATATATACAGTATACTGTCCTCTGTAGTGTATATATACAGTATACAGTCCTCTGTAGTATATATACAGTATACTGTTCTCTGTAGTATATATACAGTATACTGTCCTCTGTAGTATATATACAGTATACTGTTCTCTGTAGTATATATACAGTATACTGTCCTCTGTAGTATATATACAGTATACTGTCCTCTGTAGTATATATACAGTATACTGTCCTCTGTAGTATATATACAGTATACTGTCCTCTGTAGTATATATATATACAGTATACTGTCCTCTGTAGTATATATACAGTATACTGTCCTCTGTAGTATATATACAGTATACTGTCCTCTGTAGTATATATACAGTATACTGTCCTCTGTAGTGTATATATACAGTATACAGTCCTCTGTAGTATATATACAGTATACTGTTCTCTGTAGTATATATACAGTATACTGTCCTCTGTAGTATATATACAGTATACTGTCCTCTGTAGTATATACACAGTATACTGTCCTCTGTAGTATATATATACAGCATACTGTCCTCTGTAGTATATATATAGTATACTGTCCTCTGTAGTATATATACAGTATACTGTTCTCTGTAGTATATATACAGTATACTGTCCTCTGTAGTGTATATACAGTATACTGTTCTCTGTAGTATATATACAGTATACTGTCCTCTGTAGTATATATACAGTATACTGTCCTCTTCAGTGTAAATTACTTTACACAGTTTAGTGTCATCTGTGAAAATTGATATTTACTATGTAAGCCTTCTACAAGATCATTAATAAATATATTGAAGAGAATAGGGCCCAATACTGGCCCCTGAGGTAACCTGCTCCCTTATTACTTCTTTTGGCCAGGCTGATCCCCTTTTACCCTTTGACACCGCACGGTGGGGGGTTTCCCCCACTCCCCGTTGTGAAATAAATATAGTTAATCCGTCTGTTAGTTCGGCCGGTGACATATACCCATTTTTGGTGTGAGGTACACCTCCACTGCATCCGTGACAGGGAAAATATTATAGTTAATCAGTCTGGTAGTTCAATGGGTGACCTACAGTATACCCATGGTGGAATATCCTTGTACGATCATTGTCCACCTATGGTGTAAACACCAATACATGTGGGGGAGAACCAATATCATCTGGATAGCCTCCTACGGCCAATCCAGATAGGAAGTAATAAATATATATCTTTATTAGTACATAATACATAAAATATCAATTAAAATCAGTTGGAGGTGAAAATGTATATGAGGCTAAATTGCCACACAGGGGATTGCAGATGGTATAAACACCAAGGTATAATTCAATCTGACAAATAAAGTGCATAAGATCATAGCAAAGTGCCAAGTATCAAACTACAAATGGGTAATAGACCAAAATAATCTCCACATACGATGAATATAGCTGTAAAAAATCTGTTTCTCAAACGTCCCGACGCGCGTTTCGCCTATTGCTTCATCAGGGGGAAGTGGCACTGCTGCACTACAACATTTTTTGTGACTATGGCATTATTGTACTTCATCTGGTTTGCAGAGTGCTGTTGCATTGTCTTTTTTCACTGTATTCCGAATAGACATAAGCTAATTTGCAAGCTATACTAAGTCTGCTAATACGGAGATTCATATCATATATGTGCACGGTAATTATTGATAAGTCCTGCACATCGGTTTGGAGGAATGTACGATCATTCATCTATAAAAAAACAGCCTAAACTCTGTGTTGGATGTTTTCCTTCCATGAACTGCTTCCGTCAGGTCCTTCCACAATATTTCTACTAGATTAAGGTCAGGACTTTTACTTGGCCTTCCCAAAACTTTAGCTCTATTCTTTTTCAACCATTCTTTTTTAGAATGAATTGTGCATGATTTGTGAATGAAGCGCGTCCCCTGTCCTTATAGTAACTCATAAGTGAAAGAAAATAAATGCAACCTTCAATATATCGGATGCACAACACATACAGTCATTTAAAAACCAGAATTGGTAAACCCATAAACAGCATTATAAACTCAGAAGAAAGGAACTTGTCTGGTGCCGCAAAGCACTTTGTAAATATGCACCAAACAGACAAAAGTTCACGAAAGTTTATCGACCTAAACAAGGAGAAGACTGGAGGAGGGCTCTCCTCTGCCGTGAAGCCCACGTATGGGCAGTCGGTATCCAAATATTATTAAAAAAAAGACTTGTCTTATTTATGTTAACTCTTTGCCATTGGTCGTCATTCACATTATATTGTTGCATTCAATTGCATGTTGTTACAATCCCTTGCATGCTGTATGGCTCATATATGCACAATCCACGTTTCCATGTCAGGTTTTCTACCTTGCTGTTTTCCCTTCATGCCTTGCTTCTTTTTGTACTGAAGCCTACTGTTTATTTTATATTTTATGCCATGACTAAGGGCATCTTTGTGCAGTACGCCAGTCCTTCAGGGTGAGCGAATGTGAGGTCACGGGTTAATAGGCAGAACGAGGGTTGCTCTTAGTACTCACAGTTTGTAGGAGACCCTGGGCGGGCGTACAGCAGTGATAGAGAGGCTGGCACATAGATCCTCTGGGGCACTATCTGAATATAGGGACCAGGCCGGGTGGTAGGTGAGGTGCCATGGGTGTTGGAAGTTTAGTGTGCCAGTGGCAAGATCCCTTACAGTTTGTGACACCAGTGCTGGTAACGGTGGCACACCGATTTGTTGGAGGAATAATTGAGGTACACACGTTTATGGGGAACTAGAACTCCTCTTTACTAGGGATGAGCGAACCCGAACTGTATAGTTCGGGTTCGTACCGAATTTTGGGGTGTCCGTGACACGGACCCGAACCCGAACATTTTCGTAAAAGTCCGTGTTCGGGTTCGGTGTTCGGCGCTTTCTTGGCGCTTTTTGAAAGGCTGCAAAGCAGCCAATCAACAAGCGTCATACTACTTGCCCCAAGAGGCCATCTCAGCCATGCCTACTATTGGCATGGCTGTGATTGGCCAGTGCACCATGTGACCCAGCCTCTATTTAAGCTGGAGTCACGTAGCGCCGCACGTCACTCTGCTATGATCAGTATAGGGAGAGGTTGCAGCTGCGACGTTAGGGCGAGATTAGGCAGATTAACTCCTCCAAAAGACTTGATTCTGTGATCGATCTGCAGCTGTGGATCACTGAAGTGCTATTATTGACTTGCTCACTTTTTTGAGGCTGCCCAGAGCGTTTTTAGATCACTTTTTTTCTGGGGTGATCGGCGGCCATTTTGTGACTTGTGGTGCACCAGCACGAGCTATCACCAAGTGTATTTAACCATCGATAGTGTGGTTATTTTGTGCTATATCCTACATCAGCTGCAGGCTGAGCCTGTGTCACCCAAGTACATTTAACCATCAACAGTCTGATTATTTTTTGGCCATATACTACATCAGCTGCAGGCTGAGCCTGTGTCACCCAAGTGTATTTAACCATCGATAGTGTGGTTATTTTGTGCTATATCCTACATCAGCTGCAGGCTGAGCCTGTGTCACCCAAGTGCATTTAACCATCAACAGTCTGATTATTTTTTGGCCATATACTACATCTGGTGCAGGCTGAGCCTGTGTCACCCAAGTGCATTTAACCATCAACAGTCTGTTTAATTTTTGGCCATATACTACATCTGGAGCAGGCTGAACCTGTGTCACCCAAGTGCATTTAACCATCAACAGTGTGGTTATTTTTTGGCCATATATTACATCAGGGGCAAGTTGAGCCTGTCACCCAGCGCCTAAAAATTAGACCTGACATTTCTATTTAACCAAATCTGTACTGTTTTAGCTGGTCAAGTTATTTGTATTGACCGTAAAAACCCACTTTTTTTTTCTGGGTTGAAAAACCATTCCCAAATTTGCCATTCTCAAAATAACTCGTTTCTGGTATTTGAGGCCTACTTGAAATCTATCCCAAAAAAAA
Source organism: Bufo bufo (assembly GCF_905171765.1). Lineage (NCBI taxonomy): Eukaryota > Metazoa > Chordata > Amphibia > Anura > Bufonidae > Bufo > Bufo bufo. Next base: position 20,042,866 of record NC_053392.1, on the reverse strand, counting down.
AATCTTACATTGAAGGTATTGATAGTGTGATTCAGAAAAACCTAAGACACACGCTAGCGTGCTGATAGAAGTGTCATTCTGTGATTAAACCTATAACTGTCACACAGCGCAAAAAAAAAACAGGTCTCACATCTCTATTCAACCAAATCTGCACAGTTTTAGCTGGTCAAGTTATTTGTAGTGACCGTAAAAGCAGACTTTTTGTTCTGGGTTGAAAAAGCATTCCCAAATTTGCCATTCTCAAAATTGTTGTGAACGGGAACAATGAGAAAAACATCTAATAAGGGACGCGGACGTGGACATGGTCGTGGTGGTGTTAGTGGACCCTCTGGTGCTGGGAGAGGACGTGGCCGTTCTGCCACAGCCACACGTCCTAGTGAACCAACTACCTCAGGTCCCAGTAGCCAGCAGAATTTACAGCGATATTTGGTGGGGCCCAATGCCGTTCTAAGGATGGTAAGGCCTGAGCAGGTGCAGGCATTAGTCAATTGGGTGGCCGACAGTGGATCCAGCACGTTCACATTATCTCCCACCCAGTCTTCTGCAGAAAGCGCACAGATGGCGCATGAAAACCAAGCCCATCGGTCTGTCACATCACCCCCATGCATATCAGGGAAACTGTCTGAGCCTCAAGTTATGCAGCAGTCTCTTATGCTGTTTGAAGACTCTGCTGACAAGGGTTTCCCAAGGGCATCCACCTAGCCCTTCCCCAGGGGTGGAAGAAATAGAATGCACTAACGCACAACCACTTATTTTTCCTGATGATGAGGACATGGGAATACCACCTCAGCACGTCTCTGATGATGACGAAACACAGGTGCCAACTGCTGCGTCTTTCTGCAGTGTGCAGACTGAACAGGAGGTCAGGGGTCAAGACTGGGTGGAAGACAATGCAGGGGACGATGAGGTCCTAGACCCCACATGGAATGAAGGTCGTGCCACTGACTTTCACAGTTCGGAGGAAGAGGCAGTGGTGAGACCGAGCCAACAGCGTAGCAAAAGAGGGAGCAGTGGGCAAAATCAGAACACCCGCCGCGAAGAGACTTCGCCTGCTACTGACCGCCGCCATCTGGGACCGAGCACCCCAAAGGCAGCTTCAAGGAGTTCCCTGGCATGGCACTTCTTCAAACAATGTGCTGACGACAAGACCCGAGTGGTTTGCACGCTGTGCCATCAGAGCCTGTAGCGAGGCATTAACGTTCTGAACCTTAGCACAACCTGCATGACCAGGCACCTGCATGCAAAGCATGAACTGCAGTGGAGTAAACACCTTAAAAACAACGAAGTCACTCAGGCTCCCCCTGCTGCCTCTTCTGCTGCTGCCGCCTCGGCCTCTTCTGCTGCTGCCTCGGCCTCTTCTGCTGCTGCTGCCGCCGCCTCGGCCTCTTCCTCTGCCTCTGGAGGAACTTTGGCACCTGCCGCCCAGCAAACATGGGATGTACCACCAACACCACCACCTGCGTCACCAAGCATCTCAACCATGTCACACGGCAGCGTTCAGCTCTCCATCTCACAAACATTTGAGAGAAAGCCTAAATTCTCACCTAGCCACCCTCGATCCCTGGCCCTGAATGCCAGCATTTCTAAACTACTGGCCTATGAAATGCTGTCATTTAGGCTGGTGGACACACACAGCTTCAAACAGCTCATGTCACTTGCTGTCCCACAGTATGTTGTTCCCAGCCGCCACTACTTCTCCAAGAGAGCCGTGCCTTCCCTGCACAAACAAGTGTCCGATAAAATCAAGTGTGCATTGCGCAACGCCATCTGTGGCAAGGTCCACCTAACCACAGATACGTGGACCAGTAAGCACGGCCAGGGACGCTATATCTCCCTAACTGCACACTGGGTAAATGTAGTGGCGGCTGGGCCTCAGGCGGAGAGCTGTTTGGCGCACGTCCTTCCGCCGCCAAGGATCGCAGGGCAACATTCTTTGCCTCCTGTCTCCTCCTCCTCCTACTCAGCTTCCTCCTCCTCTTCTTCCACCTGCTCATCCAGTCAGCCACACACCTTCACCACCAACTTCAGCACAGCCCGGGGTAAACGTCAGCAGGCCATTCTGAAACTCATATGTTTGGGGGACAGGCCCCACACCGCACAGGAGTTGTGGCGGGGTATAGAACAACAGACCGACGAGTGGTTGCTGCCGGTGAGCCTCAAGCCCGGCCTGGTTGTGTGCGATAATGGGCGAAATCTAGTTGCAGCTCTGGGACTAGCCGGTTTGACGCACATCCCTTGCCTGGCGCATGTGCTGAATTTGGTGGTGCAGAAGTTCATTCGCAACTACCCCGACATGTCAGAGCTGCTGCATAAAGTGCGGGCCGTCTGTTCGCGCTTCCGGCGTTCACACCCTGCCGCTGCTCGCCTGTCTGCGCTACAGCGTAACTTCGGCTTTCCCGCTCACCGCCTCACTTGCGACGTACCCACCAGGTGGAACTCCACCTTGCATATGCTGGACAGACTGTGCGAGCAGCAGCAGGCCATAGTGGAGTTTCAGCTGCAGCACGCACGGGTCAGTCGCACTGCGGAACAGCACCACTTCACCACCAATGACTGGGCCTCCATGCGAGACCTGTGTGCCCTGTTGCGCTGTTTCGAGTACTCCACCAACATGGCCAGTGGCGATGACGCAGTTATCAGCGTTACAATACCACTTCTATGTCTCCTTGAGAAAACACTTAGGGCGATGATGGAAGAGGAGGTGGCCCAGGAGGAAGAGGAGGAAGAGGGGTAATTTTTAGCACTTTCAGGCCAGTCTCTTCAAAGTGACTCAGAGGGAGGTTTTTTGCAACACCAGAGGCCAGGTACAAATGTGGCCATACAGGGCCCACTACTGGAGGACGAGGAGGACGAGGATGAGGAGGAGGTGGAGGAGGATGAGGATGAAGCATGTTCACAGCGGGGTGGCACCCAAAGCAGCTCGGGCCCATCACTGGTGCGTGGCTGGGGGGAAACACAGGACGATGACGATACGCCTCCCACAGAGGACAGCTTGTCCTTACCTCTGGGCAGCCTGGCACACATGAGCGACTACATGCTGCAGTGCCTGCGCAACGACAGCAGAGTTGCCCACATTTTAACGTGTGCGGACTACTGGGTTGCCACCTTGCTGGATCCCCGGTACAAAGACAATGTGCCCACCTTACTTCCTACACTGGAGCGTGATAGGAAGATGCGCGAGTACAAACGCACGTTGGTAGACGCGCTATTGAGAGCATTCCCAAATGTCACAGGGGAACAAGTGGAAGCCCAAGGCGAAGGCAGAGGAGGAGCAAGAGGTCGCCAACGCAGCTGTGTCACGGCCAGCTCCTCTGAGGGCAGGGTTAGCATGGCAGAGATGTGGAAAAGTTTTGTCAACACGCCACAGCTAAGTACACCACCACCTGATACGGAACGTGTTAGCAGGAGGCAACATTTCACTAACATGGTGGAACAGTACCTGTGCACACCCCTCCACGTACTGACTGATGGTTCGGCCCCATTCAACTTCTGGGTCTCCAAATTGTCCACGTGGCCAGAGCTAGCCTTTTATGCCTTGGAGGTGCTGGCCTGCCCGGCGGCCAGCGTTTTGTCTGAACGTGTATTCAGCACGGCAGGGGGCGTCATTACAGACAAACGCAGCCGCCTGTCTACAGCCAATGTGGACAAGCTGACGTTCATAAAAATGAACCAGGCATGGATCCCACAGGACCTGTCCATCCCTTGTGCAGATTAGATATTAACTACCTCCCCTTAACAATATATTATTCTACTTCAGGGCACTTCCTCATTCAATACTATTTTTAATTTCATTTTACCATTATATTGCGGGGCAACCCAAAGTTGAATGAACCTCTCCTCTGTCTGGGTGCCGGGGCCTAAATGTGTGACAGTGGCCTGTTCCAGTGGTGGGTGACGTGAAGCCTGATTCTCTGCTATGACATGAAGACAGATTCTGCGCTGACATAAGGCCAGATTCTCTGTTACGGGACCTCTCTCCTCTGCCTGGGTGCCTGGGCCTAAATGTGTGACAGTGGCCTGTTCCAGTGGTGGGTGACGTGAAGCCTGATTCTCTGCTATGACATGAAGACAGATTCTGCGCTGACATAAAGCCAGATTCTCTGTTACGGGACCTCTCTCCTCTGCCTGGGTGCCTGGGCCTAAATGTGTGACAGTGGCCTGTTCCAGTGGTGGGTGACATGAATCCTGATTCTCTGCTATGACATAAATACAGATTCTGCGCTGACATAAGGCCAGATTCTCTGTTACGGGACCGCTCTCCTCTGCCTGGGTGCCGGGGCCTAAATGTGTGACAGTGGCCTGTTCCAGTGGTGGGTGACGTGAAGCATGATTCTCTGCTATGACATGAAGACAGATTCTGCGCTGACATAAGGCCAGATTCTCTGTTACGGGACCTCTCTCCTCTGCCTGGGCCTAAATGTGTGACAGTGGCCTGTTCCAGTGGTGGGTGACGTGAAGCCTGATTCTCTGCTATGACATGAATACAGATTCTGCGCTGACATAAGGCCAGATTCTCTGTTACGGGACCTCTCTCCTCTGCCTGGGTACCTTGGCCTAAATGTGTGACAGTGGCCTGTTCCAGTGGTGGGTGACGTGAAGCTTGATTCTCTGCTATGACATGAATACAGATTCTATGCTGACATAAGGCCAGATTCTCTGTTACGGGACCTCTCTCCTCTGCCTGGGTGCGTGGGCCTAAATGTGTGACAGTGGCCTGTTCCAGTGGTGGGTGACGTGAAGCCTGATTCTCTGCTATGACATGAATACAGATTCTGCGCTGACATAAGGCCAGATTCTCTGTTACGGGACCGCTCTCCTCTGTCTGGGTGCCGGGGCCTAAATGTGTGACAGTGGCCTGTTCCAGTGGTGGGTGACGTGAAGCCTGATTCTCTGCTATGACATGAAGACAGATTCTGCGCTGACATAAGGCCAGATTCTCTGTTACGGGACCTCTCTCCTCTGTCTGGGTTCCGGGGCCTAAATGTGTGACAGTGGCCTGTTCCAGTGGTGGGTGACGTGAAGCCTGATTCTCTGCTATGACATGAAGACAGATTCTGCGCTGACATAAGGCCAGATTCTCTGTTACGGGACCTCTCTCCTCTGCCTGGGCCTAAATGTGTGACAGTGGCCTGTTCCAGTGGTGGGTGACGTGAAGCCTGATTCTCTGCTATGACATGAATAAAGATTCTGCGCTGAAATAAGTCCAGATTCTCTGTTACGGGACCTCTCTCCTCTGCCTGGGTACCTGGGACTAAATGTGTGACAGTGGCCTGTTCCAGTGGTGGGTGACGTGAAGCTTGATTCTCTGCTATGACATGAATACAGATTCTATGCTGACATAAGGCCAGATTCTCTGTTACAGGACCTCTCTCCTCTGTCTGGGTGCCGGGGCCTAAATGTGTGACAGTGGCCTGTTCCAGTGGTGGGTGACGTGAAGCCTGATTCTCTGCTATGACATGAAGACAGATTCTGCGCTGACATAAGGCCAGATTCTCTGTTACGGGACCTCTCTCCTCTGCCTGGGTGCCTGGGCCTAAATGTGAGACAGTGGCCTGTTCCAGTGGTGGGTGACGTGAAGCCTAATTCTCTGCTATGACATGAATACAGATTCTGCGCTGACATAAGGCCAGATTCTCTGTTACGGGACCGCTCTCCTCGGTCTGGGTGCCGGGGCCTAAATGTGTGACAGTGGCCTGTTCCAGTGGTGGGTGACGTGAAGCCTGATTCTCTGCTATGACATGAATACAGATTCTGCGCTGACATAAGGCCAGATCTCGGTTACGGGACCTCTCTCCTCTGCCTGGGTGCCTGGGCCTAAATGTGACAGTGGCCTGTTCCAGTGGTGGGTGACGTGAAGCCTGATTCTCTGCTATAACATGAAGACAGAATCTGCGCTGACATAAGGCCAGATTCTCTGTTACGGGACCTCTCTCCTCTGCCTGGGTACCTGGGCCTAAATGTGTGACAGTGGCCTGTTCCAGTGGTGGGTGACGTGAAGCCTGATTCTCTGCTATGACATGAAGACAGATTCTGTGCTGACATAAGGCCAGATTCTCTGTTACGCGACCTCTCTCCTCTGCCCGGGTGCCTGGGCCTAAATGTGTGACAGTGGCCTGTTCCAGTGGTGGGTGACGTGAAGCCTGATTCTCTGCTATGACATGAAGACAGATTCTGTGCTGACATAAGGCCAGATTCTCTGTTACGCGACCTCTCTCCTCTGCCTGGGTGCCTGGGCCTAAATGTGTGACAGTGGCCTGTTCCAGTGGTGGGTGACGTGAAGCCTGATTCTCTGCTATGACATGAAGACAGATTCTGCGCTGACATAAGGCCAGATTCTCTGTTACGGGACCTCTCTCCTCTGCCTGGGTGCCTGGGCCTAAATGTGTGACAGTGGCCTGTTCCAGTGGTGGGTGATGTGAAGCCTGATTCTCTGCTATGACATGAATACAGATTCTGCGCTGACATAAGGCCAGATTCTCTGTTACGGGACCGCTCTCCTCCGTCTGGGTGCCGGGGCCTAAATTTGTGACAGTGGCCTGTTCCAGTGGTGGGTGACATGAAGCCTGATTCTCTGCTATGACATGAAGACAGATTCTGCGCTGACATAAGGCCAGATTCTCTGTTACGGGACCTCTCTCCTCTGTCTGGGTGCCGGGGCCTAAATGTGTGACAGTGGCCTGTTCCAGTGGTGGGTGACGTGAAGCCTGATTCTCTGCTATGACATGAAGACAGATTCTGCGCTGACATAAGGCCAGATTCTCTGTTACGGGACCTCTCTCCTCTGCCTGGGTGCCTGGGCCTAAATTTGTGACAGTGGCCTGTTCCAGTGGTGGGTGATGTGAAGCCTGATTCTCTGCTATGACATGAATACAGATTCTGCGCTGACATAAGGCCAGATTCTCTGTTACGGGACCGCTCTCCTCTGTCTGGGTGCCGGGGCCTAAATTTGTGACAGTGGCCTGTTCCAGTGGTGGGTGACGTGAAGCCTGATTCTCTGCTATGACATGAAGACAGATTCTGCGCTGACATAAGGCCAGATTCTCTGTTACGGGACCTCTCTCCTCTGTCTGGGTGCCGGGGCCTAAATGTGTGACAGTGGCCTGTTCCAGTGGTGGGTGACGTAAAGCCTGATTCTCTGCTATGACATGAAGACAGATTCTGCGCTGACATAAGGCCAGATTCTCTTTTACGGGACCTCTCTCCTCTGCCTGGGCCTAAATGTGTGACAGTGGCCTGTTCCAGTGGTGGGTGACGTGAAGCCTGATTCTCTGCTATGACATGAAGACAGATTCTGCGCTGACATAAGGCCAGATTCTCTGTTACGGGACCTCTCTCCTCTGCCTGGGCCTAAATGTGTGACAGTGGCCTGTTCCAGTGGTGGGTGACGTGAAGCCTGATTCTCTGCTATGACATGAAGACAGATTCTGCGCTGACGTAAGGCCAGATTCTCTGTTACGGGACCTCTCTCCTCTGCCTGGGCCTAAATGTGTGACAGTGGCCTGTTCCAGTGGTGAGTGACGTGAAGCCTGATTCTCTGCTATGACATGAAGACAGATTCTGCGCTGACATAAGGCCAGATTCTCTGTTACGGGACCTCTCTCCTCTGCCTGGGTGCCTGGGCCTAAATGTGTGACAGTGGCCTGTTCCAGTGGTGGGTGACGTGAAGCCTGATTCTCTGCTATGACATGAATACAGATTCTGCGCTGACATAAGGCCAGATTCTCTGTTACGGGACCGCTCTCCTCTGTCTGGGTGCCGGGGCCTAAATATGTGACAGTGGCCTGTTCCAGTGGTGGGTGACGTGAAGCCTGATTCTCTGCTATGACATGAAGACAGATTTTGCGCTGACATAAGGCCAGATTCTTTGTTACGGGACCTCTCTCCTCTGCCTGGGCCTAATGTGTGACAGTGGCCTGTTTCCAGTGGTGGGTGACGTGAAGCCTGATTCTCTGCTATGACATGAAGACTGATTCTGCGCTGACATAAGGCCAGATTCTCTGTTACGGGACCTCTTTCCTCTGTCTGGGTGCCGGGGCCTAAATGTGTGACAGTGGCCTGTTCCAGTGGTGGGTGACGTGAAGCCTGATTCTCTGCTATGACATGAAGACAGATTCTGCGCTGACATAAGGCCAGATTCTCTGTTACGGGACCTCTCTCCTCTGCCTGGGCCTAAATGTGTGACAGTGGCCTGTTCCAGTGGTGGGTGACGTGAAGCCTGATTCTCTGCTATGACATGAAGACTGATTCTGCGCTGACATAAGGCCAGATTCTCTGTTACGGGACCTCTCTCCTCTGCCTGGGTGCCTGGGCCTAAATGTGTGACAGTGGCCTGTTCCAGTGGTGGGTGACGTGAAGCCTGATTCTCTGCTATGACATGAAGACAGATTCTGCGCTGACATAAGGCCAGATTCTCTGTTACGGGACCGCTCTCCTCTGTCTGGGTGCCGGGGCCTAAATGTGTGACAGTGGCCTGTTCCAGTGGTGGGTGACGTGAAGCCTGATTCTCTGCTATGACATGAAGACAGATTCTGCGTGACATAAGGCCAGATTCTCTGTTACGGGACCTCTCTCCTCTGCCTGGGCCTAAATGTGTGACAGTGGCCTGTTCCAGTGGTGGGTGACGTGAAGCCTGATTCTCTGCTATGACATGAAGACTGATTCTGCGCTGACATAAGGCCAGATTCTCTGTTACGGGACCTCTTTCCTCGTCTGGGTGCCGGGGCCTAAATGTGTGACAGTGGCCTGTTCCAGTGGTGGGTGACGTGAAGCCTGATTCTCTGCTATGACATGAAGACAGATTCTGCGCTGACATAAGGCCAGATTCTCTGTTACGGGACCTCTCTCCTCTGCCTGGGCCTAAATGTGTGACAGTGGCCTGTTCCAGTGGTGGGTGACGTGAAGCCTGATTCTCTGCTATGACATGAAGACTGATTCTGCGCTGACATAAGGCCAGATTCTCTGTTACGGGACCTCTCTCCTCTGCCTGGGTGCCTGGCCTAAATGTGTGACAGTGCCTGTTCAGTGGTGGGTGACGTGAAGCTGATTCTCTGCTATGACATGAAGACAGATTCTGTGCTGACATCAAGCCAGATTCTCTGTTACGGGACCTCTCTCCTCTGACTGGGTGCCGGGGCCTAAATGTGTGACAGTGGCCTGTTCCAGTGGTGGGTGACGTGAAGCTGATTCTCTGCTATGACATGAAGACTGATTCTGCGCTGACATAAGGCCAGATTCTCTTTTACGGACCTCTCTCCTCTGTCTGGGTGCCGGGGCCTAAATGTGTGACAGTGGCCTGTTCAAGTGGTGGGTGACGTGAAGCCTGATTCTCTGCTATGACATGACAGATTCTGTGCTGACATAAGGCCAGGATTCTCTGTTACGCGACCTCTCTCCTCCTCTGCCCGGGTGGCCTGGGCCTAAAGTGTGACAGTGGGCCTGTTCCAGTGGTGGGTGACGTGAAGCCTGATTCTCTGCTATGACATGAAGACAGATTCTGTGCTGACATAAGCCAGATTCTCTGTTACGGCGACCTCTCTCCTCTGCCTGGGTGCCTGGGCCTAAATGTGTGACAGTGGCCTGTTCCAGTGGTGGGTGACGTGAAGCCTGATTCTCTGCTATGACATGAAGACAGATTCTGCGCTGACATAAGGCCAGATTCTCTGTTACGGGACCTCTCTCCTCTGCCTGGGTGCCTGGGCCTAAATGTGTGACAGTGGCCTGTTCCAGTGGTGGGTGACGTGAAGCCTGATTCTCTGCTATGACATGAATACCAGATTCTGCGCTGACATAAGGCCAGATTCTCTGTTACGGGACCCGCTCTCCTCCTTCTGGGTGCGGGCCTAAATTTGTGACAGTGGCCTGTTCAGTGTGGGTGACATGAAGCCTGATCTCTGCTATGACATGAAGACAGATTCTGCGCTGACAAAGGCCAGATTCTCTGTTACGGGACCTCCTCTCCTCTGTCTGGGTGCCGGGGCCTAAATGTGTGACAGTGGCCTGTTCCAGTGGTGGGTGACGTGAGAGCTGATTCTCTGCTATGACATGAAGACAGATTCTGCGCTGACATAAGGCCAGATTCTCTGTTTAGGGACCTCTCTCCTCTGCTGGGTGCTGGGCTAAATGTGGACAGTGGGCCTGTTCCAGTGGTGGGTGATGTGAAGCCTGATTCTCTGCTATGACATGAATACAGATTCTGCGCTGACATAAGGCCAGATTCTCTGTTACGGGACCGCTCTCCTCTGTCTGGGTGCCGGGGCCTAAATTTGTGACAGTGGCCTGTTCCAGTGGTGGGTGACGTGAAGCCTGATTCTCTGCTATGACATGAAGACAGATTCTGCGCTGACATAAGGCCAGATTCTCTGTTACGGGACCTCTCTCCTCTGTCTGGGTGCCGGGGCCTAAATGTGTGACAGTGGCCTGTTCCAGTGGTGGGTGACGTAAAGCCTGATTCTCTGCTATGACATGAAGACAGATTCTGCGCTGACATAAGGCCAGATTCTCTGTTACGGGACCTCTCTCCTCTGCCTGGGCCTAAATGTGTGACAGTGGCCTGTTCCAGTGGTGGGTGACGTGAAGCCTGATTCTCTGCTATGACATGAAGACTGATTCTGCGCTGACATAAGGCCAGATTCTCTGTTACAGGACCTCTCTCCTCTGTCTGGGGTTCCGGGCCTAAATGTGTGACAGTGGCCTGTTCCAGTGGTTGGGTGACGTGAAGCCTGATTCTCTGCTATGACATGAAGACTGAATCTGGCCTGACATAAGGCCAGATTCTCTGTTACGGGACCTCTCTCCTCTGCCTGGGCTAAATGTGTGACAGTGGCCTGTTCCAGTGGTGGGTGACGTGAAGCCTGATTCTCTGCAATGACATGAGGACAGATTCTGCGCTGACCGTAAGGCCAGATCTCCTGTTCGGACCTCTCTCCTCTGCCTGGGCCTAAATGTGTGACAGTGGGCCTGTTCCCAGTGGTGAGTGACGTGAAGCCTGATTCTCTGCTATGACCATGAAGACAGATTCTGCGCTGACATAAGGCCAGATTCTCTGTTACGGGACCTCTCTCCTCTGCCTGGTGCCTGGGCCTAAATGTGTGACAGTGGCCTGTTCCAGTGGTGGGTGACGTGAAGCCTGATCTCTCTGCTATGACATGAATACAGATTCTGCGCTGACATAAGGCCAGATTCTCTGTTACGGGACCGCTCTCCTCTGTCTGGGTGCCGGGGCCTAAATATGTGACAGTGGCCTGTTCCAGTGGTGGGTGACGTGAAGCCTGATTCTCTGCTATGACATGAAGACAGATTTTGCGCTGACATAAGGCCAGATTCTTTGTTACGGGACCTCTCTCCTCTGCCTGGGCCTAAATGTGTGACAGTGGCCTGTTCCAGTGGTGGGTGACGTGAAGCCTGATTCTCTGCTATGACATGAAGACTGATTCTGCGCTGACATAAGGCCAGATTCTCTGTTACGGGACCTCTTTCCTCTGTCTGGGTGCCGGGGCCTAAATGTGTGACAGTGGCCTGTTCCAGTGGTGGGTGACGTGAAGCCTGATTCTCTGCTATGACATGAAGACAGATTCTGCGCTGACATAAGGCCAGATTCTCTGTTACGGGACCTCTCTCCTCTGCCTGGGCCTAAATGTGTGACAGTGGCCTGTTCCAGTGGTGGGTGACGTGAAGCCTGATTCTCTGCTATGACATGAAGACTGATTCTGCGCTGACATAAGGCCAGATTCTCTGTTACGGGACCTCTCTCCTCTGCCTGGGTGCCTGGGCCTAAATGTGTGACAGTGGCCTGTTCCAGTGGTGGGTGACGTGAAGCCTGATTCTCTGCTATGACATGAAGACAGATTCTGCGCTGACATAAGGCCAGATTCTCTGTTACGGGACTGCTCTCCTCTGTCTGGGTGCCGGGGCCTAAATGTGTGACAGTGGCCTGTTCCAGTGGTGGGTGACGTGAAGCCTGATTCTCTGCTATGACATGAAGACAGATTCTGCGCTGACATAAGGCCAGATTCTTTGTTACGGGACCTCTCTCCTCTGCCTGGGCCTAAATGTGTGACAGTGGCCTGTTCCAGTGGTGGGTGACGTGAAGCCTGATTCTCTGCTATGACATGAAGACTGATTCTGCGCTGACATAAGGCCAGATTCTCTGTTACGGGACCTCTTTCCTCTGTCTGGGTGCCGGGGCCTAAATGTGTGACAGTGGCCTGTTCCAGTGGTGGGTGACGTGAAGCCTGATTCTCTGCTATGACATGAAGACAGATTCTGCGCTGACATAAGGCCAGATTCTCTGTTACGGGACCTCTCTCCTCTGCCTGGGCCTAAATGTGTGACAGTGGCCTGTTCCAGTGGTGGGTGACGTGAAGCCTGATTCTCTGCTATGACATGAAGACTGATTCTGCGCTGACATAAGGCCAGATTCTCTGTTACGGGACCTCTCTCCTCTGCCTGGGTGCCTGGGCCTAAATGTGTGACAGTGGCCTGTTCCAGTGGTGGGTGACGTGAAGCCTGATTCTCTGCTATGACATGAAGACAGATTCTGTGCTGACATCAAGCCAGATTCTCTGTTACGGGACCTCTCTCCTCTGACTGGGTGCCTGGGCCTAAATGTGTGACAGTGGCCTGTTCCAGTGGTGGGTGACGTGAAGCTTGATTCTCTGCTATGACATGAAGACTGATTCTGCGCTGACATAAGGCCAGATTCTCTTTTACGGGACCTCTCTCCTCTGTCTGGGTGCCGGGGCCTAAATGTGTGACAGTGGCCTGTTCCAGTGGTGGGTGACGTGAAGCCTGATTCTCTGCTATGACATGAAGACAGATTCTGTGCTGACATGAAGCCAGATTCTCTGCTATGGCATGAAGAGACTGATTCTGTGCTGACATGAAGCCAGATTCTTTGCTATGGCATGAAGAGACTGATTCTCTGCTGACGTGAAACCAGATTCTCTGCTATGGGACCTCTGTCCAATTGATATTGGGTCATTTTTTTTTTTTTTTTTTTATTTTGATTCATTTCCCTATCCACATTTGTTTGCAGGGGATTTACCTACATGTTGCTGCCTTTTGAAGCCCTCTAGCTCTTTCCTGGGATGTTTTACAGCCTTTTTAGTGCCGAAAAGTTCGGGTCCCCATTGACTTCAATGGGGTTCGGGACGAAGTTCGGATCGGGTTCGGATCCCGAACATTTCCGGGAAGTTCGGCCGAACTTCTCGAACCCGAACATCCAGGTGTTCGCTCAACTCTACTCTTTACTGAACAGTTCAACTATATACAGGCTTCAGACAGTTCCATATGAAGTAGATTTGGTAACAGGCAGGCTTTACATTAATGGCAGGTAGAATCCTAGCAAGATTACTCAGTGGGAATCAACTTACAGATCAGGCTGTACTTTCTGCAGAATCATGTCTGACTTTCTCCAAGGCCTGAATGCCTAATAGCTTGCTTTATCCTTGGGTAGGGAAACCTTCCTCTGGTATAAATCCACTTGCTGCAAATAAACTTCTGCCCTTCAGCTTTCTACTTGGTCAGATACAATTAGCACTGCTCTGTACTTTGCTTGATGCAGGATAACTTCAGGAGGAAACTTCTTCTCCTGGACTAACTTCTGAGCTTTGCTTACTCAGGACTTCAGGCAGGCTAGACTGAGCTACTTAGCCTCCTGGACTAGACTGAACTACTCTTTCCTGTCTGGGACTAACTATATATACTAGGGGGTTCCCTAGCTCCCTCTACAGCTTGGGAGGAGAAACTACACCCCTAACAGGCCTGGTACACAGGAAATAACATGAAAATATGCATTACAATGCAATACAAAACACAATAGCAATTTCCCACAGGAGGTGGGGGCAACATGTCCCTTAGTAGTGCCCACCCTTACGTAGTGGGACACTACATTTGCCCGCAACGCGTCAGCTTGATGATTTTTATCTTCCTATGTCCTGAGCTATAATAAAGACATTTTATATATTTTATAACGAGTGCTGATCAAATCTCTCTTTACTTATTGTGTTTCCTGGGATCCAGCCCTGTGTTCTTGCACCGTGCTACCTATGGAGGTGAGCTGATTCAAGTATTTGTACTTTTCCATATCTCATATACAGTGCAGACCAAAAGTTTGGACACACCTTCTCATTCAAAGAGTTTTCTTTATTTTCATGACTATGAAAATTGTAAATAGAAATGTTCTTCCACCACCAAAGATACAAGATGTTCCTGGCAATAATTATCAGCCAGTCATAATTACAGTGGTATGTTCATATTAAACTAAAGATTAGGAAATCCAAGATTGTGGAAGAGTATGTCTCATCCTGTATCTTCTCCTCACTTCCTTCTACATCTCTATAAATGGTTCATATCTCCATTGCTCAGCAGATATGGCACCGGTGACCGGCTCTCTCATTCTTCTCATTCTGTGCTATGCAGGAGCATTAGCAGACAACCATGACAAACCACCACAACCATCAGGTAATCCTACTAAGCATGCTGAAGAGTCACAGGGATTAGGGATGAGCAAACCCAAACTGTAAAGTCAGGGTTTGTACCGAAGTTTGGGGTTTGGGTACCTGGACCTGAACCTGAACTCGAACTTTGTCATTGAAGTCTGGGTTCAAGTTCGATGTTCGGGTGATTTTATTATTTTCCGTTATAACATGGTTATTTCGGAAAATAATAGCATTCTTAGGACAGAAGAATGCAAAACAATATGGCCATGTAGGGGTTGAACAAAAACAACTCACTTCATCCACTTGATTGTGCTACAGCAGCTTCTTCTAGCTTCACTGAACAAGACCTGCGATGTGCGCAATGACATCACTGTGCTCTCCCACCACGCATATCGCAGGTCTTTTGGGATCAAGTGGATGAGGTAAGTTTTTTAACCCCTAAAAAGCCATATTGACCATGTTATATCAGAAAATAATAAAGTTAAGTTCGGGTGTCCATTGACTTCAATGGGGTTCAGGTTCGAGGTCAAGTTCAGGTCCCGAACCTGAACTTTGACCTGAAGTTCGGCCGAAACTGGCAATCCCAAACTTCCATGGGTACGCTCATCCCTAAAAGGGATGAATAGAGAAGTGGCATTTAAATGGCATCTAATGGTTGGTTCACATATTTCAGTTGTGTCTGGCTACTTTCTTGTGCTGGATATAACTGGTGACCAGGCTGAGCTCCTGTGTGATGTCCATAGCTGCACTGAGAAATGTAGACTGCATGGGAAGAGGTCCAGTGGTGAAACTGATGCCACTAGACACAAAAAAAAGACCCCGAAGGAAGCTAAAGGGTCAGCTGTGCCATCACTTTTCCATTGAGGGCTTGTGTACTACTCTGGAAAAATGGAGTTGTCGATCGGGGTGGGGGGTGAATATATGTGAAAATGTGTAAAGTCAAATTTGAAGGATTTTTATAAACTTGGCTCAGAGCAGGGGGTTGTATAAATTACAGGAAATAATTTCACATTGATATCATATTCACAATACACATGACCACTGCTGTCAATCAATTGTCTTAGTGCTCATGCGCCACTCATGTGACTGGGATCAGAATGCAGCTCTGAAGATGGAGGACATATAAAAGGTAAGCATTGGGATTTTCCTTTAGTTTACACAGCCCCTGGCTCTGGTTCCGTTAAAATCTTGTAAATCTTTGTCATGATCTCTGTCATTGCCTCCATCTCTTCGTTGTTCTTCCTCTTCCTCTATTTCCTTTAAGTCTATTGAGCGTCACAGTCAAGAATAACATGAACAATTTTTTCTTGGCATGATCAAGACTCCACTGGTTTTCCTTGTTTTCTTCTACAACCTTAAAGGCTGTGTACATATTTGGGGGCATTATTTTTATTATTGCATTGTACGTATTTTGAGCTAAAAATTATTTTTTCAATTGGTCTTTATTAAAGAATTCTGTACAGAGCTGAGATGCTCTAGTAGCAGCTTCTGTATTTTCTCTCTTTTCCATTAGTTGGGGAGCTGGGGGACTCCTTATCTCTAATTTCTGACCTCATGAACACTCATTATAGCTCAGTCCTTATCTTACTGATAAGAATGTGAGTTAAGTAAGTGTTTATGACCTCTTAGTAGTTTAGAGATATGGGTTATTAGTAGGGATGAGCGAACCTGAACTGTAAAGTTCGGGTTCATACTGAACATAGAGGTTTCGGACACCCGAACACTAACTTTGTCATGGAAGTCAGTGTTTGGGTTTGGTGTTAGGATGCTGAATAAAGTTTGTTGAAATCAACAAGCTATTTAGGCTGTGGGCACTTCAAAGCCATCACCTAGTATTGCAGCACATGACCCGGTCTGTATAAATGCTGGATCACGCGTGGCATGCCATTCTGATCTAACTCATGTAGGGGCAGGAGGCAGCTAGAGTGAGGGACAGTGGTGCAGTCTGCAATGAGGTTCTGGGTTCAGTCTAAAATAAGGCTCAGCACCCCTGACGGAAATACTATTGTTCATCTAGCTGTTAGAGTTAGGGCTGATGTCTGACCTATAGCTATTTCTTGGGGTGAAATACATCTCTTTTGCATCCATGACACATAAATATGGTTGGTTCAAGATTGTTATTTTTTATTTGTATGTATTTTATGTCATTTTAAGTCATTTCCCTATCCACATTTGTTTGCAGGGCAATTGTCCTGCTCTTAGGCCCACTTTAGAGCCTTTTGCAGCCCTCTAGCCCTTTTTATGACTTCTTTACAGCCAAAGTTCGTTGAGGTTCATTGTTCGGGGTCAAGTTCGGAACCTGAATCGAACTTTGAAACGAAGTTCGCCCAAACCCATCGAACCCGGATATCCAGCCCTCCGCTGATCCCTAAACACCAGCATTGAAAAGATCTTTTTATTCCCCTCCATATACAGAGTGTGTCATTGCTCAGAACTAGTGCACTTGATGGCCCCATGTACAATCCAAGAGAAGAGAAAGTCAGTGAATTACATGTATATTCAACCAGCACTTTCATAGTAGGGTGAGGGTTCAGTGGTTGTTGGAAGCCACATAGACAAAGCTATGGGGTGTCTACTGTCCTAAATGTAAACAGCATAATCTTCAGGTTTTGGTTTTATGGTTATAGTTAGGATCCTTCGGGAGGAGACAGTTCTGTCCATAGAAGGAGAAGAGACAACCTGACCAGCATGCTGATACCTGATATTTCTTACTTTTTGAACCTGGTTGATATGAGGTCCGTAACTGTGTGAAAAGCTTGTGACACATCAAAATCTATAATTACAGAGAAACCAGGAGAATGCCCACCATCTCCACAAATATTTTGTATTCGAACTCCTCCGGATCAGTGCGCCTCAGACACAGAATGTATAGGAAACCAGAAGTGCTGCAGGCACGGATGCAATAAAAGTTGCATGGTTCCCATCATTGGTGAGTACAGTAGAAACCAAACTCAACAAGTAGATGGAGCAGATTATTAGACAGGATTTGGCACCTGGTGCAGGAATCTGACAGAGCGGTGGGTAACTGACCAGCTCCACCTGATCTGCCAAAACCTGCTTTCACACAAACACATCTCAGAGGTCTATTCTGCTTCACTGGTGTCATCATATGATAGCTCCACAAGGTTCTCTGTGCTCCAGAGCTGCACTCACTATTCTGCTGGTGCAGTCAATGTGTACATACATTCATTACTTATCCTGTACTGATCCTGAGTTACATCCTGTATTATCCCCAGAGCTGTACTCACTATTCTGCTGGTGGAGTCACTGTGTATAAATTACATTACTTATCCTGTACTGATCCTGAGTTACATCCTTTATTATACTCCAGAGCTGCACTCACTATTCTGCTGGTGCAGTCACTGTGTACATACATTACATTACTTATCCTGTACTGATCCTGAGTTACATCCTGTAATTATTCCAGAGCTGCACTCACTATTCTGCTGGTGCAGTCACTGTGTACATACATTACATTACTTATCCTGTTCTGATCCTGAGTTACATCCTGTATTATACTCCAGAGCTGTACTCACTATTCTGCTGGTGGAGTCACTGTGTACATACATTACTTATCCTGTACTGATCCTGAGTTACATCCTGTATTATACTCCAGAGCTGCACTCACTATTCTGCTGGTGCAGTCACTGTGTACATACATTACTTATCCTGTACTGATCCTGAGTTACATCCTGTATTATCCTCCAGAGCTGCACTCACTATTCTGCTGGTGCAGTCACTGTGTACATACAAGTACATTACTTATCCTGTACTGATCCTGAGTTACATCCTGTATTATCCTCCAGAGCTGCACTCACTATTATTCTGGTGCAGTCACTGTGTATACATTACATTACTTATCCTGTACTGATCCTGAGTTACATCCTGTATTATACTCCAGAGCTGCACTCACTATTCTGCTGGTGCAGTCACTGTGTACATACATTACATTACTTATCCTGTACTGATCCTGAGTTACATCCTGTATTATCCTCCAGAGCTGCACTCACTATTCTGCTGGTGCAGTCACTGTGTACATCACATTACTTATCCTACTGATCCTGAGTTACATCCTGTATTATACTCCAGAGCTGCGCTCACTATTCTGCCATTATCTTGATATCTCTTCATTGATGTTGCTCTTCCAGTCACTCAGGATATGTAGTGTCGTTACTTTGGGACTTTCTATAGTACATGGAAATCTAATTAAATGACAATTTTTTTCTCCAGAGAAGCCCGGGATGCCCACCTAATGTTTATGCCCAATACAACCTGGTCCATGTAGTGGACAGTGATTGTACAGGAAAACTGAAATGCTGCATCAAAACTTGTAGCCCACAGTGCATCAAAGTGTAATAAGTGATGTGCGGCCGGCTGGATGCATCTCCGTCCCTCACAGCGGAGGACACATCGCTCATCAGCCTCAGTAATTCTCTCTTCTCGCGGCTTTTCCTTCTCTAGTTGCAGATAATCCTGGAGGTGACAGCGGTGAAGACACTCAGGGCCGGATCCGCTGCCCCAGGTGCTAAGTCTGAATACACCCCCATTAAAGGCAGATTTCTCCTCCTTCTCAGCGATCATAGTGACATTTATCAATGTAATAAAGCAGAAGATGAAAAATGAGACTGAGATGTATCATTGACCGTCCATTGTGATGCATTACATTATTACTGGTGGCCGAGAAATGTAATTCCTGCTGATTGACCCTGACATTAGACCCTGCAGTCTAGAGCAGGACGAGGTCCTGGTGGTCAGAGGTGAGGACTGAAGCTTAGGGTGTGGACTGGCTCCACCTCTAGCACGTTGTAGTCAGTTTAAGCTGGGAGATAGGAAGGAAGAGGGAGCAGAAACCATGTACTACTCTCTCCAGGCCCCAGTGTCAGTGACTCATAGATAAAAAAACGAGCAAACACCAATATTGCAGACATTGTCATTGATAAATTTGTCTAGTTGGAGTTGACGGGGTGACAGCCAGTGGGATTTTTATTGCTTGATGTTATTTATCAAGTGATCGGCTGTTTGGCTGCTCTTGACAAGATTAATTAGCTCCAACACCGTGTGGCAACATTGGACTTCACACAAATTATAGAATGGGAGCGATGCCTTTCCTTGCTGCTGTTGGGGAAGGGATGATGTCTATAGAGCAGGAGCTTAAGGAGGCAAATAGGTGCCTGGGGTGATATGCTGCCTAGCTGCTGCAAAAAAAACGTTGACCTAGTGGACTATTAAAGACATGTACTGTACCTGCCCATAACAGCTGCTCGAGGTGTCCACCATGGTGTGCTCCCTGCAAAACAGGAACAATTGCAAAGAGCGGCCCACTTTCTCCACCACGTTCTGCACCGAGAGTACCAAGCAGCCTTGGCTTTTTGGGAGAAACAATGTCAGCTAGTTATGTTCCAGATAGGTGGCGCCAACGCCATCAGCTCCCTGAAAGCAGTGAGTGCATGCCGGGAAGCTCACCCGGTGACAATTTAGCTTGCATACCATCGGTTTGCATCATTATTTGCTATAGCAGTTCTAGCATGTCTTTAGGAGGTTCTGGACTGATGTTGCCTCTGCCATCCTCCTCTGATATTTCACCTCCTCAGCATCCCGATACAACTCACAGGTTCTGTCCAATGCAAAATCATCAGAGTCCTCACCCTCCCCGCACTCTCAAAAACTGTGATACTATGTTGGGCTTTTTGGTTCCCCTCCTGTCTCCCTGCTATATACACTGAATTGCTTAGGGTGCCACTGTCACTATCACTACCCCAACCACCACCACATTGGCAACAGGTGCCACTTCTACCACCACTAGCACAGCTATGCTCCCTGAACCTCGTCCTCAAGGAAGTCCAAACTCTGACTGCTCTACACTAGTCATCAACAGGGAGACACTCTTGTCTATCTGCCATAGTGTGTAGTCTTGTGTAGAGATGGTACCATTCTAAAAGGGTCAATGTAGACAGAAATAATGTACTGTAACTGAAAGGCTTCTCTGGGGCTGCATGGAGGAGGAGGAGGAAGAATGCAGTGACTCTTGGCTCCAAGGCTTGGTGTCAGACTCAGAGGTGACCTGCAGTTATTCCTGCGGTGACTGAGAGGAGGAGTGAGCCATCCGTTTACAGATTTTGGAAGCCCTCTCGCCTACTACACTGCTGCTATCTGGGTGGCTGATGCTACTATTATTCACATTATGACTGTAGAAAGATGAGACCTAAGTATTTTCCTTTGCACTCCTACGTTTTCCAGATATTTTGAGTTGTAATGAAAACTCACAATATTTCTACAAGAAAAGTCTCAGGATTAATACAGTCACACAAATTATTGAGTGGTGGTAGCATTAAAATTTCGTGTTTTTTCAGTAATTTGGAAATAAATTAGAGTTAAAAAAAACAAAAAAAAAAAAAAAACATAATAGCTGTCTAACTGATCATATGAAAAATATGTTTTTCCTGCAGGTGGTTGGTTTTGTAATGTAGAACTGCTAAAAAGAGATTATGTAGCAATTGCATCATTATATCATCACTGTTCCCCAGCCCCTCACTCGCTCAACGCATTTCCTGATCAAAGTCCCTGGTTCATTATTATTTCTTTCTATTCTTTCCACACTGTCTATATACTGTCTAAGATTGTTTTCTGTTAGACACTAGCGTTGGGCGCGAATATTCAAATTGCGATTTTTAATCGCGAATATCGCCACTTCGAGAATTCGCGAATATTTCGAATATAGCGCTATATATTCGTATTTGCGAATAGTGTTGATAGCAAATATTCTAATCGCAAATTTATCGCAAATTTATTAGCAACATCCCTAGCAACCAATAGGAAAGTTGCCTACCTCTTAGTGTTGATGGCGAATATTGTAATCGCAATTTTTTATCGCGAATATATTACATTGCCGATTTACGCAATCAAGAAAATAATGACTGGAGATAACGAATTCTAGAATTTGCGAATTTATGGCGAATATTAGGCCAAAAATTTGTGAAATATCGAATTTGAATATTGTCTATGCTGCTCATCACTATTAGACACTAAATAGACCCATCGTCATTAACAGCTCCACAAATATTGATGTTCTGCTCCTTCTACAGGGCAATCCCCCCCCCCCCTGCCTGGTGCCTCAATGCTTGACTGATGAGGCTGTTTTTCAGCCTCTGAGCAAATCAGGACAAGCCCTCATCCCTCGTTCTCTCCCATGTGAGCATCCTTCCTCCTCCTGCTTCATGGTTTTGGCTGTTTGCTGTTTTACTCAATTTGTCAGAAGCAAACCCGAAAAGCTTCAGGTTAGTTTTGTGGACAATTTTTAGCGAAAATTCTGTTTGTTACAATTTGATTAGTTTATCTCTATAAATGTACCACAAGGGATCAGGACAGTTCAGCACTCAAAAGACTAAAGCTACCAACAGATGGTTCTAGTGAATCATAATGAGTCCCGACATAGAAACTTAGGGGGTCATTTAATAGGACCGTCGTTTTAGAGGCTGATCTTAAAAACACCTATATCTGGTGGTGGATCCGCCGAAGTTATGAAGAGATGCCGGTGCCGCATCCAGCAACTGTCTCAATATAAGACTGCTTCTTTGCTTGATTAAAGTTAGACCATTTTCTATCCCTAAAACAGGTCTAGAAAATGATGAATGAGACGGGTCTGCTGGCATGTCCCTTTCCCTGCCCACACCACGTCCATTTTTTGTATGCCTAGCATTAATGGGGATAAGTTGCAGATAGTCATGCACATAACCTTTGCATCCCAATCTGTGCCAGAAATGCACCAAACATAGGTGTATTTCTGATAGTAAATGACCCCCTTGGTGCACAACATGTGTCATCATTAGAGTAGAAAAGTATGACTGAACAGCTCCTTTTCATCTAGTTATGAGCAAAAGACTATTTAAAATTGTGGCCACTGACGATTTCAAACTTGAACCAAGAAGGTCATGATATACTTATGTTTGTGGTTGCTACACCCTTTAGAGATTATACACCTCCAAGCATCTCTATATACAAACCAACAGAAAAAATGGCGTGGTGTTAAACAGGCAGAAAGTGCTGAAACTCATATGCAGGTGTGCATGTGTATACAGGGGAGCAAATCCTGCACTTGTAGCCCGTTGCTAATGGCGATCCCCAGCATAAATGCATACAGTGGAGGATGCCCGCAGCGGACCACAAGTACCACAATAGACATCCTACACAAGATAGCAATTATGTGGATGTAATAACCAATATAACAATATTATAACATTTTCAAAGACAGGTGGTCTTAATAAACCCTCATACTGATGTTAAAATTGAGAGATTAACCAACATATCCTACTGTGGAGGACATGTCTGTGCCCGAGCACCGCGCCAAGGTTTTTCAAGTAGCTCAGGACCTAACACTCACCTACCTGTGCCGTATGGTAAATACCAGGAGCCAGTGGGCAAATTACAGGAGCGTGAGGTCCGACTCACAGACAACTCACCAGTTACCTCCAGCATGTAGCCATGCTTGCAATAAGAGGAGGGAGGAGTCTGCGAGTCCCACTCAAGACTGGCTTATATGGCCCAGGCCTCGCAGGAGAACCTAAATGTAGCCTGTGGATGGAAAACAGGCACATTTAAATTGGAGTTTATACACCTCCAAGCATCTCTATACACAAACCAACAGAAAAAATTGCATAGTGTTAAACAGGCAGGAAGTGCTCAAACCCAGCAGGGATCCAGCAGGGTGGAAACGCAGTAATCAGCACAGGTTAGAATGTGGGCAACTCACAGTTGTTGCGCAGTCACAGCAGCATGTAGTAGTCGCTCATGTGTGCCAAGCTGCCCAGAGGCAATGACAAGCTGTCCTCTGTGGGAGGTGTATTGTCTGTGTCCTCTGTATCCACCTAGCCACGCTCCAGTGATGCCCATGAGCTGCTTTGGTTGCCACCCTGCTGTGAACACAGTTCCTCCTCCTCATCATCCTCTTCATCCTCCAGAACTGTGTATGTCAAGGACATGTTTGAGCATAAGAAGCCAATGTCACAGAGTCACCCCCTTGCCCGGCGTCTGACAGCTGGCTTGTCGGAACTCTTAGCCCGCCAGCTTTTACCATACAAGCTGGTGGAGTCTGAGGCCTTCAAAAAATTTGTAGCTATTGGGACACCGCAGTGGAAGGTACCCGGCCTAAATTTCTTTTCACAAAAGGCAATCCCCAACCTGTACTCTATTGTGCAAAAGGAAGTCATGGCATGTCTGGCACATGTCGAATATTTATTTCATATAAGATATGAAATCATAAAAATTATGATTTCATATTTTTATGAAATATGAAAAATGAAAAATTTAATTGGCGGATATATAAACGCCAGTTCTTTTATTAATGAGATCTAAAGTTAATTTGTGCAGCTAATGAAACAGGGTGCAATTAATTATATAAAATATAATTTATTATAAATACATGCAGTAAAAATGGCATACAAGTGAATACAATGATAATATCAAAATTGACCACAAGATGGTGCTCCACCATTTACGCCGGGCTCACTTAATTTAGTACACCAAGTACAATACAATACTATTCTTTCCTTTTATTAAATTATCACCGATTAGTGTACTGGTTATCAAAATATTATAATGTAGCAACAACAACAAAACAATAGAAATGAGTCCCTTATGCTCAATCAAAGAATATGGCAGTAAGAGACACCTTATAAATACGCCCGTTGGCCTAACTACGGATAATAAAATCCGATCAGAGATCCCACTCTGATAGCAATATTACAGGAATTCTAATGATGTGCACGTTCATTAAAATTTCCCATAAAATTATTGTTTTAACACTATTGACCCACTAATAATGAGGTCTCAACTATATGCCAATTGGAGCGATTTATAATTACTGCAAATGAAATAAATTATACATTACCCCTGGCTTTGGGATAAAGAGCTTTTAGAAGGGACCCATCTTTCCAAGATTTAGATCTGTTAGTTTCTTTTGCGAGTCTCGGGTGTGTCCCTGGAAGAATTCCTTAGGGCAGGGGTAGGCAACCTCCGGCACTCCAGCTGTTGTGAAACTACAACTCCCAGCATGCATACTTGTTATGCTCTTCTAAGAACTCTCATAGAAATGAATGAAGCATGCTGGGAATTGTAGTTTCACAACAGCTGGAGTGCCGAAGGTTGCTGATCCCTGCCTTAGGGTGTAGGGACCTTTTCCTTAGGACTGGAAGTGATGAAGATGTTCTGTGATCTGTGACGTCCTGTGGTACGTTCCTGACGTGTGAAGTGATGATCTCCCTGAATATGTGAAGTCCCCCTTGATCTCCCAAAACTGGATCAGATATTCTAATCCTTATCTATGCCCATCCCCTCTTGGATTAGGGATTTCCAATTAGATAAGGTGGGTGTGACGTATGTTAATCACGGGGATGATGTCACTTAATTGGCATTCCTTAGAAACTTCTGCCCATCTACCACTTGATGGCACTGTTGTTTCTCATATGAAATTTAAATGTTCAGGAATGCCAAATGTATACATATCTAACCTGTTCTCATGACTTGCTTAACCTTTCGTCATTATTTCAACCAAGGAGATACTCTTTCTGACACTTTGCTCAGACCGACTGGCGGTATTAGAAGTTTCCCTAATCCTTGAATTTTATGGGGCAGATAAGAATACAATAGTCCTTAGAAAGTTTTACCCATTTTGTGTATCTTAGCCATTCAAATGACTAATTAATTGCCGTCTACGTCTAAGATAACTGAGCTCTTCTCTAAAAGAATATCCTCTTAGTAGAAAATCAGCTTATATGCTTCTATAGAATATACTCTATTGATACATATGTGGTATAATATATATAAATGGATACAATGATACATTATCAATAACTGGATATGAATATACAAACATTATATATATCATATAGGTTAAAATATATTAAATTACATAAAATCACACGTGAATATATACTTTATACCGGTGATTATATGGAATAATGCTGCATACCAGTGTCTTAAGCAATAACCTCTCTTGACCCCGGTAGTAAAGACAGTTTATGTGAGACCCATTATATTCTCTAAGATACCACATCTGTTGGCAATAACTTTTAAAACAATATACATTGCATGCCAGTGACTATCCTGACCTTTTCTGGCTTATTCCAACAGAGAGTTTGGCCTCTTAAAGGTAATGTGAATCTCCATTTTGGTTCTAATATTGTCAGACCTTAATATGCAGATATAAATATGCCCGACAAATCCCCCTTCATTCCAAAATATTCCAAAAAGTGTGAATATATTTGGAATGTTCAAAAGGGCTTCTCATATGTCTTCTTCGATGCGTAGACTTGGCTTATAGTGTTCCAACCAGAGCTTGGCTAAAGTTCTTCTGGAGAACCTTATCTAACGCATGACTTGGATGGTCAACAAACTCAACCATCCCATAGATCCTGCAAAACAGGATATATGTTCGATAAAGGTTTGTTTTGATTCTCCATCTCCACATGAATGTTTAATAGGTTCCTTTTCAATGAACCAACTTCGAGTTCCAATGTCTTGATAGAGATGGAATCGGCAACTGTCACACCGGTAATAATAACAGTGCCCACTATGCCAAAGATTATGGCGGCTACGGTTGCAAAAAAATTAATTGCTTTGGTCTGTAGAAAACTGTTCTCTGGTTAGGGTTTTCCTTGCTTGTTCCAGGATCTGCGTAATCCGTTCTTGGAAATATCCGATGTGCATCTGATACCAGGATTGGATTTCCGGTGACTGGATTTCAGACTTGTTGAGTTGTTTTTCGACGAAGACGCGAGGATCCAGGCTGATGTAGATCTTCTGGGATAGTATCCTCTTGTTCGTCAAGATGAACCCCGATGTATCTTGTAGCACAATTCCGGATGAAGGACCTGGCACAGCAATCGGCTCAGCATGGAACTCCTTCCCCAAGATCAGGACGACGTAGATAATGGCAATCATCTTTGATGACATCTTACGCCTACAAAATATTGTATGACACATATGAGTACATACATTTTTCAACTTTATCCTGCAAGAAAAGAGTTACTAATACCATATACCTCTGATTGGCATAAGTTCTTTTCTTGGACAGAGTAAGTTCTGGTTTCAGAGGTGAGTTAGGAGACATTTTTTTACAGAGGAAACATATATCAGGATGGGTTAGTATGAGTTAAAGATGTAGAATAACAGATAACACTTTTCCGTTCATACGATACCAATCCTTATTTCCGTCTTTAGCTGGAACCGTAAAGTCTCTTTACCTCTTTTCATCCATCTTCTTCAATCTCTCGAAGTCGTGCACTAGGATGATAAACGCTTAGCTGATTAATGTGCACCCATTTTTCAATAAACTCATCCCCCTTAGGGATTTTGATCTTGTAGACCACTGGAGGTAGTTTGTCAGTGATTAAATAGGGACCTTTCCAGGAAGGTTAAAGATGGTCAGTCAGGAGTAGACAGGAGTGTCTCCCTGATTACTGCTCAATTAAACAATAAGGAAAAACTAAGGGGGCAGTAAACTACATAAAATAACACTTTTATTAAATAATAGGAGATAAAAGACGGCCCCTACAGACAAACAACAAGTAAGACATTTACATACACAGACTGGTACAAAAAAAAGGACCAGTTAAATAGCAAATAAGATGTGAGTAAGATGTTGGTAGTGGACCGGACCAGTAGTGGCAAACCGGGCACGACTATGTCGGGTCAGATCAGCTAGCCCTATTATCTCCCTGCTTGTCCTGGTCCGCCCTATAACATATGTCCACGGGACGGGGTCCAAAAAAGCCCCGCAAGGGGTGGCCCAGACTGGAACTCTCTTCCTGTATAAATGACCCTATTGAGGCCCTAACACAGGGAGAAAAAATAGTCCGTCCAGAGGAACAGAATCCACACAGTTACTAGAAACGTAACCCCACCACAAAAAATTATATCCACTGGAAAGGGATAATGTGAGAGGTATACTCATGTGTCCCCTTTCCAGGAAGGTAGGAATTTTCTCTCCTTCACTTGATCACGAGCGAAGTTATAGAGATACACTCGATCGGAAATTTGATACTCCTTCTGTGTAGTCTTCAGATCGTAGCATGTCTTAGCACTCACTGCGGCTTTCTCTATATTCTTCTGGGCGAACGCAAAAGCATACTGAAGGTGCTTGCGTAAATTCTCCACATACTGATGCGATGTTGTAGCATTGATCAAGTTATGGTCTGTTGTTTGGTAAAGTCAATGCTGGGGTAACACCATCTTCCTTCCCGTGATCATCTCGAAGGGAGAAAGCTTAGTTGCTGCGCTTGGGATGGCTCTGATGGCCATAAGCACCAAAGGCAACTTGACATCCCAGTCCTTACCAGATTCATTGACAAACTTTTTTAGGATGTTCACAATGGACTGGTTGTAACATTCTACTCCACCACTAGAGGCTGGTCGATAAGCTATATGTAGCTTCCTCTTTACCCCCAGGATTTCCCACATCTTTGTCATCACCTCACTGGTGAAGTGACTTCCACGATCGGATTCGATGCGCTGGGGAAGACCAAACCTGGAGAATATGTGGTTAATGAGCAGAGATGCACATACGCTTGAACTGCATGTTTTGCACGGCAAACATTCCACCCATTTGGTGAACAGACAAGTTACGGTTAACATATACTTTTTGCCTCTTGATGAGGTTGTTACTGGTCCAATAAAGTCAATTTGGATGTCTGACCATGGCACGGACATCCCCCTTTTCATCAGCGGTGCCCGATGAGTGGGTCCTTGTGGCTGGAATTGAGGGCAGATTAGACATCCCTGACAATATGTTCGCACATCTTGTAACATATGTGGCCAGTAAGCGTAGTCCCGTAGAAACTCGTAAGTTATTTTCTCACCTCGATGACCAGCTGTTGGGGCATCATGTGCATGTTGTAACATCAGACCTCGGTATGCTGCAGGTACTACCCATTGCGTGATACCGTTCTTAGAGGTTCTTATCAACAGTCCATCCTGTAATGAGAATTGGGACTTACCTTTCATCAAAATTCGTAACTCCTCCTTACCCACATAGTCTTCCGTGGTTATGGGATAGTTATGTGGATCCTCAATGTGCTTATAAAAGAGACCAATAATTGGATCCCCCTTTTGGCTCGCAATGAGATCCTCACTAGGGGAATCTTGGCTCCACTGCGCCACATTGGCTTCAGCTCCCTTTTGGGCCTGACTCCTTGTCATAGCATCCACTTGGATAGTTCCCATGAGGTCATCAACGTCAAAGACTTCTCCGTCAATGGCTGCTTGCTTGAAAAGGGAATCCGCTAGGTCATTCCCCTCTTTATCCATGCCTGGATATTTTGAATGACCTCTTACCTTCTTCCAATAAGTGCTAAGACTGTGGGCTAAAGCATAAACATATTTGATAACCTTAGGGATTATCTTTCCTGGGTCAGATGGACTATCTGCTAAAGCCTGGCTATTACCTGGGTCGCTGCCTGTTACACTCATGATTCTGATCAATAATCAATAACAACAACAATTTGACTTGCCAATAAGGATTAAGGAATATTTTACTAATTGCACAAATTGGTTATAGAAATATCTCAATCAATCTCAGCAGTGCCTCCAAAATATGTTGAATATTTATTTCATATAAGATAAAAAATCATAAAAAATATGATTTCATATTATTATGAAATATGAAAAATGAAAAATGTAATTGGCGGACATATAAACGCCAGTTCTTTTATTGATGAGATCTAAAGTTAATTTGTGCAGCTAATGGAATAGGGTGCAATTAATTATATAAAATATAATTTATTATAAATACATGCAGTAAAAATGGCATACAAGTGAATACAATGATAATATCAAAATTGACCACAAGATGATGCTCCACCATTTACGCCGGGCTCACTTAATTTAGTACACCAAGTACAATACAATACTATTCTTTCCTTTTATCAAATTATCACCGATTAGTGTACTGGTTATCAAAATATTATAATGTAGCAACAACAACAAAACAATAGAAATGAATCTATGGAAAGTCCCTTATGCTCAATCAAAGAATATGGCAGTAAGAGACACCTTATAAATACGCCCGTTGGCCTAACTACGGATAATAAATTCCGATCAGAGATCCCACTCTGATAGCAATATTACAGGAATTCTAATGATGTGCACGTTCATTAAAATTTCCCATAAAATTATTGTTTTAACACTATTGACCCACTAATAATGAGGTCTCAACTATATGCCAATTGGAGCGATTTATAATTACTGCAAATGAAATAAATTATACATTACTCCTGGCTTTGGGATAAAGAGCTTTTAGAAGGGACCCAGCTTTCCAAGATTTAGATCTGTTAGTTTCTTTTGCGAGTCTCGGGTGTGTCCCTGGAAGAATTCCTTAGGGTGTAGGGAGCTTTTCCTTAGGACTGGAAGTGATGAAGATGTTCTGTGATCTGTGACGTCCTGTGGTACGTTCCTGACGTGTGAAGTGATGATCTCCCTGAATATGTGAAGTCCCCCTTGATCTCCCAAAACTGGATCAGATATTCTAATCCTTATCTATGCCCATCCCCTCTTGGATTAGGGATTTCCAATTAGATAAGGTGTGTGTAACGTATGTTAATCACGGGGATGAGGTCACTTAATTGGCATTCCTTAGAAACTTCTGCCCATCTGCCACTTGATGGCACTGTTGTTTCACATATGAAATTTAAATGTTCAGGAATGCCAAATGTATACATATCTAACCTGTTGTCATAACTTGCTTAAAGGGAATCTGTCACTAGCATATTAGCAAAAAAATTTTTAAATGAATCCATGTGTAATAAAGTACCATATACCAATAAAGTTTCCATATGTCTTGTTCTTTTTATTCTGTGTCTTGTCATTTCTTCAAAAAAACGCTTTTTATGATATTCAAATGAAACTGTAAGGAGGGCAACAGCTTCAACAGCGTCACTGGGCATGCGCCGATCCCAGTGACGTGTAAGCTGTTTCCTCAGGCAGCTGGGATCGGCGCATGCCCAGTGACGCTGTTGAAGCTGTTGCCCTCAGTCGTCTTATCATCGCGCAGGCAATCGCCGGCACTGTGCCTGCGTGGGATTTCGGATGCGGGCGAGAGGAGTATCGGGGATGTTTGCCGCAGAGCGCGGCGCTGGGGGGGGAGCACTTAGCCTTGCCTCTGGGAGGCGATTTAGGTGATCTTGGAGGAGTTCTTAGTTTTTTTAAATTTAGGCGGGCACGGCACTTCAGAGGGGCGTTCCTGGGCACCGTGGACAAAGAATAACGCCCCTCTGGGCTCCTTACAGCTTCATTTGAATATCATAAAAAGCGTTTTTTTGATGAAATGACAAGACACAGAATAAAAAGAACAAGACATATGGAAATAAGGTACTTTATTATACATGGATTCATTAAAAAAAAAAATTGCTAATATGCTAGTGACAGATTCCCTTTAACCTTTCGTCATTATTTCAACCAAGGAGGTACTCTTTCTGACACTTTGCTCAGACCGACTGGTGGTATTAGAGGTTTCCCTAATCCTTGAATTTATGGGGCAGATAGGAATACAATAGTCCTTAGAAAGTTTTACCCAGTTTGTGTATCTTAGCCATCCAAATGACTAATTAATTGCCGTCTAAGATAACTGAGCGCTTCTCTAAAAGAATATCCTCTTAGTAGAAAACCAGCTTATATGCTTCTATAGAATATACTCTATTGATACATATGTGGTATAATATATATATATAAATGGATACAATGATACATTATCAATAACTGGATATGAATATACAAACATTATATATATCATAGGTTAAAATATATTAAATTACATAAAATCACACGTGAATATTTACATGATACCGGTGATTATATGGAATAATGCTGCATACCAGTGTCTTAAGCAATAACCTCTCTTGACCCTGGTAGTTAAGACAGTTTATGTGAGACCCATTATATTCTCTAAGATACCACATCTGTTGGCAATAACTTTTAAAACAATATACATTTCATGCCAGTGACTATCCTGACCTTTTCTGGCTTATTCCAACAGAGAGTTTGGCCTCTTAAAGGTAATGTGAATCTCCATTTTGGTTCTAATATTGTCAGACCTTAATATGCAGATATAAATATGCCCGACACACACAGTGTTGGGGCAAGGGTCCATCTGACCACTGATACCTGGTCTGCAAAGCACGGTCAGGGCAGGTATATCACCAACACTGCGCATTGGGTAAACCTGCTGACGGCTGCCAAGCAAGTAATGCATGGCTCTGCAGAGGATTTGGTGACACCACCACTACTTGCAGGGCAGGTATATCACCTACACTGCGCATTGGGTAAACCTGCTGACGGCTGCCAAGCATGTAATGCATGGCTCTGCAGAGGAGTTGGTGACAGACTTGCAGGCAGGCCTGCTGCCACCTCCTCTACTCCTCCTACTCCATCCTCTTCGATAACCTCCTCGGCTGAGACTTCTTCTGCTGCTGCGTCTTGCAATTTGTTGGCGGCATTGAATTTGGGCAACTTGACACATGTGCCTTGCATGGCACATGTGTTGAATCTCATCGTACAACGCTTCGTGCATAAGTACCCAGGCTTACAGGACATCCTCAAGCAGGCCAGGAAGGTGTGTGGCCATTTCAGGCATTCCTACACAGCCATGGAGCACTTTTCAGATATCCAGCGGCGAAACAACATGCCAGTGAGGCGCTTGATTTGCGACAGTCCGAAACGTTGGAATTCAACACTCCTAATGTTCGACCGCCTGCTCCAACAAGAAAAATGCTTCAACGAGTATTTGTATGACCGGGGTGCTAGGACAGCCTCTGCGAAGCTGGGAATTTTTTTGCCACGTTACTCGACGCTCATGCGCAATGCCTGTAGGCTCATGCGTC
Source organism: Bufo bufo (assembly GCF_905171765.1). Classification (NCBI taxonomy): domain Eukaryota; kingdom Metazoa; phylum Chordata; class Amphibia; order Anura; family Bufonidae; genus Bufo; species Bufo bufo. Next base: position 20,010,564 of record NC_053392.1, on the reverse strand, counting down.
CTTTTGAGGAGGTGACAAACCTAGTCAGTCGCACTGAAGGCACCATCAGCGACATCATCCCATTTGTTTTCTTCCTGGAGCGTGCCCTGCAAAGAGTGCTGGATCAGGCCGTAGATGAGCGTGTAGAGGAAGAGGAAGAGTTGTGGTCACCATCACCACCAGAAACAGCCTTATCAGCATCGCTTGCTGGACCTGCGGCAACGCTGGAAGAGGAGTCTGAGGAAGAGGAGTCAGAGGAGGAATGTGGCTTTGAGGAGGAGGAGGAAGATCAACCACAGCAGGCATCCCAGGGTGCTCGTTGTCACCTATCTGGTACCCGTGGTGTTGTATGTGGATGGGGGGAAGAACAGACCTTCAGTGAGATCAGTGAGAACGAGGAACGGGACATGAGTAGCTCGGCATCCAACCTTGTGCAAATGGGGTCTTTCATGCTGTCGTGCCTGTTGAGGGACCCTCGTATAAAAAGGCTGAAGGAGAACGACCTGTACTGGGTGGCCACGCTACTAGACCCCCGGTATAAGCAGAAAGTGCCTGAAATGTTACCGAATTACCGCAAGTCAGAAAGAATGCAGCAGTTCCAAAATAAATTAAAAAGTATGCTTTACACAGCGTATAAGGGTGATGTCACAGCACAACGGGAATCTCACAGGGGAAGAGGTGAAAGTAATCCTCCTACTACCACGATCACGCCGGCAAGGACAGGACGCTTTACAGACGTGTTGTTGATGGAGGACATACGCAGCTTTTTAAGTCCTACGCATCGCCACAGCCCTTCGGGGACCACCCTCAGAGAACGACTCGACCGACAGGTAGCAGGCTACCTCGCCTTAACTGCAGATATCGACACTCTGAGGAGCGATGAACCCCTTGACTACTGGGTGTGCAGGCTTGACCTGTGGCCTGAGCTATCCCAATTTGCGATAGAACTTCTGGCCTGCCCCGCTTCAAGTGTCCTGTCAGAAAGGACCTTCAGTGCAGCAGGAGGTATTGTCACTGAGAAGAGAAGTCGCCTAGGTAAAAAAAGTCTAGATTACCTCACCTTTATTAAGATGAATGAGGCATGGATCCTGAAGGGACTGACAGTGGGTGATACATTTGACTAAAAAAGGCCTAATGAGATGACCTGCCTTGGGCTAAAAATGGTCCACACGCTGCTGTATTTTATCTTTGCATGCCGGATGAATTGCGTGACTTATCCGCCACCAACTAGGGTTCAAGTCGCAATGTTTTAGTGCACTTTCTGCCTGGAAAAGCGGCTGCAACAATACCTCATTTTTCAGGCATGTGTACATGCCTAATTTTTCTGGCCTCTGGTGCTGCACTGTGGCTTCAAAAACCAAAAAAAAAAAAAGGCACATACATGTGTCAATTCCCCTTCGTGATCATTACCTTGTTGTGGTGAAGGGGCTTGCGTATCGCAATGAAGCGACCACCTCTACGAGAGTGTTGGCAATGACAATGTTGGCACACCCCAGATGATAAGGTCGTTGCTTCATTGTGAACAGACCAAAAGCGATCGGCTGGATAATTTTGCATAGAAAAAACATTAATTTTCTTTGTGATCATCTAAGGTGATCATTAAAGCCTACTAGGCCAACAATGGGCCCACACTGCAGAATCATTGTTTTCTGGGTCACTTAACTGTCACTGAACTACCTCAGCACGACCATAGGCTTTTAAAAACCCCCATCGCCTGCAATCTCCCAAACGTGCGCACAAGCACAATCATCACAACACCAAGATTGACGCATAGAGGAATAAATTTTATGTCATGAGTGTGTCAACTATTGACAAATCTTTGCAGTTGTCTAAAATCTATTCCATACACGTCCCCTGATAGTGGACGTAACAGGGATTAAACTGATAGGAATAGTACTACTTAACACACCACTCATATCTGGTGGCACAGTACATTGCACGGCGCACGCGCAGTGTCTCAAATTGGAAGTAGGAGGACTAACCAAGCATCTTTTTCATTCTCCCAGTTCCTAAAATCTATTCCATAGACCGGCCCCTGATAGGGGACGTAACAGGGATTAAACTGATAGGAATAGTACTACTTAACACACCACTCATTTCTGGTGGCACAGTACATTGCACGGCGCACGCGCAGTGCCCCAAATTGGAAGTAAGAGGAACTACCAAGCATCTTTTTCCATCTCCCGGTTCCTAAAATCTATTCCATACACCGGCCCCTGATAGGGGACAAAACAGAGATTAAACTGTTAAGAACAGATTTTTTTTAATAAAAAAAAAAAAGGGACAGCCTCTGCGGAGCTGGGTATTTTTTGGCCGCGTTACTGAACGCTCATGCACAATGGTTGTAGGCTCATGCGTCCTTTTGCGGAGGTGACAAACCTGGTCAGTCAAACCCAAGGCAACATCATCGACCTCATCCCATATGCGTTTTTTCTGGAGCGTGCCCTGCGAAGAGTGCTGGATCAGGCCATAGATGAGCATGAAGAGAAAGAGTTGTGGTCACCATCACCACCAGAAGCAGCCTTGTCGTTGTCGATTGCTGGACCTGCGGCAACGCAGAGAGAGGAGTCTGATGAAGAGGAGTCAGAGGAGGAAGGTGGCTTTGAGGAGGTGGAAGGCCAACCACAGCAGGCGTCCTAGGGGGCTTGTTGTCACCTTTCGGGGACCCTTGGTGTTGTACGTGGCTGGTTGGAGGAAGAGACCTTCAATGACGTCAGTGAGGACAAGGAACGGGACATGGCTAGCTTGGTATCCAACTTTGTGCAAATGGGGAGTTTGCGGTTGTGCAAATGGACTGTTTGCGGTGCGTTAAACGGGGAGTTTGGTCTGTCATAGTTTGGTCTGTCACTGTGAAGCAGGTGTAACCCTTACACTACATGATCGATACAACATCATACCTGATGTTTTAAAGCACGGTATTCCAAGCAATTTAGGAATGTTAGGTGATTTATGCCCTTTATGGATTAAAACCCGACTCTGCGTCAACTACGTAATTTTCCATGGGAGTTTTGCCATGGATTCCCCTCTGACATGCCACAGTCCAGATGTTAGTCCCCTTGAAACAACTTTTCCATCACTATTGTGGCCAGAAAGAGTCCCTGTGGGTTTTAAAATTCGTCTGCCTATTGAAGTCTATGGCGGTTCGCTCGGTTCGCCCGTTCACGAACATTTGTGAAAATTCGCGTTCGGCGTTCGCAAACGGAAAATTTTATGTTCGCGACATCTCTACTCATATATCAAAATGTTTTTATTTTATTTTATATCATTTCACTACTTTGTCAGTTACATTTTCTTTTGAAATTCAGAAATTTTCGGGTGTATAGTACCACTGCTATACCAAGTAGACAGGTTTAAAAAAATAAAAAAATTGTCATTTACATTTTCGGGTGAAATTCACCAATTTTGGTGTGTATTGTACCACTGCTATACCTAGTAGACCGGTAAAAAAAAAAAAAAATATCAGTTATATATTCTGGTGAAATTCACCAATTTTTGGGTGTGATGTACCACTCCTATACCTAGCAGACTAAAAAAATAAATAAATTGTCAGTTACATTTTCTGGTGAAATTCACCAATTTTTGGGTGTGATGTACCACTGCTATACCTAGTAGACAGGTTAAAATTTTTTATAAATAGTCATTTACATTTTCCAGTGAAATTCACAAATTTTTGGGTGTAATATACCCCTCCTCTACCTAGTTGACAGCTTAATTAATTTCAATAATTTCTTGGGTTGACATTATACAATTTTAGAAGTGAATAAACACCTGCTATGCATAGGTGACAGGGAATAAAATTTAATTAATTTAATTTAATAAATTATTCAGTAATTAATGCGCGCCACATCCTTTCATTCAATGCTTAAACTTTGAAAAGTTGTCACACTTTTATGCTTTAATAATTTCTCACATTTCAACTCTATAATTTTAAATTTGAAAAAATGAATCCTCCCTTGGATGTGGTCTCTCTTTCTCACGCTCCCTCTCCGGCCTGGAATCCTGATTTCCCGCCACCCATGATCACCATGGTAGGCGCATAAAAGAACATCAAAAGTTGATATAGCAGATATCAAACTGGATCGTGAACATCACGGGGACGTGCGACATGGTGGGGCAGTAAGTGTGTACACGCCTACACGAACTGACTGACAGGGGTCAGCCCCTGCAACTTCTGGGTCTCCAAATTGGGCACATGGCCTGAGCTTGCCCTTTACGCCTTGGAGTTGCTGGCCTGCCCTGCAGCCAGTGCATTGTCTGAATGTGTGTTTAGCATGACTGGAGGGGGTTATCACAGGTTAAATTTCCCAATGTTTTGGGGTGTACCCTAATTTTAAAAATACAATTTAAAACAAAAAAGCAGTGTATGCTACCTCCTCCTCCACCACCGCTTCCACCTACACCGCCACATCCACCACCTCCTCAACCTCCTTCTCCATATGGACCTCGTCCTCCTAGATCAAGAGTATAATTTTTTATTTTTACCTTTTTTTATGTTATTTAAAGTCATTTCCCTATTCACATTTGTTTGCAGAGCACTTGCCATGCTCTTAACCTCATTTTGATGCCATTTGCAGCCCTCTAGCCCTTTCCATTTTACAGCCATTTCAGTGCTCAAAAGTTCGGGTCACTATTGACTTCAATCGGGTTCGGGGTCAAGTTCGGGTCCCGAACTCAAACTTTTTTCTCAAGTTCGGCGGAACCCATCGACCCCAAACATCCAGGTGTCTGCTCACCTCTAATCATGAGCAGTTCCTTTCCTTCTCCATACTCTTCTCTTCCCATCACTCTGGTACAAGTTGATCTTGGTCTCATCTGTCCATAGGATGTTGTTCCAGAACTGTGAAGGCTTTTTTAGATGTCGTTTGGCAAACTCTAATCTGGCCTTCCTGTTTTTGAGGCTCACTAATGGTTTACATCTTGTGGTGAACCTTCTGTATTCACTCTGGTGAAGCCTTCTCTTGATTGTTGACTTTGACACACATACAACTACCTCCTGGAGAGTGTTCTTGATCTGGCCAACTGTTGTGAAGGGTGTTTTCTTCACCAGGGAAAGAATTCTTAGGTCATCCACCACAGTTGTTTTCCGTGGTCTTCCAGGTCTTTTGGTGTTGCTGAGCTCACCAGTGAGTTCCTTCTTTTTAAGAATGTTCCAAATGTTCCTAATGTTTTTGCTATCTTTCTGATCGGTTTGTTTTGTTTTTTCAGCCTAATGATGGCTTGCTTCACTGATAGTGACAGCTCTTTGGATCTCATCTTGAGAGTTGACAGCAACAGATTCCAAATACAAATAGCACACTTGAAATGAACTCTGCACCTTTTATCTGCTCGTTGTAATTGCGATAATGAGGGAATAACACACACCTGGCCATGGAACAGCTGAGAAGCCAATTGTCCCATTACTTTTGGTCCCTTGACAAGTGGGAGGCACATATGCAAACTGTTTTAATTCCAACACCGTTCACCTGATTTGGATGTAAATACCCTCAAATTAAAGCTGACAGTCTGCAGTTAAAGCACATCTTGTTCGTTTCATTTCAAATCCATTGTGGTGGTATAGAGCAAAAAAAAATTAGAATTGTGTTGATGTCCCATTATTTATGGACCGGACTCCATCTGCATATAAAGCTATTGTAATGTTCTGCCGTGCCAAGCATTTTCTCCAGTCTCAGGAAACTTCTAGCAGCTTGAAAAATGTAGCAAAAGTGATCCACGTCTATATTTTGCACGCAATACTCGCATATTATATTGCTGATATTTGCAATCAATAATATAATCGCGAATTCTCAAATTCGCAAACTTATGACAAATGTTCTCCAAAATATTTTCAAAATATCGCAAATTCGAATATTGCCCTTGCCACTCATTACTAGTCATTGCAAATATTTTCAGGCAGTCAACTCCAGAAGTATTGCCAACCTTCATGAATATGATTCCATATCCGCACATTTTATATCATTGATGTGGGAAACACATTTAGAGTGTCAGGGTTTGCAATAAACCAGTGTATTGGAGGAACTCAAGTGGAAACCTATACAGTTGAGGTATAGGTCCGGCTTCTCCAGTCTCTTCCCTTAAAAAAGACGGGTTTGTGCAGAAGAAAGGCCTGAGTTAGCTTTCCCTCTGTCTCTCACAAGGTTGGTACCCAGGTTAAAGGACTGGTGGTCCAGGATCTATGGCTTATTCCTTTGACTGGCTCCTAGGTCTCCAGGCTCGTGACCCAAAATCTGTGGCTCAATTTCCACATCTCATTAATAATAAGTATTAAAACAGAGCAAACAATCAGCTTGTCCACAAATCCTGACCATTGAGGCACTGGGTATCAGGGTATCAATGTGTATATTTATTATCTCCATGCCCCAGTATTGTTGAACATATGACTCCTATAGGGTCTGTATCAACAATCGTCTGTGTGTCTACACAATTACCATTAAAACGCTTAGCTTTAAGCACATTAATACGGTAATCAGGAAAAATGGAAGTATCCAGCTCAAACATGGTGAAAAAATCGTAGCTTTATTGCGGTATAAAATCTTCGACACACAGGACAAGTTTGGTTACGCGTTTCAGACCATAAGTCCTTCCTCATGACATATCGAACTTCTAGAGTGGTGAAAAATTCGACCACTGGGCACAGTTATGATTAGTGTTGAGCGAATTGAAAGTGACGAAGTGGAATTCAATCCGAATTTCAGGAAAACTTTGATTTATCACGAAGGGGAATTACCTCGCACTTCGTGGTAACAAATTCCGTGGTTACGAATTCCGTTATTGTTTTCCATTACAACATGATTACAATGGAATTTGTAAGATGGAATTCAAAACGTAAACCTTTAGAGACAATCCGTTTTGATCCATCATAATATAGGCTTATTGGCAAGCAAAATGGATCCGTCTGGTTTCCGTTATCCAGGACGGAAAAGAAAGTTCTGTCGACCTCTATTATGGCGGATCAAAACGGAATGCCTCTAAAGGTTTACGTTTTGAATTCTGTCTTACAAATTCCATCATTTTCTGTTATAATTTGTCATGGTCTTACCTTCTTGCTGTTCTCCTTCGTTTGACATGTGCAGGCGGCCATCTTGGTTTCTGGGTTTCTTGTAGCCTTCCACCCTGCGGCTCCTCCTTCCCACTGGGAGAGCTGGATGCCTAGCTCATATATATAGGAGGTCTGTGGCTTCAGTTCCTTGCTTGGTCCTCCTGTGTTCACATGCTTCTAAGACTGCTGCTGCTTCTGGTTCCTGATCCTGGCTTCGTCTGACTACCCTGCTGGTTCCTGATCCTGGCTTCGTCTGACTACCCTTCTGGTTCCTGATCTCTGGCCTCTCAAAGACTCTGCTTCGGTTTCACCATTCGTTTGGACTTTTGCTTTACAGCTTTATTTTCAATAAAGCCTTCTTATTTTCACTTATCTCTTGTTGTACGTCTGGTTCATGGTTCCGTGACATTAGGACCAAGCCATGAGTTCTGACGGTACAGGGCCATCCTCGCTACCCATGCTGGTTGCCAGACTTGATCAGCAGGATCACCTGTTGGGTCGGTTCGCTGTGGCGTTGCAAACCCTGCTTGAACGCACGGCTCATTTCGCTCCCGTTGCCGATGGGTCGGTTGTCGCTCCTACTGCCGCTCCGGTTGTTGCGCCAGAGTCTACCCCGACACCTGTTGTTGCGCCTGCGGTGTTTCGGGGTATGACCGGTTCTGCCCCTCTTCCACAGCGCTTTGGGGGAGAGCCAACTCAGTGCCGAGGTTTCCTTAACCAGGTGGGCATTTATTTTGAGTTGCTGCCACATGCCTTTCCTACTGAGAGATCAAAGGTGGGCTTCTTGATCTCGCTGCTCTCGGACAAGGCCTTGGCCTGGGCCAGCCCTTTATGGGAGAACAACAATCCGGTGGTTGCCGAGTTTTTTTTTTTTTTTTTTTTTTTTTTTTTTTTTTTTTTTTTTTCTTGTTTTTTTTTATTTTTTTTTTTTTTTTTTTTTTTTTTTTTTTTTTTTTTTTTTCCGTTTTGTTGCTTCTCTCGGAAGGTATTCGATGTGCCGGCTCGTGCTGCCTCTGCTGCGAAGCTCCTTATGTCCATCAGACAGGGTTCACGATCCGTAGCTGAATACGCCATTGAGTTTCGTACCCTGGCAGCAGAGGTGGGCTGGAATAATGAGGCTCTGGTCGCTGCTTTCTCTCATGGTCTCTCGGATGCCTTGAAGGATGAGGTTGCAGCTAAGGACCTACCAGTGGAGCTCGAGTCTCTTATTTCTTTCCTGATTTTGATTGACACCAGACTCAGGGAGAGACCTTCCTTTAAGGAGAGCCTGCGGAGGTCTTCTAACAGATTGGCGCCTATGTTTGCTGTCCCACCCGTGCCTCCCTCTCCTCCCACGCCTCCTGGGGATGACTTGTCTGGGGGTGAACCCATGCAGCTGGGGTTTGCTCGCCTGTCCGAGGGGGAGAGGGTACTCCGGAGACGCGAGGGCCGATGCATGTACTGTGGTCTCGGTGGGCATTTTCGGTTGGCATGTCCGAACCGTCCGGGAAACGCTCGTACCTGAGATCCTGTCGGGGGCAGATCTTGGGTGGAGTCTCCTCGTCCCCGGTTTCCCGTGTTGACAAACCACTGATCACTGTTGTCCTCTCCTGGGTCGGGGGCTCGGTGACGACCCAGGCGTTGGTGGACTCTGGTGCTGGTGGTTTGTTCATTGATAGTGTGTTCGCTGCCGCCAATTCCATTCCTCTGCAGGCTCGAGGTTCCCCACTGGCTCTTGAGGCGATAGACGGCAGACCCCTTCTGTCGTCACACGTGACTCATGAGACCCTTCCAGTGGGGATAGCCATTGGTGCCGTTCACAGAGAGTCGGTCTGCCTCCAGGTTATTTCGTCTCCACACTACTCGGTGGTCTTGGGGTACCCCTGGCTCCAGAAGCATAATCCGACTTTCGATTGGAGATCGGCCGAGATCCTCTCGTGGTCACCGCAGTGTGGGGCTAGTTGCATCCATGGGTCTGTCAAGTTGCTGTGTACTTCCTCGGACTCTCTGTTGCCTCCTGAATACGAGGAGTACCGGGATGTATTCGATAAGGTGCGCGCGGTTGCCCTACCTCCGCACCGCCCATACGATTGTGCCATAGAGTTACAATCTGGTGCCGTTCCTCCTCGTGGCAAAGTCTATCCACTGTCGGTAGCGGAGAATGAGGCCATGGAGGAGTACGTGAGGGAGGCGCTTTCACGCGGACACATTCGCAAATCCTCGTCCCCGGCAGGGGCTGGATTTTTCTTTGTGAAAAAGAAGGGCGGTGAGTTGAGGCCTTGCATCGATTACAGGGGTCTCAATCGCATCACGATCAAGAACGCTTACCCGATACCCTTGATTTCCGAGCTGTTCGATCGCCTTAAAGGGGCCACGGTCTTTACCAAACTCGACCTGAGGGCGGCATATAACCTGGTAAGGATCAAGGCGGGCGAGGAGTGGAAGACCGCGTTTAACACCAGGACCGGTCATTATGAATCCTTGGTTATGCCCTTTGGGTTGTGCAATGCGCCCGCAGTCTTTCAGGAATTCATCAACGATGTTTTCCGTGACCTGTTGCAGCAGTGTGTGGTGGTCTATTTGGATGACATCTTGGTATATTCTGAATCCATGGAGGCCCACATTCTGGATGTCAGACGAGTGTTGCAACGGTTACGAGAGAACAAGCTGTTCGGTAAGCTTGAGAAATGCGAACTTCACCGATCCCAGGTAACCTTCTTAGGTTACATCATTTCCGCTGAGGGGTTCTCCATGGATCCTGAGAAGGTTTCGGCTGTCTTACAGTGGCCCCAGCCCAGTGGTCTTCGTTCCCTGCAGCGCTTTTTGGGCTTCGCCAATTATTATCGGAAGTTCATCAGGGACTTTTCCATGCTGGCCAAGCCTCTCACGGATCTGACCAGGAAGGGCAGTAATTCCCAGGTCTGGCCGCTCGAGGCCATCCGAGCTTTTGAGGCCCTAAAGTCCGCTTTTGTGTCGACTCCGATTCTGTCGCATCCCAACCCTGGGTTGCCCTTTGTCCTCGAGGTGGACGCGTCTGAGACGGGAGTAGGCGCCCTTCTGTCTCAGCGTAGAACACCAGAGGGTCCTCTGCTTCCTTGTGGGTTTTACTCCCGGAAACTGTCTTCCGCGGAGTGCAACTATCAGATTGGTGACAGGGAGTTATTGGCCATCGTGCAGGCCCTTAAAGAATGGAGGCACTTGCTCGAGGGTTCGGTGGTTCCGGTTCTCATCCTGACGGACCACAAGAATCTGACCTACCTTTCTGAGGCCAAGAGATTGACACCACGTCAGGCCAGATGGGCTCTGTTCTTGTCACGTTTTAATTACGTGGTCTCCTACCTACCCGGTTCCAAGAACATCAGGGCGGATGCCCTATCACGGCAGTACTCCGAGCTGTCCAGGGAGGAGTCGATTCCGACTTCGGTCATACCTCCGAATCAGATCCTGGCCGCCATTCGCACCAGCCTGACCTCTCCCCTGGGTGAGCAGATTTTGGCGGCTCAATCTGGTGCTCCCTTTGGGAGACCCAACGGCAGATGTTTTGTGCCTGAGGAGTTGCGCACTCGGTTGTTGCGAACCTACCATAACTCCAAGACCGCGGGGCATCCTGGAAAGAATCAGCTGTCCTGGGCTGTTTCACGTCTGTTCTGGTGGCCTTCCCTACGTTCCGACATCGCCGCATATGTAGCGGCATGCTCCGTTTGTGCCCAGAGTAAGTCCCCTCGGCACCTTCCGTTGGGCCTTCTGCAACCCATAGCCACCGGGGAGCGCCCATGGTCACACCTGGGGATGGATTTCATTGTGGACCTCCCTGCATCCCGAGGCCATACGGTCATTCTCATGATTGTGGATCGGTTTTCCAAAATGTGCCACTGTGTTCCTCTCAAGAAGTTACCCTCTGCACAAGAGTTGGCCACGATTTTTGCCAGGGAGGTCTTCCGGTTGCACGGTTTGCCTAAGGAGATTGTGTCGGATCGGGGGAGTCAGTTTGTGTCCAGGTTCTGGCGCGCCTTTTGCTCCCAGTTGGGGATTCATCTCTCCTTCTCCTCGGCCTACCACCCTCAGTCCAATGGGGCCGCAGAACGATCCAATCAGGCCTTGGAGCAATTCCTTCGTTGCTATGTCTCCGATCACCAAGACAATTGGGTTGACCTCCTGCCTTGGGCTGAGTTTGCCAGGAACACGGCGGTGAACTCTTCCTCTGGGACGTCTCCCTTCATGGCCAATTATGGGTTCCAACCTGCCGTGTTACCGGAGGTATTCTCTCCCCAGGATATTCCGGCTGTGGAGGATCACCTTTCCGTCCTACGTGCTTCTTGGGTACAGATCCAGAAGTCCCTTGAGGCCTCTGCGCAGCGCCAGAGACTCCAGGCTGATCGCAGACGAGCGCCTGCTCCTTCCTACCAGGTCGGAGACCGTGTATGGTTGTCCACCCGCAACCTCAACCTTCGAGTGCCCACTCCCAAGCTGGCGCCTCGCTTTGTTGGTCCCTTCCGAGTGCTTCGCAGGGTAAACCCGGTAGCCTATGCCCTTGCGCTTCCTCCTGGCATGCGGATCTCTAACGTGTTTCATGTCTCCCTGTTGAAGCCACTGGTGTGTAATCGTTTCACTTCCTCGGTTCCTCGGCCTCGTCCGGTCCGAGTGGGCAATCATGAGGAGTATGAGGTGAGCAATATCCTGGACTCACGCCTGGTCCGCGGTCGGGTGCAGTTTTTGGTCCATTGGCGTGGTTATGGTCCAGAGGAGCGTTCCTGGGTTCCCTCCGCAGATGTCCATGCTCCTGCCTTGCTCCGAGCCTTCCACGCACGCTTCCCTCAGAAACCGTTTTTTGCTCCGCGGAGGAGGGGCCCTTGAGGGGGAGGTACTGTCATGGTCTTACCTTCTTGCTGTTCTCCTTCGTTTGACATGTGCTGGCGGCCATCTTGGTTTCTGGGTTTCTTGTAGCCTTCCACCCTGCGGCTCCTCCTTCCCACTGGGAGGAGCTGGATGCCTAGCTCATATATATAGGAGGTCTGTGGCTTCAGTTCCTTGCTTGGTCCTCCTGTGTTCACATGCTTCTAAGACTGCTGCTGCTTCTGGTTCCTGATCCTGGCTTCGTCTGACTACCCTGCTGGTTCCTGATCCTTTCTTCGTCTGACTACCCTTCTGGTTCCTGATCTCTGGCCTCTCAAAGACTCTGCTTCGGTTTCACCATTCGTTTGGACTTTTGCTTTACAGCTTTATTTTCAATAAAGCTATCTTATTTTCACTTATCTCTTGTTGTACGTCTGGTTCATGGTTCCGTGACATAATTAGTGATGAGCGAACATGGAGGCCACGTTCGGGTCCGTACCGAACAATACGTTGTTTGTGTCCCGAACCCAAACACACTAAAGTCTGTGATATGAATGCGTATAGTGGCTCACCTGTTTGGTAACTGAACTATGGTGCACTGTTAACTGGGCGCCCGACCATCCAAAAAAAGGGAATATATAAATAAATTGATGTAACAGGACATCATACAATCATGATTATTGATTAGTGATTTGAGAGGAATATCAGTTATTGAAAATCACCGATTATTCATCATATTACTTTTGCTTGTGTATCAAGTCAAAGAACAACCAGTGATGAACGCAGTCATTTGATGTTGTGGGTCCCTGCCCTCCCCAGCTAATTCATCTATTCAGCCAACATCCTATACGCTGAGGTGGACGGGTAATTCAGCATCAATGCCTGTTTTTATTTTCAATTTTATTTTTATTTTTTTCTGAATAGGACCTTGTTTCACTTTAGTTAAAATAGGGATTGTTGTGGCATCCAACTTATCATATAAGATTTTTTTCCTCAATTGTGAACGTCATCGTGATATTAACTGGGAGCATTTCTTAGTATACTTGTTTTTACTATCTGTGTCTATTTTTAATAAACATTTGTTCTTGATACATTCTTTGGCGATTGAGTGCTTGTTACATCAATTTATTTACATTAAAGTCTGTGTTCGTTGTTCGGTGTTAAAATAAAGCTTGTTGAAAGACTGCAGCGTCGCCAATCAACAAGGCTGTTAGGCACTGGAAAGCGATGACAGTCATGGCTCGTATTGCAATGGCTGTGATTGTCATACCTTGTGAACTTGCATGCCTAAATGCCGGATCACAGGGTGTGTTGCAATTCTGCTCTGACTAATGACAGGACAGGACGCTGCTGCAGGCAGGGAGAGTGTTTATCATTAACAGGCATTTATTATTTTAAAAAAGTCTTCAGGTGACCTGCAGTCATTATTGATCGGTGCAATACAAGACCTTTTCACTAGTCACACAGAAATACAAAAGTTAAAACGTCAGATCAGGTTTTTTTTTAATCACCAAAACACGTTCCTTGCTGTTTTCACACGGAAATACAATAGTTTGTCTGTCAGCCAGTTTGCTAGGAGAACGTAAAAAAATGAGAAGAGCATCAAATAAGGGACGTGGCCGTGGATGTGGTGCTTCTGGTGTTAGTGATGTTGGAACTCCTGCTGCAGGGAGAGGACATTGTTGGTCTGCGGCAGCTACGCGCCAATATGAAACACCTTCCTCTGGCGCACATAGGCGACAGGACATTCTGCATCATTTAGTAGGCCCAATTACCGCTCTAAGAAGAGTGAGGCGGGCGGTAGTAGATTGGATGGCTCAGAGTGCCTCTAGTTCCTTCACATTATCCTCTATTCGGTCCGATGCTGAAATAGAAGAGTTGGCGGCCCCAAGCATCCGTCTTCCATCTCAACCCCTTGCACATCAGCCAAGCAGTCTTAGCCTCAGGTCATGCAGCAGTCACTTATGCTTTTTGATGACTCTGCTGACGGGGTTTCCATGGACCATCCACCTACCCCTGCCTCAGAAGAGGAAGAGAGTGCACTCATGCCCAACTACTTATGTTTAAGGATGAGAATATGGCAGGACCACAGCACATCTCTGATGATGACGAAACACAGGCGTCAACTGCTGCAGCAGTGAGTGGAAGATAATGTGGAGGATGATGAGGTCGTAGACCTCATATGGCATCCAGGTCATGACAGTGACGTGTGCAGTTCGGAGGAAGAGGTGGGGTCACGCAGCGCCAGCCACAAAGCAAAAGAGGGAGCAGGGTCCAAAAGCAAAGGGACCGGCCGCCCCAGCCAGTTCGTCTGCTACTGCCCAACTCGACCTGGAACAGAGAACACCAAAGGCAGCTCAAAGGAGTTCTCTGGCATAGCAGTTCTTCACACAATGTGCTGACGATAAGACACGGGTGATTTGCATGCTGTGCAATCAAAGCCTGAAAAGAGGCATAAATGTTCTAAACCTGCAGAACCAGGCATCTAACTGCAAAGCACGAGCTGGAGTGGAGTAGACACCTTAAAAACCATTAAATATCTGAGGCTCCTCCTGATCCCCCTGCGATCTCGGCCTCTTCCTGCCCCTCTGAAGCGACAGGGCCACCTTGCACCCCTCAAAGTGAGAATGTGACAGCAACACCACCGTCACCGAGCATCTCCACACTGTCCCATGGAAGCATTCAGCTGTCCATCCCCCAAACACTGAAGAGAAAGAGGAAGTACCTGCCTACCACCCACAAGCTCTGGCCCTGAATACCAGCATTTCCAAAATCCTGGCCTTTGAAATGCTGCCATTCTGTCTGGTGGAGATGGACAGTTTTAAAAACATCATGACAGCGGCTGTCCCACAGTAAGTGTTTCTCAGCTGCCACTTCTTTTCAAGGCAGGCTGTCCCTGCCCTGCACGAAAAAGTGGCGGAAAAATTCAGGTGTGCGCTGCGCAAAACCATCGGTCCTCATAACCACCGACACATGGACCAGTAAGCACAGGCAGGGCCGTTATAGCTAACTGTCTACTGGGTAAATGTATTGGTGGCTGGGCCTGAGGAGGAAAGCGGTTTGACGCATGTCCTGCCACCACCGAGAATTGCTGGACGTTTCTCGGTGCCTCCTGTTGCCTCCTACTCCGCTTTCTCCTCCTGTTCCTCCTCATCACTTCAGCGCAACACCTGCACCACCAAATTAACCACAGTCAGGATAAAATGACAGCAGGCTTTTCTGAAACTCATATGTTTGGGGGGAAAAACCCACACCACATGGGAGCTGTGTAGGGGCATGGAGGAACAGATGAGTGGTTGGTACCTCTAATCCTCCAACCCGGCCTTGTGGTGTGCGACAGTGGGCGAAATCTCGTAGCAGCTCTAGTGCTAGCCAGTTTGACACACATCCTTTGACTGGCACATGTGCTGAATTTGGTGGTGCAGAGGTTCCTGAAAAATTACCTCGAGATGTCAGAACTACTGCAGAAAGTTCAGGCCGTCTGTGCGAGCTTTCGGCATTCTCACTCTGATGCGGCTCGCCTGTCTGCACTGCAGCGTAACTTCAGCCTTCCCATTCACCACCTTATCTGCAACCTACCCACAAGGTGCAACTCCAACTTGCACATGCTGTAGAGACTATGCAAGCAGCAGCATGTGATAGTCAAGTTTCAGCTGCAGAACATCACCACTTTATCACCAACGAATGGGCCTCCATGCGGGACGTGTGTGCCGTGTTGCACTGTTTCAACACCATCTTCAGGGTTACTATCCCACTTCTATGTCTCCTTGAAAAAATGCTTAAGGTGATAATGCATGAGGATGTGGCACAGAAGGAATAGGAGGAGGAGCAGGGATCATTTTCATGGTTATCAGGCCAGTCGTCCACAGGTGGCTAAGAGGGTGGGTTTCTGCATCAACAGTGGCCAGGTACACAACTGTCCAGCCAGTGCACAGTTTTGAAGGATGAGGAGGATCCACGTTCTCAGCAGGGTGGCACTCAAATAAGCCAACGGGCATCCCTGGAGCATGGCTGGGGGGATACAGAGGTCACAGACAATACAACTCCCACCGAAAACATCTTGTCTTTGCCTCTGGACAGCCTGGCACATATGAGTGACTACATGCTGCACTGCCTGCGCAATAACCGCTGAGTTGCCCTCATTGTTACCAGTTCTGATTACTGAGTGACCAGCCTGCTGTATCCCCGCTACAAGGACAACAAGCCATCCTTGCTTCAGTCATTGGAGCGTGATGCATGAGTAAAAGTGTAGGCTAGTAGATGCGTTACTGAGGGTGTTCCCACCTAACGGCGGGGGCTCAGTGGAAGCACGAAGCAGAGGAGGAAGAGGAAGTCCAAACATAGCTGGAGCACCGTCAGAACCTTAGAAGGGAGGATTAGCATGGCTGAAATGTGGAAAAGCTTTGTCAGCACACCACAACATCCAGCACCACCAGCTGATATGGACCGTCTAAGCAAGAGGCAGCGTTTCAGCAATATGGTAATATGGTGGAACAGTACATGTGCACACATCTGCGCGTACTGAGTGGTGGTTCTGCCCCATACTTCTGTTGCTCAAAATCACGCACATGGCCTGAGGTGCTGGCCTGCCATGCGGCAAGTGTATTTCCAAACATGTGTTTAGCACGGCGGGGATGTAATCACGGACAGGTGCATCCTCCTGTCCACAGACAATATGGACAAGTTCACGTTCATTAAAAGGAACCAGGCATGGATCCCACAAGAATTGTCTGTTCCTTGGCCAGAGTAGAGAAGTACCTGCCGCACCTAGCAATTTTTATACTACAGCGCAGTTTATGCGTTATCTTTGCTATTTCCCAATGTTTTGGGCCCTCCACAAAAAAATGTAAAAGTTAAAAATACATGTCCGCCTCCTCCGCCTCTTTCGCCTGCACCGCCATGTCCGAGGCGGACATGGCGGTGCAGGCGAAAGAGGCGGAGGAGGCGGACATGTATTTTTAACTTTTTTAATTTTTTTGTGGAGGCCCCAAAAATAGCTAGGTGCGGACTTAAAGTATATAGGCCGCACCAAGCCATTGTTATACTCCAGCGCAGTTTGTGCGTTCTCATTGCTATTTCCCAAGTTTTGGTGCCTCCACAAACCAAAATACAAACACAAAATACAAATAAAATAAAAAATAATAAAAATAAAATGTTGATACCTCTTCGGCCTCTTCCACCTACACCGCCATGTCCACTTCCTTCTCCACTCGGACCTCCACCTCCTGGTTCAAGATTATGTCTTATTTTGGCAGAGTAGAGAAATATACTGACCGCATCCAAAAAAATGGCTAAAGGTTATACACAGAATTGACAGACACATTTAAAAAAGCAAACCTGAAATAGTGTTGGCTTCCTCCTCCGCCTCTTCCACCTACACCACCACGTCCACCTCCTCCTCCTCTACTCGGACCTCCACCTCCAAGTTTTTTTTTTGTTATATAGGCATAGTAGTGAAGTATACCGGCCGCACCCCAAAAAATGGCTATAGATCACACATGTTAACTGACCAAACCCCCAAAAAAAAAACCCACAAAAACAGTGTTGGCTTCCTCCTCTGCCTCTTCCAACTACACCGTCACGTCTACAGCCTCTGCAACTTCCTACTCCACTTGGACCTCCGCCTTCTGGTTCAAGATTGTTATTTTTTATTTTTATGTATTTTATGTTATTTTAAGTCATTTCCCTATCCAAATTTGTTTGCAGGGAAATAGTTTTGCTCTTACCCCCATTTTGGATCCTTTTGCAGCCCTTTAGCTATTTCTATAACTTTTTTACAGCCATTTTTTAGCCCCGAAAGTTTGGCCGAACCCAAACATCCAGCGGTCAGCTCATCAGGATCCAGCAATTTTGGATATGATTCTATATAATGGGTTGAGAGGTAAGGAATATTCAGGTCTAGCTACAACGTAACCCTTGTAAAAAGATAAACTTTAATATTACTCATACAACAAAAAAATTGTCCAATGGTGTCCAAGCGCATACCCGTCCACCGGGATTCGTGATGCTAGTTAGAATTGGGGGGAACTTAACCCTGAATTCATGTCTTGAGACTAGGCCCTCTGCCCAGG
Source organism: Bufo bufo (assembly GCF_905171765.1). Taxonomy (NCBI): domain Eukaryota; kingdom Metazoa; phylum Chordata; class Amphibia; order Anura; family Bufonidae; genus Bufo; species Bufo bufo. The sequence goes on along the minus strand of NC_053392.1, from coordinate 19,992,666 downwards.
GGCGACTCCTGATGGTGGAGACCCCCTGTCCTCGAACCTAGACTGGCAGTTCCTAGCTTGCCCTATTATGAATGGGCTGAAAATCGTTGATCTAAAGGTGGACTGATATAAGCACGGACAGAGAGGACCAAAAAACACAACACAAAGTGCACAGTGTATACAACCCTGATGGTGTATAACACCAAGAGGTACATACACGGTGCAACAGACTACTAATATAAAAATAAAAGACCCCTTAGCTATTGATACCACAGAAATTTTGTGATCAACCCCAACGCGTTTCCACCACGGTGTGGGATCATCAGGGGGTAAATGGATTTAGATATTTGTATAGATAACTTAGAAATTGTCGAACGGAGGGAGGCCCAAATAGTATTGGGACATCCGTAGAAGGGATAGATATGGCCGTTCAATATAAAGTGGTGTCAAATAACGGTCAATAGTGAGATTAAAAGATTGGACCAGATGACACTCCTGGGAAGAAAAGACGCAGGGACAGACACCAACTGTCTTGATGTACAGGGCACGTATATTTCACATGAAACAGCCAAAGTAGGTATCTGTAGAAGAGAGGAGAATATACATATGTATATATGCATAAATTTATACCCAAACACCACTATAGGTTGCGTGAGGGACCACCACCAGCATAAGCCTTATTCAAGGAAGTCACTCACTATGTCCAGGGGAAATTAAGTACACATATGTAGCCAAGGTCGGTTTCTCAATCAATACCCACAGGATAATGGGTAACCTTAAGGTTAATGGTGTTCACAGAGACCAGTATACCTGAGTGTAAATGGCAGCGATAAGCTGAAACATAATATATAGTAGCCAGTCAACACAAAGTCATGCTGTATGAGACCCACACAGTGTAGATACCGTGGGTAGAGGGGATAGGCATACCTTAAGATACGCTCTGGATCAAACAAGACAGCCGCTTAGGATAAAGAGCCTATTCATTGAGGGTCCCCTATATGACAGAAAGCGTGTGTCAAATTAACAACACAGTTACACCCAACTCATGTACCAGGATGGTGAACCAGGATTACTTACTGTTGGTGCCTGTGGATGGCGCATTCCCCCAGAATGAAGTCTGTCCTCCCAGGGTCCAATAGTGGGCCTCTCTGTACATCCCCCTCTTATAGTGATCACCTCCAAATAAGAGATGATTGATGACACCTGTGCCTGGGCAGGGATCTGAGCTTAACCTCCTCCTACGTCCGGTAGGGGCGCCAGGTCATGGCGTCTTTGCCATGATGTGAATTGCGTGCGTTCGCATAATAGACTTCCGGTGGTGTCGCCCGGATGTAGCGTCATGGGCTGTGCGCTCCACTCAGCTGAGGTGCGCTCCACTCGGGAGCGCACAGCCCATGACGCTACATCCGGGCGACACCACCGGAAGTCTATTATGCGACGTGTGTTCCACAGTGGAACGCACGCAATTCACATCATGGCAAAGACGCCATGACCTGGCGCCCCTACCGGTTGTAGGAGGAGGTTAAGCCCAGATCCCTGCCCAGGCACAGGTGTCATCAATCATCTCTTATTTGGAGGTGATCACTATAAGAGGGGGATGTAGGGGGAGAGGCCCACTATTGGACCCTGGGAGGACAGACTTCATTCTGGGGGGGTGCGCCGTCCACAGGCACCAACAGTAAGTAATCCTGGTTCACCATCCTGGTACATGAGTTGGGTGTAACTGTGTTGTTAATTTGACACACGCTTTCTGTCATATAGGGGACCCACAATGAATAGGCTCTTTATCCTAAGCGGCTGTCTTGTTTGATCCAGAGCGTATCTTAAGGTATGCCTATCCCCTCTACCCACGGTATCTACACTGTGTGGGTCTCATACAGCATGACTTTGTGTTGACTGGCTACTATATATTATGTTTCAGCTTATCGCTGCCATTTACACTCAGGTATACTGGTCTCTGTGAACACCATTAACCTTAAGGTCAGCTCATCACTATCTGAGAGTGAACTGTGCTGCATTTTGAGGAGCTGAGAGAAGTATAGTCAAATTATAGGGGCAGACCCATAGAGAATCTGTTTTCTTCTGTCAGTGAACCGAAAACAAAGCTAAAAGCCAGACACAGGGCTTCCCAGTTTCTTCCATAGCTTTTTGGATTTTTTGCTTTTATATGCTATTTAGCCTTTCCACTTTTCCACTGCTTTGTGGGTAATAGGGGGTATGGAAAGGCTGCCCCATAACTAGGCACCCATTTATTTTATGACTTCCCCTGTAAAATAGGTACACTTATTACTCTCAATAGTCTCTGGGATCCCAAACCTACAGACTATCTCTTACAAGATTTTCTGCGCAGTAGCTTTTGGTGTGGCTTTTTTTTTTTTTTTTTTTCAAAAGAGCTTTATTGTAAAATAGTTATCAAATACAGAGTACTTTTGAAAAGGAGGTGTGAACTCCCTTATATCAAAATTGTTTTACAACAATAAGCATCCATCAACATAATAACAAGAAATAGGATGTATGTAAACAGAGCTATATATTTTGATGCACATGTCCGCAAGTTAGAAGGAGGTCATAGATGGGATAGATGGGATATGGTCTTAGAGGTCTCTATAGGATCTCCAATCTCTCCAAAGGATTGTGAATTTTTGGTGTGCTCTATTTTCCCAGGCTGCTATTTCCTCGAATCTATATAGGGATTCGACTTTGTTGAGCCAGTGATCCACAGATGGGACATTAGGCGATAACCAGTGTGTAGGGATCAAGAGACGTGCGGCTATAATCAGTATCTTGAACAGGGTGGGGATAGTTGTCTTGTCATTAGGATATAATCCTAAGAGAGCTAAGAGTGGTGATGGCTTGACATTAGATTTGCAAACTTTGTTGCATTTTTTAAAGATGGTACTCCACCAATCAAAGATTAGGGGACAGGCCCACCAGATGTGTAGCATTGTCCCACGTTCTACACCGCACCTCCAGCAAGCGTCAGAGCCACCATTGCTATAATAATGGGTCACATCAGGTGTTTTATACCATCTGGTCAATACCTTATATCCATTTTCTTGGATTCTGGTACATCTAGAGGACGAGTGTGGGATTTTAAACATAAGGATTTGTTCCTCGTTAGTGAAGTTGGTATTTAATTCTTTTTCCCACAGGGTTATAAAACTGGGTTTGGGTGGCATAATTACTGTATTGAGGTATTTATAAAGTAAAGATATAACTTTCCTTGGAGGAGTAGGGTTTTGGATGAGACTTTCAAACCATGTAAGTGGTCTCATTAAAGAGTTTAGCTTAATGTGTTTGTTAATATATGTCGTCAAGAAGTGAAGCATGTGTGGGTAAGATTCGATCCCAGGTAGATGAGATATCAGGGATTCCCGGCTTAATGGTTCCTCTTCATTTTTTGGTAGAATGTCAATTAAAGGTGTATTAGAGATACGTATATACTTATGGATGCTTTGTCTGAGCTCCAGGGGGGCCAACCCTATTACATCTCTAATTTGTGTCAAAGGGGAAGGCGATGGGAAACCCCATTTCGAGTCTTGGAACCATTTCCATGCCTCGAGTGTAGATCTAGCTAGCAAATTATGTTTAAGTGAAGGAGACAGGTTGTGGTGTGGGTCTATCAGTAGGGTCCTTAATGATGGCATATAAGTAGGGGTCTCCATATCAACCCAGGATTTCTGTTCGGGGATCCTAAACCAGTCTAGGGCCCTGGAGAGGAGTATCGCTTTGTTGTACAATTGAGGGTTGGGAAGGCCTATGCCTCCTTGATCTCTGGATCTCTGGAGAGTGTTGATATTGATCCTTGCCTTTTTACCATTCCATATAAATGATCGAATGGATTTCTCCAAAGATTGGAAAAAAGAGTTGGGGATCGGTATGGTGAGGACTTGGAGGAGATATGTCAGTCTAGGTAGGACAAGGGACATGACCATATTTTTGCGTCCAAACCAGGAAAGTAGTGGGGGGTTTAGATTTTCAAGTTGCTTTTTAATAGAATCAAGTAGTGGGATATAATTTAATTTATATAGAGAGGAAATATCGGAGTGGATTTTGACTCCTAGATACGTTATAAAGGGAGAGTCCCAGTTAAACGGGGAAGAGGAGGCTAGTTCAGTTTTAAGTTTTGAGCTAATCCCTACACTTAAGATGTGGGATTTCTTCATGTTAATTTTGAAATTGGAAAGATAGCTAAATTTTTCCAGAGTAGCGTATATGTGATGTAAGGAATTACCAGGGTTAGATGACATTATGAGGAGGTCATCGGCGAAAGCCGCAATTTTATGTTCCTGATCTCCCAATTTTGGGCCTCTGATATTGTTGTCATTACGGATGAAAATAAGGAGGGGTTCTAAAATCAAAACAAAAATCAAGGGAGATAGGGGGCACCCTTGCCTGGTTCCATTTTTTATAGGAAAGGGATGGGGTATAGTGTCATTGATCAGCACGGACGCCGATGCATACGTATACATGGCTTTAACGGAATTTATAAAGGCCTTTGGGATTCCAAACTGCTCCATTGTGCAATACATATAGTCCCAATGTACTCGGTCAAATGCCTTTTCGGCATCCGTGCTGACCAACACTAAAGGGTGGTGAGATTTTGATGCATTTGATAGCAAGTTTAAGACTCTGGCTGTATTATCTTTACCCTCTCTACCTTTAATAAAGCCTGTTTGATCTCTATGTATAAGTTGAGGGAGAATAGGGGCAAGGCGGTTAGCTAGCATTTTGGCTAGTAATTTCAGGTCTAGATTTAGTAAAGAGATCGGGCGGTAATTGCTACAATCTGTAGGGTCCTTCCCTTCTTTAGGTATTATGGTGATATTGGCTTTTGTCATTTCTTGGGAGAGAGGGTCGCCCTGCAGAGTTCTGTTAAATACAGTGAGTAGGTGAGGTGTTAATATATTTTGGAAAGATTTGTAATATAGGGCTGGGAAACCGTCAGGGCCGGGGGCTTTGCCTTTTGGGAGTTGGTTTATGGCTAATTGTAGTTCCTTGTTTGTAAAAGGGGAGTTTAATGTATTAATGTGGTTGGTATTTATCTGGGGCATACCCACAGAGCGGAGGAAGAGGTTTATTGAATCGTGGTGTGTGGTATTGGTGGTGGGATTTTCCTGGGGAGGAAGGTTATATAGAGAACTGTAGAATTCAGAGAACCTACGAGCTATGTCTTCAGTATTTATGAGTATGTCTCCTTCTTTATTGCGAATTTTGTTAATGAAATTCTGGGCTTTCCTTTTTTTTATTCTGGACATCATGAATTTGGATACTTTGTCTCCATGGGCAAAATATTTGTATTGCGTGTGGAGGAAAAATTTGGCCGATTGGGTGTTTAAAAGGTTTTTTAGTTCCGTCCTGAGGAGCGTAAGTTTAGTCATGTGGGATTCTAGGAGGGAACTCTTGTGGAGGGTCTCAATGTCTTTAATGCTTTTAAGGAGAGAGTCAACACGGGCGAGTCTCAGTTTTTTAGTATATGCGCCTAAACTTATGAGTTGACCTCTGATAAAGGCTTTGTGGGTATCCCACAGGGTATAGGGGTGGATTCCAGGGGTATTATTGAGTGAGAAGAAATCTTTTAGCCAGGTGAGGACTTTCTTTTTATTTTCAGGGGATTGGATCAACGTCTCGTTAAGTCTCCATTTATAGGAGGATATAGGTCTATCAGGTGTTAGGATGTTAATCCATATAGGGGCATGATCGGAAATGCTGATAGAACCAATCTGGGCTTTAGAGCATAATTGAATGTGATCAGCAGAAATCAGAAAGTAGTCTAAACGCTGATATGAATTATGGGGGTTCGAGAAAAAAGTATAGTCCCTAACTGAGGGGTTCAGGGATCTCCAGATGTCAACCAGGCGACGTTCGTGGAAAGATTTTCTCAGTTTGCATAAGGCTTTGTTTGAGATAGCAGATTTTTTAGAGGAAGAGTCCTCAGATGGAATTAGAGTAAGATTGAGGTCGCCGCCTAAAATGGTCACCCCCTCTCTAAAATGATCAATTGTCAGGAGAATTTTGTGTATCCATGTGGCCTGGCTGACATTTGGAGCATAAACATTAATAAATGTGTATGTCTGGTTGGCTATGCGACCTTTTAGGAAGATAAATCTGCCCTCAGGATCTAATATTTGGTCTATAAAGGTAAATGGGGTCTTTCTACTAAAGCCAACACTAACTCCTCTGGAGGCAGATGAGTTTGTTCCACAGTGGTACCAGATGGGAAAACAGGAATGCGACAAATTTGGAAAGTGGTTTACCCTGAAATGCGTTTCCTGGAGGAGGACGACGGAGCAATTCATCTTTTTTAACTCTGACAGAATTTGGCATCGTTTAGAAGGGGCATTAAAGCCCTTTACGTTGTAGGAGGTAATTTGTATATCTGCCATTTTACCTTATGACTTGAAAAGGACCGCTCCATCGTCTCCCCCCAGAAGAGGCTCTTGGTTTAGACTTTCTGTGGGATGCAAACACATATATATATCATTATATTTTCCTGCGGAATGTTTAAAGGGGACATAAATCATTATACATCCTGAAATAACAAAACTGTTAACCATATACCCATAAGGTAATAAACTCAATATAAACATTGAAGTATCAGGCCTAATCAAGCCTGAAAAATAGTGGAGGGGGGAAAAAGATAAACATGTTTGAGGTCACCATAATGATAAAGAACTGACGAATCCGATCAAACGTGGAGGGATATTATCAGTTGTCCATAGGAAGTCTTCTGGACGAGGATCTTTTCGGGTTCCTGGGGCTTCTGTGTCTTTTTGGGGTACGTTGGCGCTCCCATATGCCTGGTTGTGGGATATCAGGGAGGTTGGAAAAGTCCTGAATAGGATTCCAGTCTTCTATCTCCAGAGGGTCAATTTGTAGGTGATTGAACACCGGCTCCAGATCTGCGTATTTGGAAATAGGGAATCTGCGGCCCTCGTACGTAAAAGTAAGTCCAAAAGGAAATGTCCACCTGTATGGAATCTTGCGTTCTCTCAGCCATCTTGTCAGGGGGCCTAGGGCTCTTCTTTTATCTAGGGTGGATTGAGCTAGGTCCTGGAAGATTTGGATAACATAACCGTCCCAGGTCACTTTACCGGACTGGCGGGCTTTGATGATAACTGCCTCCTTGACTGGGAAACTGAGGAATTTGCATATGATGTCTCTCGGTGGGGCCGAGGATGGGGGTTTGGGCCTTAGGGCTCGGTGGGCTCTCTCAAGGATGACTTCGTGGGCTGTATCTGGGCCAAGAAGCGACATGCATATCTGCACCACCGTGTTCGGCACGTCTCCCGCTTCCACCGTTTCAGGAACCCCTCGGAAGCGTAAGTTGTTCCGCCTACCTCTGTTTTCCTGGTCTTCCAGGGAGCTACAGATGTTATTCATCTTTTGCTGTATGGTCAGGAACCGCTGTGAGACTTCGGTCTGATGTCTGATGATAGCTTCCTGCGTGTTTTCAAGTGTTTCCACTCGTGTGCCCACTTGAGCTATATCCTGCTTTATGGCCGCTAGATCGGAGCTCAAAGGCTCCAAGGCTGTTGCTAATGTGGAGGATAAGATTTCCTTCAAAAATGAGCGGGAGATAGGGAGATCATCCACTTCTTCTTCCTCGCCTCCTGTAGCCTGGTCTGGCCGGTCTAAGTATTTAGAGCGCGGGGCGCGGGTAGGAGTCGCCGCCATCTTAAGTTCTTTGGACACATGCAGTGTCGCTGCCTTTTTTATGAATTTATCCATGTCCCCGGTAGTGGGATTCTTCCCCTCCGGTGCAGTTTGCTCTCCGGTCCTTGGACCTCCGATTTTGACCATGATCGGTGTGCCAGCTTATTAAGAAAGCGCTTCAGAGGTGATCTCTGTACGGAGCAGCAGCCTCAAGCGTCCATACTCTTTCGGCGCTAGCTCCGCCCCCCTTTGGTGTGGCTTTTGACATAGGCTATGCTTCCAGCTATCCTGAGAAGAGGTCAGAACACACAAGAACAAATTCACCTTATGTAATCTATTTATAGTCTCTGAAACAGGTAGAGTGGCTTCAAGGGGAAGGCTCTGTGGAATCTTCACTAACTTTCTTGCATAGTGCCTGGAAAAGGACTCTTAATAAACAAAGCTTATTGCCAATGTTCCATAGGCCGCCCTCACTCAGTTGGGTTTCCTGCTTTTTCCACTCTTTTTACTGCCCTGGCCTGCTCCTGGACAGACTTAAATATATCAGGGATGACAGGGTCTTCTGGGGACACAACCTGTATACTTAAGTTCCTTTTACCTAGGCTTTCTGGCTGCCCATTTGGCTGTTGCATCAGCTCTGGCATTTCCATTTGCTTTAAGGGTATCTGTGTTGGTGTGTCCATTTACCTTGATGATCCCTAGTTCTGTCAGCAGCTGAAGGGTTTACCAATGGAGGTCAGGAAAGCTGATGCCCGCCAAATGGGACTGTAATCATGAGCTATTCCAAAAGCATATCTAGAATCTGTATAAATGTAAGCAGTCTTACTTTTCACCACTGTGCATGCTTCAGTGAGTGTTTTCACCTTCGCCTCCTATGATGATAGATGTGCTGGGAGTGATTTGGCTATCACAACCTCATGCTATGTTACAATTGCAAATCCAATGTAAAACCGGAGTTAGCAATAGGTACATCTTTAACATGTTTAAATCCTGCTGTTTCATGGGCCACAAGGGCCAGACAATCACACGTTAGACTCCCTGGTCCATGTAGCGCGCGTGAAGCTCCGGACATCTAAGGACATCACATACATGTTATTGCTCAATCTCACATGGCTGAATGCCACTTGTCCCTCTAAGAAGTTAGATGCAGACCGGGGTTGCATAACTAGTTAGCATGGAGGAGTCTCGTTCATTAGCAGAATTAACCACCAACTAAGAACAGAACCAGCACCACCATAATCTCCACCACCCACAGAATTTAGAGTTACTTTATCAATCTGTCAATCTTTTCCATGTCCGGGCCAGTTTCTTACTATCTTTATTTCCCACTCCCTCCTTTTGATCTAGTGGAAATAATGTAGTTGGATTCAATACAGTGCAGCGTTTTAGAGTGACATTTGGGGGTATGAGAATGGCACATTGAAGTCAAAGTTTACGAACAATGGTGATGTGTTTGGGCTGGACTTGAGAGAGAATACCATGGATGTCATGAGTGAGGACAGTAACTGGTTAATCTAGTACAATATCAGAGGCCTTATCCAGGAGAAGCTTGATGGATGCAATTACCCTGACACAGGATGTGGACCGTCTAACTACTGGGTAGATCCTGGCAGAATAATAGGCCAGTACCAAAGGGAGAAAAAGGCTTATCATAATTTGGTATCCACAGGGCTAGAGTGGAAAAAATGAGTAGTGATGGTAATTGGTAATGAGAGAATGGAAGCAGTCAATTGCCTCATCAGTGAGTTGGTAGGGCCGGGTAGAGAGGCAATCATACTGAGGTTGCATAAACTGGTATGCCAACCTAATCCAGGGGCAGTATTAAGAAACAGGGCCCAACAATGTTCTCAGCTTGTTGACACTTCATGGGACACCTCGTCTTGCATAACGTGTTTCTTGTTCTCAGTGAGGTGTCGAGCTCCTGGTTAGATACAGTGCTCCTGGGAACACAACCCTTTCCTGGCAGAGCTTCAACTTTGACAATGAAGCTTTGCAGCCATGTTTGGCCAGAAAACAAAGAAGTGATACAAATTCTTCAATAGTTTCTGGATTAGTGGAACAAAGCATAAGGTAATCTATATATTGCAACATCACAATCTGGTCATCAGGTGGCTGTCAGCCCTGCAGTGTAGATGTCAGTAGTGGAAAAGTTTTGGGCCCCTTGTGGTAACACTCTCCAAGCATACTGTTGGCATTTAAATGTGAAAGTGAAGAGGTGCTGGCAATATGGGTGTAAAGGTTCAGAGAAAAGGCATTTACTAAATCAATGAGTGAAGCAGGTGTCACGAGGGTATCAAGAGCCACGTCTGACTCCGTTATACCCGGGGTCAGGAAGTCGCAGCGGGTGGCTGCGCGCTCTATATCTAAAGATCACGGTGTTTCTTAGTTATTGTTTTCTGTGTTTGCCTTGCTATCCTTTTTGTCTCTCTCAGGGATCCGTAGCTTCTCCTCCTCAGCTGTTTCTTGTCTGCCACTCCCTACCTCCTTATATTCTCCCCTCACACTTCTCTAGTTGCCAGTTATAGAGCTTCCTGCCTGGACATCTATACTGACCCACTGGAGTGGTTAATCCTGGTTGTTGTTCCTGTGTGCTACCCTCCGGATCCCTGTTTGGCTTATTGTTGTCTCTTGTTGTCGCCCACCTGGGAATATATGTTGAGTCTGTGTTGTCTGTCCTCCCCTTGGTGTTTTCCCTTAGAGTTAGTGGTGCGGACTAGTGTTCCCATCGCCCTGTTCACTATCTAGGGCTCAGCTTAGGGAAAGCCAGGGCTTTAGGCACGTGATCGGCGTACGGGTGAGGAACCCGTCTAGGGACGTCAGGGCAGCCAGGTGCCAGCCGCCAGGTGAGTCAGGGGTCACCATCTTCCCTCTCACTTGGGCAGGGCCTTCCTCGTTCCCTCCTTCTGTGTCACGTATGTGATAGCCACGCCGACCGTGATATTATAACTGGCCCTTACTTTTTGAGAAAAAAAAAAACAAAACATTTTTTTTTAATTGTTTTTTTTTTTCTCTCTCTACTTAGAATCCAATATGGATCCTATTGCTGCCTTGGCAGAACAGCTTCAAAGCCTGTCTTTGGAGGTGGCAGGATTGAAGGCGTCTGTTCTCCAACAACAGCAGCAAATGCAGCAGACCGCACCCCCAGCGGTTGCTATGGGTAACCAGGTTGTCACTGAACCCAAGGTTGCTCTTCCCGACAGATTTTCTGGGGGAAGGGACAAATTTGCGACGTTCCGTGAGGCCTGCAAATTATATTTTAAGTTGCGCCCTTACTCCTCAGGTCATGAAGAACAGCGGGTAGGGATTGTCATTTCCCTGCTTCAGGGGGATCCGCAATCCTGGGCGTTCTCGTTACCCCCTGGTTCTCAGGCTCTTCGGTCAGTGGAGGGATTTTTTGGGGCTTTGGGTCTCATATATGATGACCCTGACCGAGTCGCCCTGGCTGAGTCGAAGTTACGGAGACTCCTACAGGGAGATCGGTCAGCAGAGGAATATTGCTCAGAGTTCCGTAGGTGGGCTACGGATACTCAGTGGAACGACCCGGCTCTCAGGAGTCAGTTCTGCTCTGGGTTATCTGAAAGGGTTAAGGATGCACTGGCGCTGTATGAGACCCCCCTTTCCCTTGATGCTGTTATGTCCCTCTCTATCAGAATAGATAGACGTCTTAGGGAGAGATCGAAAATTCCGGAGCAATTGGTTACCTCTCCCAAGCAACAGTTAGTCTGTACTGACTTAGATGAGCCTATGCAGCTAGGCGGAACTTCTCGTCAGGTCCGTCCTCCCGAGGTTCGCCATAGGGGGGGGCTTGTTTTTTCTGTGGGGGGAGGGGTCATTTCATTAATGTCTGTCCCTCCTTTCTCAAAAACAAAAGACCGTCGGAAAACTACTAACCCCGGGCTGTGCGGAGGATGTCAGCCGGAGGGTATACGTTTCCTCCATACGAACATCTCAATTTGTGTTACCAGCGGTCATTGTTTTTGGTGTTAAGACGGAGTCTATTTCTGTTTTTCTAGACAGTGGAGCAGGGGTAAACTTGATTGATGCCCATTTTGCCCGCACTATGGGTTTGTCTCTCTGTACGCTGCAGAGACCTATTCCCGTATTCGCTATAGATTCTGCTCCTCTGTCTCAGAGAAACCTCACCCACATTGTCCGTAATTTACACCTTCGGGTAGGGGACCACCATAATGAGTGTCTTGCATGTTACGTTCTGGAGGGCCTTCCCTCTCCGGTGGTATTGGGTCTTCCCTGGTTGGTAGCGCACAATCCAGTGGTGGATTGGCAGGCCAGGGAGATATTGGAGTGGAGTGAGCATTGCAGAGTGAATTGCTTAAATAACAATTGCTTAATCGCCTCCATAGCTTCCCTACCTACATTTATTTCGGACTTTGAGGACGTTTTTTCTGAAAAGGGTTGTCAGAAACTACCACCTCATCGTCCTTATGATTGCCCGGTTAACCTGATTCCCGGGCCAAAATTACCCAAGTCCAGGTTGTATAATCTTTCGGGTCCCGAGAGACAAGCCATGAAAGATTATATCTCCGAGAGTCTGGCTAAGGGACACATCAGACCCTCTTCTTCACCCGTGGCTGCAGGGTTTTTCTTTGTTAAAAAGAAAGATGGGGGCCTGCGTCCTTGCTTAGATTTCCGTGAGTTAAATCAGATAACCATCCGTGACCCATACCCTCTTCCTCTCATTCCTGACCTTTTTAATCAGATTGCGGGTGCTAAGTGGTTCTCCAAACTTGATCTTAGGGGGGCCTACAATCTGATTCGTATCAGGGAAGGGGATGAGTGGAAGACAGCTTTTAACACCCCTGAGGGGCATTATGAAAATCTAGTTATGCCTTTCGGTCTGACCAATGCCCCTGCTGTCTTCCAACATTTCGTGAATGATATTTTTAGTCATCTCATCGGCAGGTTTGTAGTCATATACCTAGATGATATCTTAATTTATTCGGCTGATCTGAAAACACATGAGGTGCATGTCAGGCAAGTACTGCAGGTCCTACGGACGAATAAATTATATGCGAAAATTGAAAAATGTGTCTTCGCTGTTCAGGAATTACAGTTCCTGGGATATCTATTATCTGCTTCAGGTTTCCGCATGGATCCTGGGAAGGTCCAGGCAATTTTAGATTGGGATCTTCCTGAGAACCTTAAAGCCCTACAACGGTTTTTGGGTTTCACTAATTTCTATAGAAAGTTCATTAAAAATTATTCAGTGATCGTTAAACCCCTTACCGACATGACTAGGAAGGGGACGGATTTTTCCAAATGGTCTGACGCCGCTAAAGATGCATTTTCCTCTCTAAAGGAGAGGTTTACCTCGGCACCTGTTCTAATTCAACCTGATGTCTCCCAGCCTTTTATTGTCGAGGTAGATGTGTCAGAGGTGGGAGTGGGAGCTGTATTGTCTCAGGGTCCGTCTCCTGGCAAATGGCGTCCTTGCGCTTTCTTTTCCAAAAAATTATCTTCTGCGGAGAAGAATTATGATATTGGAAATAGGGAACTGTTGGCGATTAAACTGGCGCTTGAAGAGTGGCGTCACTTCTTAGAGGGAGCAATCCACCCCGTCACGGTGATTACGGATCACAAGAACCTTCTGTACCTAGAATCGGCTAAACGTCTCACCCCTAGACAAGCTAGGTGGTCGCTATTCTTTACCAGATTTAACTTTGTAATCACCTATCGTCCTGGGGCAAAAAATACCAAGGCAGACGCATTATCTCGTAGTTTCCCTGGAGGGGGTAATGTTTGTGATCCGGTACCTATTTTACAAAGAGGAGTGGTTGTCTCTGCTGTACACTCTGTTCTAGAGGGAAAGGTGTTAGAGGCTCAGGGGGACGCCCCGGCCTCTTGCCCCTCAGAGAAATTGTTTGTACCGTTAAACCTGCGTCTTGAATTATTAAAAGAACATCATAATTCGGCACTTGCTGGACACCCGGGTAGTAAAGCAACCTTGGAGCTTTTATCTCGTCATTTTTGGTGGCCAAGGTTGCGTCAGGATGTAATGGATTTCGTGTCTACTTGTTCTACTTGTGCACGCGCGAAAGTCTCTCATACACGTCCAGCAGGGTCTTTATTGCCACTTTTCATCCCCAATAGGCCATGGACACATCTGTCAATGGATTTCATCACTGACTTACCGTTGTCGGCGGGTAAAACAGTTATCTTGGTAGTAGTAGACAGGTTTAGCAAAATGGTACACTTTATTGCGCTACCCGCACTTCCTAATGCTAAAACTCTCGCTCAGGTGTTTATCAGTGAAATCGTGAAGCTTCACGGGGTCCCTTCCGATGTGGTTTCGGATCGGGGAACCCAGTTTATTTCTAAGTTTTGGAAAGCTTTTTGTTCCCGTTTGGGGGTTCACTTGTCCTTTTCCTCGGCTTTCCATCCTCAGTCGAATGGACAGACTGAGTGTACCAACCAAAACCTAGAAACATATTTGAGGTGTTTTGTGTCTGAAAACCAAGAGTTGTGGTCATCATATTTACCGTTAGCTGAGTTTGCCATAAATAATCATTATCAGGAGTCCACTGGCAAGTCACCATTCCTTGGTGCATACGGTTTTCATCCCCAATTTTGTACTTTCAAAGAGAGGGGGTCTTCTGGGGTTCCCGAAGAGGAAAGGTTTTCTTCATCTCTTTCATCGGTATGGCAGAAGGTGCAAGTTAACTTGAAAAAGATGAGTGGTAAATATAAATGCATGGCCGATAAGAAACGGTCGCCAGGTCCGGACCTAGGAGTGAATGACTATGTGTGGTTGTCTACTAGGAATATTAAGTTGAAGGTTCCCTCTTGGAAACTGGGTCCTAGGTTCATTGGTCCCTATAAAATAGTAGCCGTCATTAACCCTGTGGCTTTTCGCCTGGAGCTACCTCAGACTTTTAAGATCCATAACGTCTTCCATAAATCGTTACTCAAGAAGTATGTTCCACCTCTAGAACCATCGCCGCTGCCACCTCCTCCTGTTATTGTGGATGGTAATCTGGAGTTTCAAATAGCCAGAATTGTTGATTCTCGTCGGGTCCGCCGCTCTCTTCAGTATCTGGTGCATTGGAGGGGTTACGGTCCCGAGGAAAGAATGTGGGTTCCAGCGTCAGAGGTAAACGCCAACAGGTTAATTCAGACTTTCCATGCCTCTCATCCGGAGAGACCTGGTCCTGAGTGTCTGGAGGCCCCTCGTGAAAGGGGGGGTACTGTCACGAGGGTATCAAGAGCCACGTCTGACTCCGTTATACCCGGGGTCAGGAAGTCGCAGCGGGTGGCTGCGCGCTCTATATCTAAAGATCACAGTGTTTCTTAGTTATTGTTTTCTGTGTTTGCCTTGCTATCCTTTTTGTCTCTCTCAGGGATCCGTAGCTTCTCCTCCTCAGCTGTTTCTTGTCTGCCACTCCCTACCTCCTTATATTCTCCCCTCACACTTCTCTAGTTGCCAGTTATAGAGCTTCCTGCCTGGACATCTATACTGACCCACTGGAGTGGTTAATCCTGGTTGTTGTTCCTGTGTGCTACCCTCCGGATCCCTGTTTGGCTTATTGTTGTCTCTTGTTGTCGCCCACCTGGGAATATATGTTGAGTCTGTGTTGTCTGTCCTCCCCTTGGTGTTTTCCCTTAGAGTTAGTGGTGCGGACTAGTGTTCCCATCGCCCTGTTCACTACCTAGGGCTCAGCTCAGGGAAAGCCAGGGCTTTAGGCACGTGATCGGCGTACGGGTGAGGAACCCGTCTAGGGACGTCAGGGCAGCCAGGTGCCAGCCGCCAGGTGAGTCAGGGGTCACCATCTTCCCTCTCACTTGGGCAGGGCCTTCCTCGTTCCCTCCCTCTGTGTCACGTATGTGATAGCCACGCCGACCGTGATAGCAGGTGGCAGTATGTGGTATCTGTGTGTGTAAGGTATAAGGATTAGGCACGACAAGGGTTATAAATTCAGTGACAGCATGAAACCATGACAGTGACAGAGAAACCATGACTGGGGGTACAGGTAACTTGCCAATATAAGTATTATTTTTGGCCCACAGGTTAGAAGGTACCTGAGCAAGAGCTTCCTTTTGGGCATCACTGAATTGAGAGTCTGTAGTGGTGATAGCATGGTTAAGGAATACTAATGTCCTAAGCTTGCATACCTGTTCCTCAGATATGAAAGTTCATTTAATTTGATATAGAATGTTGTAACGAGCAACTTTCGAAATCACTTCATTTAAAAAATATTCCTGTATCCACCTAAAAACAATCTGTAAAGCCATGGTCAATATGGGGTCTCACTTCCACCTAATGTGCTGTACTTTGTGTTGTCAGACAAGATCTATCTGTGGTAATAGAGACTCAGAAGACGACAAAGAGTAAGTGGGGACGTGTTAGAGCTAGGTGTGATTGTGAGTCTGATAAAACAACTGCTTGTACACTGCTTCTGAAGATCATAGAAATGTATTGCCTTTCTGTAAGTGTGATTTCCCCCTCCTTATCTGTTCTGTAAGCTCAGGAGCTGAAAACAAATAAAGTGGGAAGTAATGGAAATGTCACCTCAGTACAGTACTTGTAGATTCCATAGAAAGTAAATACTCTCTGCTTGTTAGAGAAATGCATCCAGCTGTAGAGCTGAAGACAGGAATAGTTATGCTGAAAAATTCATTAAGGGAGATTTCACAGAAGGGAGATGCCCTATGCTTGTGAAAGAACTACATCTAGCTATTCAGCTGAAACAGAGAATAATATGTCTGAAAAATACATTAGGAAAGCCGGAAAGAGACCTGTTCCATTACAGTTATAATTGTACAAAGCCATTATGGATTTTTATTTTTTTAACTCAGGTAGGATTTTACTTAGAGATTTAAGATTTATGTTAGAGATGAACCTAGAATACAAACGTGTGTTTCTTAACAATATACAGTACAGACCAAAAGTTTGGACACACCTTCTCATTCAAAGAGTTTTTTTTTTTTCATGACTATGAAGGCATCAAAACTATGAATTAACACATGTGGAATTATATACATAACAAACAAGTGTGAAACAACTGAAAATATGTCATATTCTAGGTTCTTCAAAGTAGCCACCTTTTGCTTTGATTACTGCTTTGCACACTCTTGGCATTCTCTTGATGAGCTTCAAGAGGTAGTCCCCTGAAATGGTCTTCTAACAGTCTTGAAGGAGTTCCCAGAGATGCTTAGCACTTGTTGGCCCTTTTGCCTTCACTCTGCGGTCCAGCTCACCCCAAACCATCCCGATTGGGTTTAGGTCCGGTGACTGTGGAGGCCAGGTCATCTGGCGCAGCACCTCATCACTCTCCTTCATGGTCAAATAGCCCTTACTTTCAAAGTTTTCCCTATTTCTCGGCTGACTGACTGACCTTCATTTCTTAAAGTAATGATGGCCACTCGTTTTTCTTTACTTAGCTGCTTTTTTCTTGCCATAATACAAATTCTAACAGTCTATTCAGTAGGACTATCAGCTGTGTATCCACCTGACTTCTCCTCAACGCAACTGATGGTCCCAACCCCATTTATAAGGCAAGAAATCCCACTTATTAAACCTGACAGGGCACACCTATGAAGTGAAAAAAGCAGCTAAGTAAAGAAAAACGAGTGGCCATCATTACTTTAAGAAATTAAGGTCAGTCAGTCAGCCGAGAAATAGGGAAAACTTTGAAAGTAAGGGCTATTTGACCATGAAGGAGAGTGATGGGGTGCTGCGCCAGATGACCTGGCCTCCACAGTCACCACACCTGAACCCAATCGAGATGGTTTGGGGTGAGCTGGACCGCAGAGTGAAGGTAAAAGGGCCAACAAGTGCTAAGCATCTCTGGGAACTCCTTCAAGACTGTTAGAGGACCATTTCAGGGGACTACCTCTTGAAGCTCATCAAGAGAATGCCAAGGGTGTGCAAAGCAGTAATCAAAGCAAAAGGTGGCTACTTTGAAGAACCTAGAATATGACATATTTTCAGTTGTTTCACACTTGTTTGTTATGTATATAATTCCACATGTGTTAATTCATAGTTTTGATGCCTTCAGTGTGAATCTACTATTTTCATAGTCATAAAAATAAAGAAAACTCTTTGAATGAGAAGGTGTGTCCAAACTTTTGGTCTGTACTGTATATACCGTATGCACTAGCAGAAGGACTAGGCTTCACACGGGTATATTTCATCTATTTAATTTAATGTTTGTGTGTGTCGTTAAAAGATATCGACAGTATCCCTATAACAGTGACCTCTACAGCACCTTCACATTAGCCCGCCACTTTAACAGTGAGTTTCACAGCACCCTACTCCCTTCACAGTGACCTCCTCAGGGGCCCTCCCCCTTAACAGTGACCTCCACAGTGTCCGCCCCTTTAACAGTGACCTCCACAGTGCCTGCCCCTTTAACAGTGACCTCCAGAGAGTCCTGCCTCTTTAATGCTAGGGCTACACGACATGTGTCGCACAACATTTTGTCTCAACAATTTTTATAATAATAGGCTATGGTGTCGCACTACGACATGTGTCATGCTGCGACTGCGACACGACAGTCGCAAAAAATCCATCCACAATGAATTTTTATGCGACTGTCAGGTCGCAGTCGCAGCATGTCACATGTCGCAGTGCAACACCATGGATTATCATTATAAAAATTGTCGTGCGACATCTATGTCGCTGACACATGTAGCAGTGTAGTTGTGCCCTATGTGTCATGCGACTTATTGTCACGCAGCACATGTCGTCGTGTAGCCCTAGCCTAAAGCTGACCTACAGCAGTGAAGAAAAATGGCTGGGTTGTTATGGAAACCTGGAGTAAAATTGTGTGTATGTGGAGACTAAGGGTCATGTGACCATGTGTATGACAGTTGGGATATAAAGAGAAAGACTTGCAGGCTTGTATTGGCTAATGCAGGTAATTTTTTGGGAATATCTCAGGAATGGTACGTCCTAGAGAGCTGAGACCCGGTCTAAAACTTTCCCATACCTGTGTTCCAAATTTGGTGAAGATCGTTCCAGTCGTTTGGTCGCGCATAAAGAACAGACAGACGTTGAGACAGACAGAAACTCATTGTGTACTGGCATGTTACCTCCACAGTATTCTTTCCCAGATAGTAAGTGATATGTGTACCAAGTTTAGTAGAAATTGATCGATGAGTTTTTGAGTTACAGAGCGATATGTGTGTAGCAAAAACAGTTGGAGCATACAAACTCCATGCAGCTGTTGTGTAGGGGCGTATGACCCCCACAAGATTTCTTTCCAGGTAACAAGGGATGTGTATACCAAGTTTCATTGAAATCGATGGTTGCGTTTTTGAGTGATTGCGGAACATACATACATACACACATACAGTATATACATCCTTCTTTATATATATAGATTGTCTAAAGCAGTGTTTCCCAACCAGTGTGCCTCCAGCTGTTGCAAAACTACAACTCCCAGCATGCCTGCACAGCCAAAGGCTGTCCGGGCATGCTGGGAGTTGTACTTTTGCAACAGCTCGAGGCACACTGGTTGGGAAACACTGGTCTAAAGGGTACTCCTAATTAAGGAGAGGCCCTAGTATTGCGAGTACATGTGTGCAGTATTGTAGACCAGCAGATGCCCCTCTAGGTTTCTGGGAAAGATATTCAAATTTGCTTTCCTAAACCTATCTGATGCCAGCAGAAGTTAAACAGGATAATTTGGATATAGACATATAATATACTTATGCTGTCTCACTTCAATCATTCTTATTCAACTGAGAATACATCAATTTCAGATAAACCAGAGAGACCTCCAAAGTAATACTCAACTGAAAGTGAGACAAGAGAATTAAAAACATCCCACAAAGCTTATATCTCTCTCTCTTAAGGATACATATAAGCTAGTTCTCTTTTTAGAACTACAAAAGAACCAGAATTTATCAAGACAAACTTGTCTTACTTGGTTGAATAGGACATTCTTTGGGGTGCTCTTTATCATTAGGGAGACCAAATATGCATGAGTATTGTATGCCTGGTGAAACAATTCGTGGTTTCAAGGAAGAGTACGTGCAAATCACATAGGGTATCTTCTTCTGGCATTATATTGCATATCCCTTCTTTTCTTTTTTTGGCATGGCATATTTTTAGGTCTCCCTACTGAAAGAGCACACACACCCAAAGAGTACCCCACAAAACCAGTTAACCAAGTAAGGCAAAATTCTCTCTCTGTGGCTTTGTCTCTTGCTTCCCTAATGTATTTTTCAGCATATCTATTCCTGTCTTCAGCTGGATGCATTTCTCTCACAAGAAGGGGGTGTTTACCTTCTGTGGAATCTACAACCACTGTACTTATGTGATATCCTTTTCCTCACTTCCCTGTCACGGTGGGGAGTGGAGGAAACCCCCACCGTATAATGGGAACAGATACTAGGCCACAAAACAGGGATAGGGAGCAGGTCACCTCCTATTGCCGCCCTAATCCTGACCTCCTGACCGCATGAGCGCCCCCCGAAGGTGGGAGGGCCCACACACTCGAAGCTGGATCCCACTGACCCTAACAGTCCCTTGCATAGGGGTCAGGGATAGGAGACAACCGGTTCCTCAAGGAAACAGACAAACCGGAGTCTCCAGCGGCCTAGCAACAGAAGGGAAAAGACAAAATGAAGCAACTGGACGGCAGGTGAGTACACAGTGCAACAACAGAACACTAGCAACAACCAACACTTACCTGCCGCAGCAGAGATGGAAAGACGGAGCCAAACATCTACCTGGACCTCCGTGCGAACAACAGATGCATGGAAGCTCCAGGCAGCGCTGCATACAGGCTTATGGTTCAACAACAGACTGGGGAAAATATCAAACACCAATGCAGATCACAACACCAAACCGACCTGACATGGAACACCAGACATGACAAACAACTAAACCCCAACACGAAACACACCAAACAACATAACAGGTGAGGAAGGAAAAGGAGACAAGGGAGACAAACGATGTCCAACTAGGATGCCCTCACACAGGTAAGAATAGACATCAAGAAAGGAGCAGAGTTCCTACACATACGCAGGCAAACAACCAACTAACCTTCAGGCTCACAAGACAGTATAAGAAAATCCAGAAGGCACACCTGTAATGTTCAGAAGTAGTGCAGAAGCAGTTATTTTGATCTCATCTAGCTCTGACACGCCTGGGCTTCCTGCGAACCATCTTCTATGTCTCTGTTACTACGGACAGATCTTGCCTTACAACAGTGGACTGCAAATTAGGTGGAAGTGAGGCCCCTTGTGGCCATAACTTTACAGCTTAGTTTCAGGTGGATGCAGGCAGATTTAAAAAAAAAGGCATTTAGAAAGTTTCTATTTATACTATCCTTTAGTAAAATAAGTGAAATTGTGTGAAAGTACAGTGACTCTTTAACAAAAATGTATTAATCTTTCAGTCACTTCATTGAGTCCATATCGATTGATAGATTCCATCTTGCACTTCCCTCAATTGGGAAAATCTCAAAGCGATGGCAAGTGTCTAGGGTTCAGTTTATTAGAGTAACAGAAAAACAGCTGGAATCTTCCTTATGTCTTAAAGCTCTTGTCTAGGCAGGCCCTGCTTCCTTTCTGATGTTCCTTCCGATTTTAACTATTATACAACTCCTGTGTCGTGTGACCTACATACCACAAACACACTCAAAGAACCTTTTGCTTACCGCCGCATGATGATAAGCTCTTATCTGTAACCAGAGGTATAAAAACATCATGTTACATTACAAAAACAAGCCCATGATGCTACACGTAGAATTATTAATCTACTACAGGTATCTAGATCCTTACGATCCCCCAGTCTGTTCTTGTCTTCAGATGACAGAAAAGTCCTTTGATCGGGTGCACTAGGGAGTCCTGATGATCACACTAAATAAGATGGGTATTGAGGGGACCTTCTCGCAATGGGTTGCTGGTTTTCACTTGAAAACTTGTATTTGGAAAATGGGCTTTAGCTCAGAAGTATTGTTGAGCGAACCCGAACTGTAAAGTTCAGGTCCGTACCGAACTTTGCCGGAAAAGTTTGGGTTCAAGTTTGGTTTTCAGGCATTTAATAAAGCTTTTGAAAGGTTGCAGGGCAGCCAATCAACAAGCTTTTAAGCTGTGGACACTTAGAAGCCATCACAGCCATGCCTAGTTACGGAATGGCTGTGATTGGCCAGTGCATCATGTGACCCAACCCCTATATAAGCTGGATCACGTGTAGCACTGCCCGTCAGCTCTGAGTATTGCAGGGACAGGAATGAGCTGAAGCGAGGAGAGTGTTAGGAATCTGGCTATTTGTTTTGTGGGTGACCTATAATGATTTTTTGTGGGTGCAATACACCAACTTTGCACCCCTTATACAGAAATATAATAATTAATCTGGCTGTTTATTCTGTGGGTGACCTAAAGTGATGTTTTGTGGGTGCAATGCACCATCTTTGTACAGGTAACAAACACACTTTATCCAGCTCACCTCACTGGTCAGTCAATAGTCCCAACTCCTGAAGCCTTTTGGGTGTGTCCCAATTGCAGTCAGCATGAAAATAGAAAAGAACGGCTCCGGATTCAAATAGAGATCCTCTAAAACGTCTTCTTTATTAATATAAGTAATAGTACAGCAGACACATCCACCTGGTATACAAGACTTGTTGACGCGTTTAAGACACTTGGTCCTTAGTCGTAACAACATTTCATAATGAAACACTAGAATTTAAATGTACCATAATCCCTCCTCTCCCAAATCCGGGGGAAGGAAAAAGGTTACACCATTGGTTGCTTCATTAAATTAAACACCATTCACTTACACGCATCTAATCAGGTCGTAGATGTCTTTCACATTGTGCACTGGTATTTGTCCACCTTAACCCCTGGAAGTCCATGACCCTGAGGCACCCGCCACATACTCTAGGTCCTTTTAAGGTGGAGAAAATTTAGAAACCGCACAGTGTGAATTGCATGCTACTTATAAAAACATCTGGTGACAATTACTAATATGGCCTATCTCTATGTCATTGAATTTCCACCATATAGGTATCCACATGACCAACATGGAAAGATGATTATATACACACATCTCTTTCTTCATTTATAACACATGTTTTGACACATTTTTAATTGCTTTTTTCCAACTTTTTTCCCAACACATTTTTTTCTAATATTATTTACGGTTTACTCTTTTTGGATAAGTTATTGGTGGATGTACATTAACTCCTTCTTTAAATTCAGGCCGGCTGGAACCCTGCTATTCAGCCTGAAAATCCAAAACGCCCTTCGTAGGAGAAGTTTTTTTCGGTGGTCTCCACCCCTCAAGGGTACAGAGACCTTTTCAACCGCAAAGGCACTGAAAGTCTTGACCCTACGGGCTTGCACCTGCACAAAATGTCTTGCTGCATTGGAAATATTAATTGCATTGGGATTGCTGATATAATTTAAATGTTCCAGTAGCCTGTTCTTGAATTTCCGTATGGTGCTACCTATATACATCAAGTCACATTCAGTGCAACGGATAATGTAGACCACACCTGTAGTGTTACAACTAATGCAACTTTTGATTGGAAAACTACAGGAGTCCGAGTTTTCAAAAGATTGTAAAGGAATCACATAATTGCAGGTTTTGCATGGGTGGGCACCGCATTTTGCGAAACTTTTGTAGCTGAGCCAGTTTTGTCTCCTTCTACTATTGGCTTGTGTGTTAGATGTGAATAGGGACGGTGACAGGGAGCAGGACAGCGTAGAGGCCCTCCTTGGCACTATTTTGCAGCCAGATTTCAGTGCATTGTACAAAATTTCATCTTCATTTAGGAAAAAAGAAAAATATTTAATCACCAGTCCGCAAAAATGTTCCATTATGCCCCCTGGCTTCAAAATGTGCCCACGGAACAGGTCCAGAGAATCCACCGCAACTGCACTGACACAGCTATTTTCAAAGAACAGAGTAAAATAATAAAAGAACGCTTCCTAGAAAAAGCATATGAGAGTGAAAAATTGGAGAGATGTATAAAAGATACAATAGAACAACGAGAGGAGACCCCAAATAATCCAAAAATACCCAAAAACACTACTGACTTTCGTTTTTCGTTTATAACCCAGTTCACACAATGTTCTGGGGAACTAAAAAACACAATTAAAAGAAACTGGTCTATCCTGAAAAATTATCCAGTGCTTGGACCTGCAATTCCTGAACAACCACTAGTCATCTATAAAAGAGCACCTAATTTACAAAACAAATTAGTACATAGTGCCAACCGACCTGAGGATACAAATAAAAAAATATAAAACAGTTTTAATTGGTGTGGTTTCTGCATTGCCTGTAAAAATAGAAAAAGAACAGAAAGATTACAAAATAGTACTATAGTAAACAGTATTGTAAAAGGCAAACAATTAGAAGTAGTGGGAGAGATGACATGTCATAGCGAAGGGGTCGTATATGTACTGGAGTGCCCTTGTGGCTTCCAGTATGTAGGACGTAGTATCAGACCCCTTAAGGTCCGGGTGCAGGAGCACATAAGAAATATTAAGAAGGGGCTTGAAAGCCATGGCGTCTCGGCACATTATAAAAAATATCACCAAAAGAACCCAGCAGGATTAAAATTTATGGGGGTAGAACTAGTACAAAACCATTGGAGGGGAGGAAGCTTCCTAGAGAAAATTAATAAAAAAGAAAGTAAGTGGATATATGAATTATGTACGCTACAACCAGGGGGCCTGAATGTAGATTTTGACCTGCAAGCCGTTTTAAATTAGAAAAAAATTGGCAGAAGAATGAGTCCCATGTGATTTAGGACTTAAAGATCTGCGTTTTTTCCCTTTAGAACTAGGAGATACAAGTGTAGGGTTAAGTGAAGAAAAAAGAGAAGGCGTCTGGAGTAGCACATCAGGTGCTTGATTAACTCTAGCCTACCAAATAAAAAAAGAAGGGGGAGGGAGAGATGATGTGTGCCCCTGACGAAGCTTGAGGAGCGAAACCTTTGTCGGGCAAAGAAAAAGATACTGGGATTTTTGAATGCAAATTTTAAAGTGCATGTTTGTAAGTATGTACTAATAAACTTTTTAAAATAGTTATCGGAGCTTCACTATGGTAGGAGCCACTTGTATCCACAGAAAGTTTTAGTCAAAAGAAGTCTGGAATACTAGCAGACTCATCTGGTATGTGCTGGAATTAAGTCCGTGGTTGAGCCCTGTTTGGTGGTGTATATACGTGGACCTTCGCCGTGAAAAATCTAACCAGCTGCGGAGGACATCTTAGATACGCCTGTTGTTGGTGGAGTGCCGTGTAAGTACAATCTGTGCACTGCAGGGCAGCATAACCGTACGGATTTACACTATTATAATCTTTATAAGTTGCAGGATATCTACAAATAAGACATCTGCAGACCTCGGTACCTTTCCAAAAAGGAGAAGGAGAAAAAAAGAAAAAAACTGTTTCGTATACCATCTATTTATAACACGCGCGGTCCGAACCCTATATGTATATCATCATATAGGATCGGCAAGCACCCATTTATTATGGTACATATTTTACTGAATTGCTTGCTATATGTTATAGACAAAATCGGAACACGGTCCTGCCTCCTGTCTCTATGTCCATTCACATCCTTCACTTGATTCCTACTACTGCTGCTCCCACCCTCCTTCGACCCAAAGAGCATTTGGAATCTGTTCTTTTGCATGGCTATATTCCTACCTCTCTGCAACATCCAATCAGGGTAGTTTCTTGCCTTTAGCCTTTTGTCTACTACATTAAATTCCTCATTAAGGGACATGGGTGAACTTCAGTTCCTTGCGGTCCATATGTATTCCCCCACAGGGATCGCCTTTATGACATGCAGCGGGTGGTGACTTTTTGCATTTAAGATTGAGTTTCCTGCTATGTTTTTCCTATATGTTCGCGTGTGCACAATCTCATTTGGGCGTCCACAGAGTGTCAAATCCAGAAAATTAATACTAGATTCATTGGCTGAGCATGTAAAACGTAAGTTGTAATCATTATCATTTAGATAGGCCTGGAGGTCTGGGACGGCAGACACATCGCCCGCCCATACCATGAGCAGGTCATCGATGTATCTGCCGTACCAGACCAATCCAGGACCAAACGGATTGCTCAAATTATAGATGTATATTTCCTCCCAATACGCAATGGTCAAATTTGCCAGTGAGGGCGAGAATTTAGCCCCCATTGACACTCCGCGTATTTGGAGATAGTGCACACCATCGAACATAAAATAATTATGTATCAACAAGAAATCAGCAATCTCACATGCATAATCTATGAAACTGTCATTAAACCCTGTATATTTATGAAGGTGATATTCCATGGCCAATAAGGCGACCCTGTGGGGGATAGAAGGATACAATGCCACTACGTCTGCCGTGATCCATTTAAAATTTGTTTGCCATTTAAGATTGTACATGGCTCTCAAGACATCAGCTGTGTCTTTTAGGAAGCCCGGTGTACGCCTGACCAATGGTTGTAAGATGTTATCCAACCAATGGCCCAGGCGCTCCGTCAGGGATCCCATACTCGACACTATTGGGCGCAAGGGGGAGGGTAGACCTCCTTGTGGATCTTGGGCAGGGCATGCATGATAGGAGTCACTGGTGCATCCACGCAAAGATATCTAAATTCAGTCTCATCAAATACACCCATATCTCGACCTTTGTGGATCAATGCCATATATCTTTTGTTAAATTCTATAATTGGGTCCTTTGCTAGTTTTTTATACGTGGATGCATCAGATAACATATCCAACATTTGCTTGTTATATACCGCCCTGTCCAAAACCCCTACCGCCCCCCCCCCCCCATGTCTGCCATTTTAATCACAATCTCATCACACATTTGCAGCTCCGTAACAGCCTGAATCTGAGAACGGGTCAAATTGTCTAGTCCCCTGACTTCATTGGTATCTTGTTGTAACCGTCTTAATTCCTTCTCTAGTACTTCCTGGAATATATCTATGCTACCAGTGCGTGACATTACTGGGTAAAAATCTTCCAAATCTTTGGTAATAATTGGATCCTCTGTTGAAAAAACCGAGTCTGCTTTGGACTGGCGGTCCGGCATAGCAGAGAAGGCCATAATTAGACAGGTGCGCCAGTATACCAGTCAGTGGCGGTCTGCAGTGAATCATTCTTACAGCTGAAGTACAAGAGGTGAATAAAGCTCATCGGGGACCAGCGGTGTAGCACGGAGACAACACTCTATTTCAGGTAACAAACACACTGATACGGACCGCAAGGAACTGAAGTTCACCCATGTCCCTTAATGAGGAATTTAATGTAGTAGACAAAAGGCTAAAGGCAAGAAACTACCCTGATTGGATGTTGCAGAGAGGTAGGGATATAGCCATGCAAAAGAACAGATTCCAAATGCTCTTTGGGTTGAAGGAGGGTGGGAGCAGCAGTAGTAGGAATCAAGTGAAGGATGTGAATGTACATGGAGACAGGAGGCAGGACCGTGTTCTTTCCATGTTGGTCATGTGGATACCTATACGGTGGAAATTCAATGACATAGAGATAGGCCATATTAGTAATTGTCACCAGATGTTTTTATAAGTAGCATGCAATTCACACTGTGCGGTTTCTAAATTTTCTCCACCTTAAAAGGACCTAGAGTATGTGGCGGGTGCCTCAGGGTCATGGACTTCCAGGGGTTAAGGTGGACAAATACCAGTGCACAATGTGAAAGACATCTACGACCTGATTAGATTCGTGTAAGTGAATGGTGTTTAATTTAATGAAGCAACCAATGGTGTAACCTTTTTCCTTCCCCCGGATTTGGGAGAAGAGGGATTATGGTACATTTAAATTCTAGTGTTTCATTATGAAATGTTGTTACGACTAAGGACCAAGTGTCTTAAACGCGTCAACAAGTCTTGTATACCAGGTGGATGTGTCTGCTGTACTATTACTTATATTAATAAAGAAGAAGTTTTAGAGGATCTCTATTTGAATCCAGAGCCGTTCTTTTCTATTTTCATGCACCATCTTTGTACCCCTGACACAAAAATATAATAGTTAATCCGTCTAGTTTGGTGGGTGACATATTCCCATTTTTGGTGTGAGGTACACCTGCACTGCATATATGTCACGGCCTTTGGTTTGCGCTGTGACACTGTTGCCACACTTGCAGTTGCCCGCGGCAACGTGTTGCCGTGAGAGCATGCGGTGGCAGTGTCTTGGCCTTCTGGGTGATTGCCGTGACATGGTTGCCACGCATTCTGTTGCAGGTGGTAACATGTGGTGTGCACTTCCCCTTTAAGTGGCTTCCTTCCTCTGTCTGGTGTTGGAAGGGTTAACTCCCTTCCTAGTGTTTTGTGAACACTGGGTTTGTGTGTGTGTGGATGTGGCTGCTTGGGCTATTTAACCTCTGCTGGATGCTTGAAGCTGGGGGGTTCCTCCAGCCTTGGTGTATGCTGGTGGTTCTCTGTTCCTGGCTTTTACCATCTGTCCAGTGAGGGCCTCCCTTGTGGTCATCAATGTCATCCCGGTGTCTCCTTCCCTTCCTGTCCCTATTTTGTATGGAGTGGGTTAAGTTCAGGGTGTTTGTATGTCTAGTTTGGTGTTACATGTCTGGTGGTGTTTGGTGTCATGTTTGCTAGACATTCCCCTGTCTTATGTTTATTGCAGCTATGGTGTCCTGGGTCCCTGTGTGGTTTGTGGTGTGTGCTGTGTCCTTTAATGTTGGTGTGGACACCAGCACTTGTGCACGGGTTCCAGTCAGTGTGTCTGTGGCAGGTAAGTGTTTTATGGGTGTCGCTTACCTGCCATCTCCATATGCTGTATGTGCTCCCCTCTCCTTGCAGCCTGGCCTCAGATAGACACTCCTGTTCCTCCATGACTGGGATGAACAGGTCGTCTCTTCCCTGCTCCTTGGTGAGGGATTACCAGGGCGACTTAGGGTCTCTAGGAATCCTGAGTATGAGTCGTCCTACCATCGGGGTCCGCTCATACGGTGAGGAGTCAGGGAGAGGATGAGGGACGCTGTAGGAGGTGACCTGCTCCCTTATTACTCCTTTTGGCCAGGCTGATCCCCTTTTACCCTTTGACACCGCACGGTGGGGGGTTTCCCCCACTTCCCGTCGTGACAATATGTGACACGGAAATAAATATAGTTAATCCGTCTGTTAGTTCAGCCGGTGACATATACCCATTTTTGGTGTGAGGTACACCTCCACTGCATCCGTGACAGGGAAAATATTATAGTTAATCCGTCTGGTAGATCAATGTGTGACCTATACCCATGGTGGAATATCCTTGTACGATCATTGTCCACCTATGGTGTAAACACCAATACATGTGGGGGAGAACCAATATCATCCGGATATCCTCCTAATATGCAACACAAACAACGGCCAATCCGGATAGGAAGTAATAAATATATATCTTTATTAGTACATAATACATAAAATATCAATTAAAATCAGTTGGAGGTGAAAATGCACATGAGGCTAAATTGCCACACAGGGGATTGCAGATGGTATAAACACCAAGGTATAATTCAATCTGACAAATAAAGTGCATAAGATCATAGCAAAGTGCCAAGAATCAAACTACAAATGGGTAATAGACCTAAATAATCTCCACATACGATGAATATAGCTGTAAAAAATCTGTGTCTCAAACGTCCCGACGCGCGTTTCGCCTATTGCTTCATCTGGGGGAAGTGGCACTGCTGCACTACAACATTTTTTGTGACTATGGCATTATTGTACTTCATCTGGTTTGCAGAGTGCTGTTGCATTGTCTTTTTTCACTGTATTCCTAATAGACATAAACTAATTTGCAAGCTATACTAAGTCTGCTAATACGGAGATTCATATCATATATGTGCACAGTAATTATTGATAAGTCCTGCACATCGGTTTGGAGGAATGTACGATCATTCATCTATAAAAAAACAGCCTAAACTCTGTGTTGGATGTTTTCCTTCCATGAACTGCTTCCGTCAGGTCCTTCCACAATATTTCTACTAGATTAAGGTCAGGACTTTTACTTGGCCTTCCCAAAACTTTTTTCAACCATTCTTTTTTCGAATGAATTGTGCACTTAAGGTCTTGCTACATGAATTTCCTAGATTTAGATACAGTCTGTGGATTGGTAGAGTCCAAACTCTTTGGAGATAGTTTTGTAATCTTTTCTAGACTTCTAGACGGAAATCTTCTCTGGCTCTGCCGTAAAAAAACGAATGCGTTTTGTGAGGAAACATAACTTTGACGTATCCATGTTCCATGTTCAATACCTGACGAAATTATGAATAGGAAAGAAATGTTCTGTATATTAAAAATGAAATACTCTGTCACCCTTGGGCCTCAATGAAACATGGAGAACAATTTTGACTAATTGAATTCAGTTTACAGCTTTTTCAACCATATCCACCCCTCCCCTTATTTAAGAAAATCCATCCCGGCAGTGCCGGGATAGACGGGCTGCAGAACAGGAGGGCAGTGATCTGTTTCTCCCTGCAGCCGGCATGTGCTGGGTGATATTAGCAGTGGGCTGATTAGCTCAGCTGCTTTATTGGTGTGTACTAGTGTTACTGACTTATGGAGCTCCGCATCTTGGGTCTATATGGTTCTGATCCAGGGACTTGGCGCTCTATTTTAACCCCTTTCTGGCCATACACCATTGCTAGTGATAGTCGTTTTTGGCTCTAGCTGGTTCCCTTTTTCCTGTATTGATATTTGTTCTCAGTGTTCCTGACCCCGGCTTGTCTTCTGACCACTCTCTGTCTCATATTTTGGTACTGTGAAGCCCTTCGGTTTCTGACCCATTTTGTATGACTCTTCTTTTGTGTTGTCTGTATTGTGTGTCTAGTTTGTCCTGTACTTATACCAGTGTAGGGACTATCGTCCAGTTGCAGTTCTGCCATTTAGGGCTTGCAAGTAGGTAGGGAAAACGGGCTGGGTTCTAGTTCAGGGGCTCACTGACCTTATCTGTCCCTACCTACAACGGGTACACCTGACTCTTCACTTCCTATGTTTAACCATTTGACCTATATGTAGCACAAAGATCTTCAAGAGCATCCATTTCCCTTATCTTACCAATTATCAACCACCCACTCAAGTGCATGACCCTCTTCCTCAATACTGATTACATTTCCTCAATATTACACCTCTTGCCATCCTGTATTTTCTTATTAATACACAATTCCTTGTGATCCGCCCATAAAGGGCCTGTCTCTCTTCTGCAAATATCATTTATTGTGTAGAGGAAGTCATTACAAATCAATTATTCAAGTATCGATTGTCCATATTGTCTCCTCTGCTGTCTGGATTCATTTTTCCGCCACATTATACACTGCTCGTTTCCATGGTTATGATGACCACAATGTAATCCAGCTGCGGTGGCCGTGCTTGAAAAAAAAGAAAAACACTAGTCTATGCCCATTCCCATGGACCAGACCACCAGAGAGGCTGGTGATTTTTCCTATAATGTGCAAGCATGACCACCACTTATGGATTAAAGGGTGGTCATAACGATGGAAATATACAGTGTATAATGTGATGGAAAAATTAATCCAGCCAGCAAAGGAAGCAAAATGGACAATCATAATACATTAGTAAGTGGCTTGTATTAACTTCCTCTGCATGATAAATCATTTGCTGAATGGAGACAATCCCTTTAAGGCCTCTTTCACGCGAACAATATGGATTCCGTCTGGATGCATTCAGGGTGCGTTCAGTGAAACTTGCACCATTTTGCAAACAAGTTCAGTCAGTTTTGTCTGCGATTGCGTTCAGTTGTTCAATGCGTTTTGATGCGTTTTTCACGCGCGTGATAAAAAACGGAAGGTTTACAAACAACATCTCCTAGCAACCATCAGTGAAAAACGCATTGCATCCCCACTTGGTTGTGGATGCAATGCGTTATTCACGCAGCCCCATTTATTTCTATGGAGCCAGGGCTGCGTGAAAAATGTAGAATGTAGAACATGCTGCGATTTTGCCCACAACGCAGAACTGATGCGTGAAAAACAACCCTCATGTACACAGACCCATTGAAATGAATGGGTCAGGATTCAGTACGGGTGCTATACGTTCATATAACGCATTGCACCCGTGCGGAAAACTCGCTTGTGTGAAAGGGGCCTAAGGTATTCTTGCTACGATCCACGTGCCCCTAATTCCTTAGCGCTTGAAGCGCGTCCCCTGTCCTTATAGTAACTCATAACGGAAAGAAAATAAATGCAACCTTCAATATATCGGATGCACAACACATACAGTCATTTAAAAACCAGAATTGGTAAACCCATAAACAGCATTATAAACTCAGAAGAAAGGAACTTGTCTTGTGCCGCAAAGCACTTTGTAAATATGCACCAAACAGACAAAAGTTCACGAAAGTTTATCGACCTAAACAAGGAGAAGACTGGAGGAGGGCTCTCCTCTGCCGTGAAGCCCACGTATGGGCAGTCGGTATCCAAATATTATTAAAAAAATTATTGTCTTATTTATGTTAACTCTTTGCCATTGGTCGTCATTCACATTATATTGTTGCATTCAATTGCATGTTGTTACAATCCCTTGTATGTTGTATGGCTCATACAGTTGTGTTCCAAATTCTTCAACCCCCAATGCTGTAAAGGGTTTTAGGGAATTTAGTGTACATTTGTAATTGTGTTCAGAATGAAATCTTACAAGGACTTTTTAAAGAACCAAATGCAACTAAAATGACATCAATTGTTTTTGTAATACAGTATTAAATGTTTTTTTTTGTGATTTCTTCATTGACACAATTATTCAACCCCTTAAAGACTACCACTCTTAAGAACAGAGGTTCATTCAAGTGTTTTCGATCAGGTATAGAAAACACCTGTGGATGTCAAGGAGCAGCAATCAAGCATAATAAGCACCAATTAGGCAGATGTAAAAGGACTGTGATACTCAGCTCCTTCTAGACATTTACTGGTGTGTTTACAAACATGGTGAAGTCAAGAGAATGGTCCAGGAAGACAAGAGAAGAGGTGATTTCTCTTCACAGGAAGGGCAATGGCTATAAGAAGACTGCAAAGATGTTAAACATACCAAGAGACACCATAGGAAGCATCATTCGCAAATTCAAGGCAAAGGGCACTGTTGAAACGCTACCTGGTCGTGGCAGAAAGAAGATGCTGACTTCGACTGCTGTGCGCTATCTGAAGCGCAAAGTGGAGAAAAGTCCCCGTGTGACTGCTGAGGAACTGAAAAAAGATTTGTCAGATGTGGGTACTGAAGTTTCAGCTCAGACGATAAGGCGCACACTGCGTAATGAAGGCCTCCATGCCAGAACTCCCAGGCGCACCCCCTTGCTGTCTCCAAAGAATAAGAAGAGTCGACTGCAGTATGCCAAAAGTCATGTGGACAAACCACAAAAGTTTTGGGATAGTGTTCTGTGGACTTATGAAACAAAATTAGAACTGTTTGGGCCCATGGATCAACGCTATGTTTGGAGGAGGAAGAACAAGGCCTATGAAGAAAAGAACACCTTGCCTACTGTGAAGCATGGTGGGGGGGTCAATCATGCTTTGGGGCTGTTTTGCTTCTACAGGTACAGGGAAGCTTCAGCGTGTGCAAGGTACCATGAATTCTCTTCAGTACCAGGAGATATTGGATGAAAATGTGATGCAGTCCGTCACAAACCTGAGGCTTGGGAGACGTTGCACCTTTCAACAGGACAATGATCCCAAGCATACCTCCAAGTCCACTAGAGCATGGTTGCAGATTAAAGGCTGGAACATTTTGAAGTGGCCATCGCAGTCACCAGACCTAAATCCGATTGAGAACTTCTGGTGGGACTTAAAGAAAGCAGTTGCAGCGCGCAAGCCTAAGAATGTGACTGAACTGGAGGCTTTTGCCCATGAAGAATGGGCGAAGATACCCGTAGATCGCTGCAAGACACTTGTGTCAAGCTATGCTTCACGTTTAAAAGCTGTTATAACTGGAAAAGGATGTTGTACTAAGTACTAAGATTGAATGTCACTTGGGGGTTGAATAAAACTGATAATGATGTGAGTACAGAAAAGACATTTGTGGTTATTTCATTATAAATGTTATATTTGTCTGACTTACAAGTGCATCTTTGGTTTAATTGTAAACAAGATGACTGAAATGATCAAAATCAATGTCAAACTGGCCAAAACATTCAATTTCAGTGGGAGTTGAATAATTTTGAAAACAACTGTATATGCACAATCCACGTTTCCATGTCGGGTTTTGTACCTTGCTGTTTTCCCCCCATGCCTTGCTTCTTTTTGTACTGAAACCTACTGTTTCTTTTATATTTTATGCCATGACTATGGGCGTCTTTGCCCGCAACGCGTCGGCTTTATGATTTTAATCTTCCTATGTCCTGAGCTATAATAAAGACATTTTAAATATTTTATAACGAGTGCTGATAAAACGTTGCTTTACTTATTGTGTTTCCTGGGATCCAGCCCTGTGTTCTTGCACCGTGCTACCTATGGAGGTGAGCTGATTCAAGTATTCGTATTTCTCCATATCTCATATATGTAAAGATGTAGTAGAGTTAACACTCATGCTTTCTGAGATTTCTGAGACGTGTTATCTAAACTAAGCAAACACCTTCAATTGTTTTTCAATGGCTTTTGTTTCAAGATAACACGATGATTTAAGAAATTTTAATTAAGAGTTTGAGTGCTAATGCTGCTACATCTGTATGACAAATATTCACCCAAATATTCGCGAAATATCGCAAAATTCTAATATTGCCCCTGCCGCTCATCACTTCTGTCCAATACCTTCTGTGTGTCAGGGCCAGAGATTTGAGAAATATAAGTGAAAATTAATATATTTTTTCCATCATTTTCATTACTTTTCATATAGAGGGTGTCTGCAGTGACTTGTGACATCTGTCCAATACCTTCTGTGTGTCAGGGCCAGAGATTGGAGAAATATAAGTGAAAAATACTATATTTTTCCATCATTTTCAATACTTTTCATACAAAGGGTGTCTTATTTTTAAGTATTATTATTTCTCTATATCTCATATATGTATGTTGTCTTGTAGATGTAAATAGAAATGTTCTTCCACCACCAAAGATACAAGATGTTCCTGGCAATAATTATCAGCCAGTCATAATTACAGTGGTATGTTCATATTAAACTAAAGATTAGGAAATCCAAGATTGTGGAAGAGTATGTCTCATCCTGTATCTTCTCCTCCCTTCCTTCTACATCTCTATAAATGGTGAGTCCTTCACCTAGATTGTTCATATCTCCATTGCTCAGCAGATATGGCACCGGTGACCGGCTCTCTCATTCTTCTCATTCTGTGCTGTGCAGGAGCATTAGCAGACAACCATGACAAACCACCACCACCATCAGGTAATCCTACAAAGCATGCTGACAAGTCACAAGGATTAGGGATGAGCAAACCCAAACTGCAAAGTCAGGGTTTGTACCGAAGTTTGGGGTTTGGGTACCTGGACCTGAACCTGAACCCGGACTTTGTCATTGAAGTCTGGGTTCAAGTTCGGTGTTCGGGTGATTTTATTATTTTCTGTTATAACATGGTTATTTCGGAAAATAATAGCATTCTTAAGACAGAATGCAAAACAATATGGCCATGTAGGGGTTGAACAAAAACAACTCACTTCATCCACTTGATCGTGCTACAGCAGCTTCTTCTAGCTTCACTGAACAGGACCTGCGATGTGCGCAATGACATCACTGTGCTCTCCCACCACGCATATCGCAGGTCTTTTGGGATCAAGTGGATGAGGTAAGTTTTTTTAACCCCTAAAAAGCCATATTGACCATGTTATATCAGAAAATAATAAAGTTAAGTTCGGGTCTCCATTGACTTCAGTGGGGTTCAGGTTTGAGGTCAAGTTCGGGTCCCGAACCTGAACTTTGACCTGAAGTTCGGCCGAAACTGGCAATCCCAAACTTCCACGGGTACGGTCATCCCTAAAAGGGATGAATAGAGAAGTGGCATTTAAATGGCATCTAATGGCTGTTTCACATATTTCAGTTGTGTCTGGCTACTTTCTTGTGCTGGATATAACTGATGACCAGGCTGAGAACCTGTCTGATGTCCATAGCTGCACTGAGAAATGTAGACTGCATAGTAAAAGGTCCAGTCGTGAAACTGATGCCACTAGACACAAAAAAAAGACCCCAAAGGAAGCTAAAGGGTCAGTTGTGCCATCACTTTTCCATTGAGGGCTTGTGTACTACTCTGGGAAAATGGAGTTGGGGGTGGGGGTGGGGGGTGAATATATGTGAAAATGTGTAAAGTCAAATTTGAAGGATTTTTATAAACTTGGCTCAGAGCAGGGGGTTGTATAAATTACAGGAAGTAATTTCACATTGATATCATATTCACAATACACATGACCACT
The DNA here is from genome assembly GCF_905171765.1 of Bufo bufo. Classification (NCBI taxonomy): domain Eukaryota; kingdom Metazoa; phylum Chordata; class Amphibia; order Anura; family Bufonidae; genus Bufo; species Bufo bufo. Next base: position 19,956,747 of record NC_053392.1, on the reverse strand, counting down.
GCTGCCAATCAATTGTCTTAGTGTTCATGCGCCACTCATGTGACTGGGATCAGAATGTGGCTCTGAAGATGGAGGACATATAAAAGGTAAGCATTGGGATTTTCCTTTAGTTTACACAGCCCCTGGCTCTGGTTCCGTTAAAATCTTGTAAATCTTTGTCGTGATCTCTGTCATCGTCTCCATCTCTTCGTTGTTCTTCCTCTTCCTCTATTTCCTTTAAGTCTATTGAGCGTCACAGTCAAGAATAACATGAATATTTTTTTCTTGGCATGATCAAGACTCCACTGGTTTTCCTTGTTTTCTCCTACAACCTTAAAGGCTGTGTACATATTCGGGGGTATTATTTTTATTATTGCATTGTACGTATTTTGAGCTAAAAATAGTTTTTTCAATTGGTCTTTATTAAAGAATTCTGTACAGAGCTGAGATGCTCTAGTAGCAGCTTCTGTATTTTCTCTCTTTTCCATTAGTTGGGGAGCTGGGGGACTCCTTATCTCTAATCTCTGACCTCATGAACACTCATTATAGCTCAGTCCTTATTTAACTGATAAGAATGTGCGTTAAGTAAGTGTTTATGACCTCTTAGTAGTTTAGAGATAAGGGTTATTAGTAGGGATGAGCGAACCTGAACTGTAAAGTTCGGGTTCATACTGAACATAGAGGTTTCGGACACCCGAACACTAACTTTGTCATGGAAGTCAGTGTTTGGGTTTGGTGTTAGGATGCTGAATAAAGTTTGTGGAAATCAACAAGCTTTTTAGGCTGTGGGCACTTCAAAGCCATCACCTAGTATTGCAGCACATGACCCGGCCTGTATAAATGCTGGATCACGTGTGGCACGCCATCCTGATCTAACTCATGTAGGGGCAGGAGGCAGCTAGAGTGAGGGACAGTGGTGCAGTCTGCAATGAGGTTCTGGGTGCAGTCTAAAATAAGGCTCAGCACTCCTGACAGAAATACTATTGTTCATCTAGCTGTTAGAGTTAGGGCTGATGTCTGACCTATAGCTAATTGTTGGGGTGAAATACATCTCTTTTGCATCCATGACACAGAAATATGGTTGGTCCAAGATTGTTATTTTTTATTTGTATGTATTTTATGTCATTTTAAGTCATTTCCCTATCCACATTTGTTTGCAGGGCAATTGTCCTGCTCTTAGCCCACTTTAGAGCCTTTTGCAGCCCTCTAGCCCTTTCTATGACCTTTTTACAGCTAAAGTTCGTTGAGGTTCATTGTTCGGGGTCAAGTTCGGAACCTGAGTCGAACTTTGAAACGAAGTTCGCCCAAACCCATCGAACCCGGATATCCAGCGCTCCGCTGATCCCTAAACACCAGCATTGAAAATATATTTTTATTCCCCTCCATTTACAGAGTGTGTTATTGCTCTCAATATCATCAATAGTGGGGAAATTAATGGAAACCATACTTAAGGAGAGGATTGTGGAACATCTAAAATCCCAAAGATGAAAAACAGCATGGGTTTACTTCAGGGAGATCATGTCAAACTAATCTTATTGATTTCTTTGATTGGGTGACTAAAATAATAGATGGAGGAGGTGCAGTAGACATCACTTATCTAGACTTTAGTAAGGCTTTTGATACTGTCCCACATAGAAGGCTTATCAATAAAGTGCAGTCTTTGGGCTTGGACTCCCATATTGTTCAATGGATTAGGCAGTTGCTGAGGGACAGACAACAGAGGGTTGTAGTCAATGGAGTATATTCAGACCATGGTCTTGTTACCAGTGGGGTACCTCAGGAGTCTGTTCTGGGACCCATATTGTTTAATATCTTTATCAGCGAAATTGCAGAAGGCCTCGATGGTAAGGTGTGTCTTTTTGCTGATGACACAAAAATTTGTAACAGGGTTGATGTTCCTGGAGGGATACACCAAATGGAAAAGGATTTAGGAAAACTAGAGGAATGGTCAAAAATCTGGCAACTAAAATTTAATGTTGATAAGTGCAAGATAATGCACCTGGGGCGTAAAAACCCAAGAGCAGAATATAATATCAGTGATACAGTCCTAACCTCAGCATCTGAGGAAAGGGATTTAGGGATCATTATTTCAGAAGACATAAAGGTAGGCAGACAATGTCATAGAGCAGCAGGAAATGCTAGCAGAATGCTTTGGTGTATAGGGAGAGGCATTACTAGTAGACAGAGGGAGGTGCTCATGCCGCTCTACAGAGCACTAGTGAGACCTCATCTGGAGTATTGGGCTCAGTACTGGAGACCATATCTCCAGTAGGATATTGTTACTTTGGAGAGAGTTCAGAGAAGAGCTACTAAACTAGTACATGGATTGCAGGATAAAACTTACCAGGAAAGGTTAAAGGACCTTAACATGTATAGCTTGGAAGAAAGAAGAGACAGAGGGGAGATGAGAGAAGCTGCTAAATACATAAAGGGAATAAACAAGGTAAAAGAGGAGAGAATATTTAAAAGAAGAAAAACTACCACAAGAGGACACAGTTTTAAATTAGAGGGGCAAAGGTTTAAAAGTAATATCAGGAAGTATTACTTTACTGAAAGAGTAGTGGATACATGGAATAGCCTTCGTGCAGAAGTGGTAGCTGCAAATACAGTGGAGGAGTTTAAGCATTCATGGGATAGGCATAAGGCCATCCTTCATATAAGATAGGGCCGGGGGCTATCCATAGTACTTAGTATATTGGGCAGACTAGATGGGCCAAATGGTTCTTATCTGCCGACACATTCTATGTTTCTATTGCTCAGAACTAGTGCACTTGATGGCCCCATGTACAATCCAAGAGAAGAGAAAGTCAGTGAATTACATGTATATTCAACCTGCATTTTCATAGTAGGGTGAGGGTGCAGTGGTTGTTGGAAGCCATATAGACAAAGCTATGGGGTGTCTACTGTCCTAAATGTAAACAGCATGATCTTCAGGTTTGGGTTTTATGGTTATAGTTAGGATCCTTCTGGAGGAGACAGTTCTGTCCATAGAAGGAGAAGAGACAACCTGACCAGCATGCTGATACCTGATATTTCTTACTTTTTGAACCTGGTTGATATGAGGTCCGTAACTGTGTGAAAAGCTTGTGACACATCAAAATCTTTAATTACAGAGAAACCAGGAAGATGCCCACCATCTCCACAAATATTTTGTAATCCAACTCTTCCGGATCGGTGCGCCTCAGACAAACAATGTACAGGAAACCAGAAGTGCTGCAGGCAGGGATGCAATAAAAAATGCAGGGTTCCCATCATTGGTGAGTACAATAGAAACCAAACTCAACAAGTAGATGGAGCAGATTATTAGACAGGATTTGGCACCTGGTGCAGGAGTCTGACAGAGCGGTGGGTAACTGACCAGCTCCACCTCATCCGCCAAAACCTGCTTTCAGACAAACACATCTCAGAGGTCTATTCTGCTTCACTGGTGTCGTCATATGATAGCTCCACAAGGTTCTCTGTGATCCAGAGCTGCACTCACTATTCTGCTGGTGGAGTCACTGTGTACAGACATTACATTACTTATCCTGTACTGATCCTGAGTTACATCCTGTATTATACCCCAGAGCTGCACTCACTATTCTTCTGGTGCAGTCAATGCGTACATACATTTCATTACTTATCCTGTACTGATCCTGAGTTACATCCTGTATTATCCTCCAGAGCTGTACTCACTATTCTGCTGGTGGAGTCACTGTGTATATACATTATATTACTTATCCTGTACTGATCCTGAGTTACATCCTTTATTATACTCCAGAGCTGCACTCACTATTCTGCTGGTGCAGTCACTGTGTACATACATTACATTACTTATCCTGTACTGATCCTGAGTTACATCCTGTAATATATTCCAGAGCTGCACTCACTATTCTGCTGGTGCAGTCACTGTGTACATACATTACTTATCCTGTTCTGATCCTGAGTTACATCCTGTATTATACTCCAGAGCTGTACTCACTATTCTGCTGGTGGAGTCACTGTGTACATACATTACTTATCCTGTACTGATCCTGAGTTACATCCTGTATTATACTCCAGAGCTGCACTCACTATTCTGCTGGTGCAGTCACTGTGTACATACATTACTTATCCTGTACTGATCCTGAGTTACATCCTGTATTATCCTCCAGAGCTGCACTCACTATTCTGCTGGTGCAGTCACTGTGTACATACATTACTTATCCTGTACTGATCCTGAGTTACATCCTGTATTATCCTCCAGAGCTGCACTCACTATTCTGATGGTGCAGTCACTGTGTATATACATTACATTACTTATCCTGTACTGATCCTGAGTTACATCCTGTATTATACTCCAGAGCTGCACTCACTATTCTGCTGGTGCAGTCACTGTGTACATACATTACATTACTTATCCTGTACTGATCCTGAGTTACATCCTGTATTATCCTCCAGAGCTGCACTCACTATTCTGCTGGTGCAGTCACTGTGTACATACATCACATTACTTATCCTGAACTGATCCTGAGTTACATCCTGTATTATACTCCAGAGCTGCGCTCACTATTCTGCCATTATCTTGATATCAGTTTCATTGATGTTGCTCTTCCAGTCACTCAGGATATGTAGTGTCGTTACTTTAGGAAAAGTCTTTCTATAGTTACATCGGGAAATCTAATTAAATGACAATTTTTTTCTCCAGAGAAGCCCGGGACATGCCCACCACCCTCGACAATGTGCTTACCTGTGTCACCCAATGCGTTACCTCCAAGATGTAAAGTGGACAGTGATTGTACAGGAAAACTGAAATGCTGCATCAAAACTTGTAGCCCAGAGTGCATCAAAGTGTAATAAGTGATGTGCGGCCGGCTGGATGCATCTCCGTCCCTCACAGCGGAGGACACATCGCTCATCAGCCTCAGTAATTCTCTCTTCTCGCGGCTTTTCCTTCTCTAGTTGCAGATAATCCTGGAGGTGACAGCGGTGAAGACACTCAGGGCCGGATCCGCTGCCCCAGGTGCTAAGTCTGAATACACCCCCATTAAAGGCAGATTTCTCCTCCTTCTCAGCGATCATAGTGACATTTATCAATGTAATAAAGCAGAAGATGAAAAATGAGACTGAGATGTATCATTGACCGTCCATTGTGATGCATTACATTATTACTGGTGGCCGAGAAATGTAATTCCTGCTGATTGACCCTGACATTAGACCCTGCAGTCTAGAGCAGGACGAGGTCCTGGTGGTCAGAGGTGAGGACTGAAGCTTAGGGTGTGGACTGGCTCCACCTCTAGCACGTTGTAGTCAGTTTAAGCTGGGAGATAGGAAGGAAGAGGGAGCAGAAACCATGTACTACTCTCTCCAGGCCCCAGTGTCAGTGACTCATAGATAAAAAAACGAGCAAACACCCAATATTGCAGACATTGTCATTGATAAATTTGTCTAGTTGGAGTTGACGGGGTGACAGCCAGTGGGATTTTTATTGCTTGATGTTATTTATCAAGTGATCGGCTGTTTGGCTGCTCTTGACAAGATTAATTAGCTCCAACACCGTGTGGCAACATTGGACTTCACACAAATTATAGAATGGGAGCGATGCCTTTCCTTGCTGCTGTTGGGGAAGGGATGATGTCTATAGAGCAGGAGCTTAAGGAGGCAAATAGGTGCCTGGGGTGATATGCTGCCTAGCTGCTGCAAAAAAAACGTTGACCTAGTGGACTATTAAAGACATGTACTGTACCTGCCCATAACAGCTGCTCGAGGTGTCCACCATGGTGTGCTCCCTGCAAAACAGGAACAATTGCAAAGAGCGGCCCACTTTCTCCACCACGTTCTGCACCGAGAGTACCAAGCAGCCTTGGCTTTTTGGGAGAAACAATGTCAGCTAGTTATGTTCCAGATAGGTGGCGCCAACGCCATCAGCTCCCTGAAAGCAGTGAGTGCATGCCGGGAAGCTCACCCGGTGACAATTTAGCTTGCATACCATCGGTTTGCATCATTATTTGCTATAGCAGTTCTAGCATGTCTTTAGGAGGTTCTGGACTGATGTTGCCTCTGCCATCCTCCTCTGATATTTCACCTCCTCAGCATCCCGATACAACTCACAGGTTCTGTCCAATGCAAAATCATCAGAGTCCTCACCCTCCCCGCACTCTCATAAAACTGTGATACTATGTTGGGCTTTTTGGTTCCCCTCCTGTCTCCCTGCTATATACACTGAATATGCTTAGGGTGCCACTGTCACTATCACTACCCCAACCACCACCACATTGGCAACAGGTGCCACTTCTACCACCACTAGCACAGCTATGCTCCCTGAACCTCGTCCTCAAGGAAGTCCAAACTCTGACTGCTCTCACACTAGTCATCAACAGGGAGACACTCTTGTCTATCTGCCATAGTGTGTAGTCTTGTGTAGAGATGGTACCATTCTAAAAGGGTCAATGTAGACAGAAATAATGTACTGTAACTGAAAGGCTTCTCTGGGGCTGCATGGAGGAGGAGTAGGAAGAATGCAGTGACTCTTGGCTCCAAGGCTTGGTGTCAGACTCAGAGGTGACCTGCAGTTATTCCTGCGGTGACTGAGAGGAGGAGTGAGCCATCCACTTTACAATCTCCTCCTCTTGGTGCTTTAGTAGTGTTACTGATTTTGGAAGCCAGCTCGACTACTACTACATTATGACTGTAGAAAGATGAGACCTAAGTATTTTGCTTTGCACTCCTACGTTTTCCAGATATTTTGAGTTGTAATGAAAACTCACAATATTCCTACAAGAAAAGTCTCAGGATTAATACAGTCACACAGATTATTGAGTGGTGGTAGCATTAAAATTTCGTGTTTTTTCAGTAATTTTGGAATAAATTAGAGTTTTTAAAAAAAAAAAAAAAACATAATAGCTGTCTCACTGATCATATGAAAAATATGTTTTTCCTGCAGGTGATTGGTTTTGTAATGTAGAACTGCTAAAAAGAGATTATGTAGCAACTGTATCATTATATCATCACTGTTCCCCAGCCCCTCACTCGCTCAACGCATTTCCTGATCAAAGTCCCTGCTATTCTACATTATTATTTCTTTCTATTCGTTCCCTACACTGTCTATATACTGTCTAAGATTGTTTTCTGTTAGACACTAGCGTTGGGCGCGAATATTCGAATTGCAAATTTTAATCGCGAATATCGCCACTTCGAGAATTCGCGAATATTTAGAATATAGTGCTATATATTCGTATTTGCGAATAGTGTTGATAGCAAATATTCTAATCGCAAATTTATTAGCAACATCCCTAGCAACCAATAGGAAAGTTGCCTACCTCTTAGTGTTGATCGCGAATATTCTAATCGCAGATTTTTATCGCGAATATATTACATTGCCGATTTACGCAATCAAGAAAATAATGACTGGAGATAACGAATTCTCGAATTTATGGCGAATATTAGGCCAAAAATTGGTGAAATATCGAATTTGAATATTGTCTATGCTGCTCATCACTATTAGACACTACATAGACCCATCCTCATTAACAGCTCCACAAATATTGATGTTCTGCTCCTTCTACAAGGCAATCCCCCCCCCCCCCCCCCCCCCGCCTGGTGCCTTAATGCTTGACTGATGAGGCTGTTTTTCAGCCTCTGAGCAAATCAGGACAAGCCCTCATCCCTCGTTCTCTCCCATGTGAGCATCCTTCCTCCTCCTGCTTCATGGTTTTGGCTGTTTGCTGTTTTACTCAATTTGTCAGAAGCAAACCCGAAAAGCTTCAGGTTAGTTTTGTGGACAATTTTTAGCGAAAATTCTGTTTGTTACAATTTGATTCGTTTATCTCTAAAAATGTACCACAAGGAATCAGGACTAAAGCTACCAACAGATGGTTCTAGTGAATCAAAATGACATAGAAACTTAGGGGGTCATTTAATAAGACCGTCGTTTTAGAGGCTGATCTTAATAACACCTATATCTGGTGGTGGATCCGCCAAAGTTATGAAGAGATGCCGGTGCCGCATCCAGCGCCTGTCTGAATATAAGTCTGCTTCCTTGCTAGATTAAAGTTAGACCGTTTTCTATCCCTAAAACAGGTCTAGAAAATGATGAATGAGACGGGTCTGCTGGCATGTCCCTTTCCCCGCCCATACCACGTCCATTTCTTGTATGCCTAGCGTTAATGGGGAAAAGTTGCAGATAGTCATGCACATAACCTTTGCACCCCAATCTGTGCCAGAAATGCACCAAACATAGGTGTATTTCTGATAGTAAATGACCCCCTTAGTGCACAACATGTGTCATCATTAGAGTAGAAAAGTATGACTGAACAGCTCCTTTTCATCCAGTTATGAGCAAAAGACTATTTGAAATTGTGGCCACTGACGATGTCAAACTTGAACCAAGAAGGTCATGATATACTTATGTTTGTGGTTGCTACACCCTTTAGAGATTATACACCTCCAAGCATCTCTATATACAAACCAACAGAAAAAATGGCGCGGTGCTCAAACCCATATGCAGGTGTGCATGTGTATACAGGGGAGCAAATCCTGCACTTGTAGCCCGTTGCTAATGGCGATCCCCAGCATAAATGCATACAGTGGAGGATGCCCGCAGCAGACCACAAGTACCACAATAGACATCCTACACAAGATAGCAATTATGTGGATGTAATAACCAATATAACAATATTATAACATTTGCAAAGACAGGTGCACTCTGCGGTCTTACTAAACCCTCATACTGAGGTTAAAATTTAGAGATTGACCAACATATCCTACTGTAGAGGACATGTCTGTGCCCGAGCACCGCGCCAAGGTTTCTCAAGTAGCTCGGGACCTAACACTCACCTACCTGTGCCGTATGGGCAATACCAGGAGCCAGTGGGCAAATTACAGGAGCGTGAGGTCCGACTCACAGACAACTCACCAGTTACCTCCAGCATGTGGCCATGCTTGCATTTAGAGGAGGGAGGAGTCTGCGAGTCCCACTGAAGACTGGCTGATATGTCCAAGGCCTCACAGGTGAACCTAAATGTAGCCTGTGGATGGAAAACAGGCACATTTAAATTGGAGTTTATACACCTCCAAGCATCTCTATACACAAACCAACAGAAAAAATGGCGTAGTGTTAAACAGGCAGGAAGTGCTCAAACCCAGCAGGGATCCAGCAGGGTGGCAACCCAGTAATCAGCACTGGTTAGAATGTGGGCAACTCACAGTCGTTGCGCAGGCACAGCAGCATGTAGTAGTCGCTCATATGTGCCAGGCTGCCCAGAGGCAATGACAAGCTGTCCTCTGTGGGAGGTGTATTGTCTGTGTCCTCTGCATCCCCCCAGCCACGCTCTAGTGATGCCCATGAGCTGCTTTGGGTGCCATCCTGCTGTGAACACGGTTCCTCCTCCTCATCATCCTCTTCATCCTCCAGAACTGTGCCCTGGCTGGACAGTTGTGTACCTGGCCTCTGTTGGTACAGGAACCCACCCTCCGAGCCACTTGTGAATGACTGGGCTGATAACCGTGGAAATGACCCCTCTTCCTCCTTTTCTTCCTCCTGTGCCACATCCTCTTCCATCATCGCCCGAAGCGTTTTTTCAAGGAGACATAGAAGTGGGATAGTAACGCTGAGAATGGCATCATCAGCACTGGCCATGTTGGTGGAATACTCGAAAGAGCGCAACACAGCACACAGGTCTCGCATGGAGGCCCAGTCATTGGTGGCGAAGTGGTGCTGTTCCGCAGAGCGACTCACCCGTGCGTGCTGCAGCTGAAACTCCACTATGGCCTGCTGCTGCTTGCACAGTCTGGCCAGCAGGTGCAAGGTGGAGTTCCACCTTGTGGGTATGTTGCATATGAGGCGGTGAGCGGGAAGGCCGAAGTTACGCTGCAGCACTGACAGGCGAGCAGCAGCAGGGTGAGAACGCCGAACGCGCTCACAGACAGCCCGCAATTTCTGCAGCAGCTCTGACATAACAGGGTAATTTTTCAGGAACCTCTGCGCCACCAAATTCAGCACAGGCGCCAGGCAAGGGATGTGCATCAAACCGGCTAGGCCCAGAGCTGCTTCGAAATTTCGCCCGTTATCGCACACCACCAGGCCGGGCTTGAGGCTCACTCATCGGTCTGTTGTTTTATGCCCGTCCACAGCTCCTGCGCGGTGTGGTTTTTTTCCCCCAAATAGATGAGTTTCAAAACAGCCTGCTGTCGTTTCCCCCTGGCTGTGCTGAAGTTGGTGGTGAAGGTGTTACACTGACCGGATGAGGAGGCGGTAGAGGAGGAAACAAGGGGCAGAGAGAAACATCCTGCAATCCTCGGTGGCGGAAGGACATGCCACTGCATTTACCCAGTGTGCAGTTAGGGAGATATAACGTCTCTGCTAGTGCTTACTGGTCCACGTATTGGTGGTTATGTGAACCTTGCCACAGATGGTGTTGCGCAGTGCACACCTGATTTTGTCCGCCACTTGGTTGTACAGGGCAGGGTTGGCTTGCCTGGAAAAGTAGTGGCGGCTAAGGGCACTTTCACACTTGCGTTGTTTGATTCCGGCAGGCAGTTCCGTTGCCTGAACTGCCTGCCTGATCAGGCAATCTGTATGCAAACGTATGTAATTTTTTCTGACTGATCAGGATCCTGATCAGTCTGAAAAATGCCTGATCAGGCAGAAAAATGCATTGCAATACCGGATCCGTTTTTCCGGTGTCATCAGGCAAAACGGATCAGGTATTTTTTTTTTCTAATTTTTAGAGGTCTGCCCATGTGCAGACCGGAAGGACGGATCCGGCATTCCGGTATTTTGAATTGGCACTAATACATTCCTATGGAAAAAAATGCCGGATCCGGCATTCAGGCAAGTCTTCAGTTTTTTTCGCCGGAGAGATAAAACCGTAGCATGCTACAGTTTTCTCTTTTGCCTGATCAGTCAAAATGACTGAACTGAAGACATCCTGATGCATCCTGAACGGATTAATCTCCATTCAGAATGCATTAGGATAATCCTGATCAGTTCTTTTCTGGTATAGAGCCCCTGTGACGGATCTCTATGCCGGAAAAGAAAAACGCTAATGTGAAAGTAGCCTTAATGTCCTTTAATGGTGTTGCACATGTCACGGTGCTCCTACTTGGATACAATAGAACCCCAGGCGTGGCTGTCCACTGCAGCAAAATGGGCATGGTTGAATGATGAGATGAGGAAATAAATAGAGTCCAGACCTTGTGATGAACTTGATAACATCTTTACTTGAATAAATTTTCATCAGGAAGCAATCTTCCAACTTTGTCTTGGTTACCAGCAAGCTTTGGCATTAATTCTGGCAGGCAAACACACTCGGCTCTGATAGATCTGTTACTCTCTGGCTCTGCTGTGCTATCAGGATTAAATAGAAACTTTTCCTTTGCTGTATGCTGCAAATTAACTTTGTCATCTGGTCTGTCTCTAGCTTTCTTTATCCAGGGAACTTTCTCCTCCTGGCTTGTGAGGATTCAGGCTTTGGCACCTGTGTCCAGCAGAGCTGAAGGTGCTCTAGCTGACATAGGCAGGGCTTGCCCAGCAGGGACGAGCTCCTGCCGTACGACCTTCCTTGGCAGGGGGAAGGCTAGACTGCCTCTAGCTAAATAAACTCCTCCCTAGAGGCAGAGAAGAGAATGGAAAGAAGGTTCCATCCTCTGACCCTGTAGCTCTGCCATTGTTGCCGCCATCTGCTGGTTAACCAGGTACATTGCACATAAACAGTTACAAAATCAGAAATAGCAATACACATTTTGCAGAATCTGGAAATAAGTGCATATCTGATGTCACATTAACCATAGAAGATAGTAGAGGGGTGTAAAAGGTGGTAATGCCCCTCTGGGGCATTACATGTACTCCACTGCAGCTCGTGCTTTGCATTTAGATGCCTGGTCATGCAGGTGGTGCTCAGGTTTAGAACATTTATGCCTCGCTTCAGGCTCCGATTGCACTGCGTGCAAACCACTTGCATCTTGTCGTCAGCACATTGTCTGAAGAACTGCCACGCCAGGGAAATCCTTGGAGATGGCTTTGGTGTGCTCAATCCCTGGGTGCAGTGGGCAGTAGCAGGCATACTGGCTAGGGGATGGCCACTCTGCTTTTGCACCTGCTCCCTCTTTTGCTGTGCGAATGGTGCTGTGCGACCACCACCTCTTCCTCCGAACTGCACACGTCACTCACATGACCTTGATTCCATGTGGGGTCTAGGACCTCATCATCCTCCACATCATCTTCCACCCACTCTTCACCCCTGCCCTTCTTGCCAGTCTGCACACTGCAGAAAGCCGCAGCAGTTGGCACCTGTGTTTCGTCATCATACGAGATGTGCTGCGGTGGTCCTCCCATGTCCACATCCTGAAACATAAGTGGTTGGGCATTAGTGCACTCAATCTCTTCCACTTCTGAGGCAGGGCTAGATGGGTGGCCCACGGAAACCTAGAGTTATGGATGGGGAAAAAAAAAATATAGAGGGTTAGTCAGAGACACCCCTGAGGGGAATTCAGGTAGAGTCAAAGAGTAACTGGCGGGGTGCCAAATGATGGATATAGAGGAAATTTTTATGAAATTTATTGGAAAAATAAGGGAAGGTAGCAAAAGTAAAGTATTGGGCTGTGGAGAGGCTGCCAGGGGTGGTCACCTATGTGCGGGAGACCCGCTACTTTGGGGGTGAAGAAACAGAAGAGGTAGGGTATAAATATATATATTTATACCTAAAATGGTGACTCCACTTAAGGCGCCAATCTGAATTATAGTGCTATGTTCCAACTACGTTTTTTTAGTCGGGGATCGAAATTCTCACATTAGAGCATCTGGTATATCAGAGACAGAGGTAAGGTTGTGGGTATATAATCCTAAGAAGGTGTCTACAGTTTCCTTCAAAGTGTCAACATGACAATAGAAGACCGTCAGTCCGCACTGTTCAACATGGTCTATGTAGAACATTAAAAACAACGGAAAGTGAAATAGAGATTAAAATACACATCTACTCACTTCACTAGGGAGGGTTTCTGCAGAATAAAGCTCAAGACACCTACAGAACTGCCTCCCTCGCCTGGGTCATTTGTAGAATCTCAGGAAGAAACAGCAGCCTTGGAGCAGGTACTTCTTGTTAATTCCTTTATTATGATGATCAACTGGTGAAGCTCAACGCGTTTCGGGGTCATCCAGAACCCCTTCCTCAGGAGCAGTAGTAAGCAGTAATAAAACAGTATTGATATGTCAGGGTTTTTATACCAAAATCTTAATCAGATGCCGAGATTTTCAAATGAGCGCCAAAGCAGAGGTATGTGGCGTCACTTCTGGTTCCGGAAGTAGTGCGTTCCACAGTGGAACGCATACTTTTTCTTAGATATCAGACAATGGCGAGTTTCTTAAATACATAGGCCTCCCATAGCTAGAATCATATATATGGTCAGTCACCAGAGAGGTGTAAACTAGGAAGACAGAGGGGGACGCGTCAAAGTAAAATACTTCGGCTGTAGATCGGAAGTGGACCAATTTACGGTCTCTGGAGCGCATTGGTGGAACGCAACAGGATTGGTGCGCATGCGCTTTGGATCATGAAAGGACAGAGGCGTAATATGTAAATAGGGGCCGCCGGCCGGCAACCTCATACAAGTCTCGTCTTATGGGTTTTAACCCTTTGCTTGTGGAGTGGGGGCAGTGTCTGGCGGATGGTGTAGGGTGCACCAAGTCAAGGGGAGGAGTGTTAGGACCATGGGGAGGTCCATGGGAGCATTGTTATTGGTCTATAAAATAAATTGATGGATTTGTTGGTAGTGTGTCAAATAAATTAAATACATTCAATAAATTAATTGTTGAGTCTTAATCTCAATGAAAGGTAAGTCCCACTCTTAATCGTATGGAGTCCGCGCTCAAAAGCAAACTCCAACCATAGTATGAGATATAAAAACAAATATGAGATAATTAAAAGTACCAACTATACATGCCCATAATATATAGTCTATGGACAAATACCGGATGAAAAGTAATAATAAAAAATGATAAATGATAAAAAGTGAGTAAATGATGAATCGTAGATGTACAAATATAAAATATAAATAAATAAATAAATATATGTCCATGTGATAAATGGCTACACATAACCACATATAATTACATATATACATGTCTCCACCTGCGGTGCACACACCCCAAATTTATACATGGGGCGCGTACACCGCTGACAGAGACATCAAACACATAAAAACATAATGTGTGGGAGGAATAAACCTTGTATCCATAATCCATTGTGAGGCAGTGACAGGCCTCACGGCTGCTCGGGGAGAGATATGGCAGGAGTTTCCATTTCTTCGCTGTCAATCAGCAGGTCAGAGGCCGCACCAGGTGGAACAATCAGTCTGGGATAAGAGCCCAGTCCAGACTGTTAGGAGGAGGAAGAGTCTGTGTGCAGCAGAGGCCTGGGAAGGCTCTGTACAAGTGGGCTCAGCCGAGCTGGCTGAGGGGCCACGGGGCTAGGTGTTAGCCTGAACTTTGGGGGACTCCGCAAAGTCTTGGAATCAACGGTCGCTAGGCCAGAGTCAGGAGGACTTCTGGGCCACAATCCCCCAAAAGGTACTGGACTTTGTTACAGCCTGGAAGAGCTGGATTGTTAGGCTGGTAAATGCTGCATGTTCTTCCCGTGTGTGAACGGGGCTTTCAGTGAGGTAGGGAGTCCTCATGTTTAGTTAGAGCCCAGCTGGGCAGGTGTTTTATTTGTATTGTTTCCTTTGGTTTTGCTGAGGTGCCAAATAAAATCAATGCTTGGCCCCTAACCCTGTGGTCGATGAAGATCATTGTGAGAATGACCCCCAAATAAGAGGCGATCCCTTACAATTGGTGGAGGATGCGGGCAAGTTGTCCATGAGAGAAGGGCAACGGTCGGTTGCTAGGGGCAACAATGAGACAGCAGGTGCTGCTCGTGCTATTGTGGACTATTTTTGCTGTGTTGCAGAGATTTAAAGGGCCATAAACCCAGAGAAGAGACTGACTGAAATAAAAAATAAAAAATGTTGTTGTTGTTATCACTATGAGGTCTTTGCAGACCCACCTGCAGCAGGACTATGCAATCGATGATTGTGAGGTCAGAAGATCTGATACAGATCCTGCGAGTTGGTGATTGGGGGAATCCCGCTGTGGGTCACTTTAGATTTCCGCCAACGCGTGTCCTGGGTTAAGCCCGAAGTACTGGACTTTCTAAAGAATGGGCCAGAGACAGATGTCACCGTGTCTCTGACCTTTATCACGGACTATGGCCCTGTGCAATGGGAGCTCTTAAAATGTGAGACCCTGGAAGTGGAGTTTGTGCTTGGCAAAGACTTTCCGTTCTTCTGGCAGCTATGGCGCAGAAAAAATGCTTCGAGTTGTGCGGCTGGAGTTCCAAAGGAAAAGATGTGTGCCGTTGCCAAGGGCAACCGTCGGGAAGAAAAGCAGGTGGAGAGTGGTGCGGATCTCAGGAGATCCTATGTTTCCTGCACGTGTTCGCAAAGTCCAAAAGAGTGTGGCTGGAATTACCATCCAGGAAAAGTCGGGACTCCAGGCCATGCTGTTTTCGGTGGCAAGGTTTGCAGTAAGGAGTCTGCGGGTGTTCGTAATACCAGGAACCAAGAGAAGGCTGGTGATCTTGGTAGAGATGTCCTGGGAATATCGTCGTCTCCCGAATCCACGACGTCAGGCGGTAAGACTGTTCCTGTTAATAGTTGGGTGGCAGATCCAGTGACCGTGAGCCGGCCGCCGTGGAAACCGGCTGGGTCAGTGACGAAAAAATCACTGAGGCGAAAAACCGTCTCGGAAGTGTATGACATTGGGATAAACACAGTGTCTGAACAGGCGGGTAAGCCTGTTGCGGTTACTCCCTCGCAGGAACCTGCAGGGGAGAAGGTTTCTAGGTCGCCCAAAGAGCCTGTGATCAAAGCTAGATTTGGGGTGGTGAAAGTCAGAGATCCCATGCTAGCCCAGGTAAGAGGTAGCATGATGGCCGCCCCAGAGACTGATAGAGTGTTACATGTTCGGAATAATTATGTGGATAATACGGACGGTCAGGTGGTTCTCACTGAGGGAGAGTCTCCGGTGAGAACTGGGACTTGTGACAAAACTCCTGCAGAACCTG